>NC_053489.1:340822267-341162499 GCF_905171775.1 Rana temporaria | reverse complement strand
TTCTTTCCAGCAGAGGTTGTATAAAAAGAAAAGGGAAATCTGGTTTCTGTTAACACACCAGTTATCTTTGTGTCTGTTTAATCTTATAACCGAATGGAAAATTGCTGTATCCATGAGCCCTACAGTGGTGGTGCAGCTGAATTTACAGGTCCTTGCTAAGAGCCCTAGGGTAGGGTAGGCGACCCTCCTGATTTCTCTCTTTTTCAATGAGGAAAGCGGGAAGTCTTTTTTAACCTTTTGGGTTACACTGCCTCCCACAAGAGGATTGGACACTGGCAAACTCTGTGTTTGCCCAGGTTAACTCCTCCCACTACCAGTATGCATGGTTTTTGCAGGCACAGCTTGGAAGTGACAATTGGTGCACTTCTGCAGAAACGCACTGAGCTTTGGTTCCTGTTCACATGAACGCAGAGTCCTGTAGAGCATGAATGAGGCATTTATGTGCCTGGCACTGCTTTGAGCTGCATGCAGGCAGCTTGTGTAAGTGAATGCAAATGCTTCTTGGACTCGCCCACACAGCCAGTCCAAGTGTTGTGTGTGTGTGTTTGTTTGTTTTTTTTCTTTCTAAAACTGGAGAGTGCAAAATCTGGCTCGGCTGTGTATGGTAGCCAATCAACTTTTAGCTTCAGCTTTTTCAATTAAGGTGGAGGTCCACACAAAAAGTGAACCTCTGCTTTTCGGGAATAGTCACGCCCCTTCCTGTCCCCCGCTGTCTTCTGGGAAACACACACGCTGGTCCCAGGAGACAGCGGGGACCAGTAAGGTCGCGCTGCGCCATTCGCGCATTAGGGAACTAGGCAGTGAAGATGCAACACTTCACTTCCTGATTCCCTCACCGATGATGGCGGCGGGGGCAGCTGAGAGACGAGCGATTGCTCGGCTTCGGCTGCCAACATTGTGGGCGCGCTGGACAGGTAAGTGTCCATTAAAAGTCAGCAGCTGCTGTATTTGGGCCCTCCGCTTTAAGCTTTGATCAAAAGAAAAAAAAAAAACTGGAAGCTGATTGGTTTCTATGCAGAGCTGCACAAAATTAGGCCATCTCCAGTATTAGTAAATCAACCCCAGAGTCTGTGTTTAGGGCTGTGCACTGGTCTCTGCACACCTCTCAAATTGAGCGGTAGGGGTGGGGGGGGGCCATACAGCAGCTGGATCTGTAATCTGCCAGCTTGCACCTTAGAGTAGCGCCAGGTGCAAAACAAACACTTCATTCATGTTTTACCGGCCTCTATGCCCCTGTAATCGGGCCCTTGCATCTATGTATCTGCTTATTGCAGCTTCAAAAGTTGTTTGCTCTCCTGTAATCAGTTACTAGCCTTGTATCCCTTTGAGGATGCATGCAATTATTTTTTTTTTTTACCAAAGACTCAACTGATAATTGGTTGAAAGACCTTTTTCTAGGGTGTTCTTTTCTGACAGGTCCTGCCCCCCATCCTGGCCTTGACTTTTTATTTTGCCAAGCCATGTCCGATTTGTCAAAAACCTTTAAAAGATCTAAAAGCTGCCATGGTTGATCTTTTGCTTGTTGAATGCATACTGCTGATGCCTGTGGCATTAATCTACATCTGTGATGGTTACTGGAAGCCTCTGCTCTTATTTCCCTTGCTGTGAAGATTCACCTCCCCTTTCTAGAGTTAGCTGACATTTGTTAATCATTTGTGGATGTTTGGACAGCTTGCATCTCAGATGCTTGGGTATAGGACAGGGGTCCTCAAACTATTGCCCTTCAGTTGTTCAGGAACTACAATTCCCATTATGCCTAGTCATGTCTGTGAATGTCCGTTTTACAATGTCTCCTGTCCTAGGACTTGTAGTTCCGCGCGTAACTTCTAGGATGCTCCGGCGTATCTTTGTTCTGTATCCACAAAACAAGATACGCCTGAAGCTGGGCTAGATCCGACTGACGTACGTCTTAGTATGCCGTCGGATCTAAGGTGCATATTTACGCTGGCTGCTAGGTGGCGCTTCCGTTGATTTCCGCGTCAAGTATGCAAATTACCAAGATACGCCAATCCACAAACGTACGTCCGCCCGGCACATTTTTTTAAGTCGTTTACGTAAGGCTGTTTTCGGCGTAACGTTACCCCTGCTCTATGAGGGGTACGCAATGTTAAATATGGACATCGGGCCAGCGTCGAATTTTCCGTTTACGTCGTTTGCGTAAAACGTTCGAATAGGGCTTTCCGTAAATTATGTTCATGTCGAAAGCATTGACTATTTGCGACGTGATTTCGAGCATGCGCACTGGGATACCCCCACGGACGGCGCATGCGCCGTAAAAAAAAAAAAATAATTTACGTGGGGTCAATAGGAATTACCATAAAACACGCCCACATCTTATCCATTTGAATTGCGCGCCCTTACGCCCACAGTTACACTACACCACCGTAACTTATGGCGCAAATTCTTTGTGGATACGGAAAAAACGCTGTAAGTTACGGCGGCGTAGCGTATCTGAGATACGCTACGCCTGCCTTAAAGATAGGCAGCTCTTTGTGGATCCGGGCCAATATCTCTAGCATCCAGCTGGGATCCGGGATTGACCGTTTTTGCAGACATGGCCCTACTGCTGGCCACAAGGAGCTGTGTCCCTGTCTGTTTGGGCTCATAACATGTGAAACACAGTTCTTCCCTGTTGAAGGTGCAGTCGTGTGCGATTCTGAAATTTTTACTTTATTATTGTACTTGGCTTTTTGTGCTCGGTATTCGAATTGTTGTCATTCTACTGGATATGTAAGTGCACCATGGGTTTTTGGCATTGGGCAACTTTTTCTTCATATTTACAAGACTGCCAACTAATTTTCTGTTCAAACCTACTCTAATTGCTATCAAGTGTCCCCTCCAATGCCAGCTTCAGGTGCAAGGTCCTGCAGACAGACGCCCACTCCCCGTTTTTTTATTTTTTTTTCATCGACCTGTTAATGTTGTTTGCAATGTTGCCCACCCTTCAGTTGGGACTGCTTTTGGACGACCCAAATGTGGGACTTTCTGTGACCCTCATAGATGAGTGAATATTGGATGTTTGTATTCGCCATGAAAGCCTTTTTTGGGGAGGCCACTGAGGGACACAGGTCACACCCTTCTGTTTATGATCATGTAAAAATAAATAAAAAAATGGCGCCTTTTGGGTATAAAAACATATATAAACAAACGTCTGCCCCCTTTAAGGTGAACAAATCACTAAACTGCGTAGAATTATAAAATAAAGACTAGGGCGCTATACATTACATGTAAAAAACTGGCACAAAGAAAAACGCTGCATCAAACTTAAGTGCACATTCATGAAAAAATAAGCAAGCATAAAGTCCATAAGTGAATAAATCCCAACCCCAAAACGGAATGCTCGGAGATAAAACTTCTAGATCTTCCACCACGAGTGCTCAGTTTGAAGATGGCCACTAACCAGAGCTGTTTGACCCCTATTTACAGGATGGTCAAAAAAACGCTTTGGGAACACCAGATTGGTTCCGCTAATGGCATAAATTCACTCCAATGGCCACTCAGGAAGGGGCTATAATGTAAAAAAATTACTCCACAGGAGACACGGATGAAAGTCTCTTGGTGTAGTAATTTTTAATAAAGTAAAAACGGCAGCAATGATGGCAGTTACACTCGCATGTATAGTGCATGGCGCTAGGTGTAAACGGCGCGTGCGAGTCATCTGATCCCTGGGAGTGGCGAGCATTCCACATCTCTCTCCGAAGGGCAAAGCCTGATGTGTGGTATCAAATATGGACCCGGAAATGACAGATCCTCTGCGCCGACATATGTTTCGCCGTGATTGGCTCTTCAGAAAGTGATGTCACGCTGCTTCCTGCTTGCTTTTATGTGGATAGAAAGGCTGCTATTGGTGAGGCTCCTCCAAAATGGAGGAGAGGTCAAAAACATAATACAGAATCTGCCTCTAGGGAGCACCGACGCGCACACACTGCACATAAATGGCCAACCTTACAAAGGGTTCAATGAATGAACTAATACATAAAAATATTTATAGTCACTAATCACCTGAGCAGTGATGAACTATTTTGGTGCATGGATGCAATTTAGAGCGGAGTAAGATCAAGTGGGTATATTGCGGCTTGAAGAAAATAATTAGGACAGCACCATCTAGTGGTGATTACCCATATGGCTGAAATTGCCACTTGATCATGTTTTTGTTGCTGCTTTGCCACAAAGTTGAGACGTTCTGGTAGGAGGATGATTTACCCTTTGCTGGCCTTTTTCTTTTTTATGTTTTAAACATAAAAAATGCCTTTCAAAACTGAGCTGAGCTAAAGCATGTGTCTTCCAGCATTCTAGTAAATATTCTTGAGCTAACCAATTACTTATTGCAGATGCTGGTCTTTTAACTCCGGTAATCTCTTCCAAACACTCCACCATTTCAGCGTTTCGTGAATTTGAAGTTTTATTGTGGTGTTTTTTTGTTTTTTTTGGTAGGGTGGAATGGATTATCACCTAATGACCTGTTGTGGCAGTCCAGCATATGCAGCCCCTGAATTGATACAAGGAAAAGCATATATTGGTTCGGAGGTAAGAATAATATTTCTAATGTTGGTTTTTCTTTTGTGGTGGTGGTTCATATATTTTCCCCGTTTTTACAGTCTAAAAGTACATGCGCTAATAGTCTCCAGTATTCAAGCTTTGTGCCTTGAGGCTCTGTTCACATTTAGGCGTATGGGGGGCTACAATCGTGGTAAAAAAAAAATGTGTGTAGGCTATTGGGTTTTTTTTTTTTTTTTTTTTTTTTTTTTTTTTTTTTTAAGCTTCAGCATCTAGGAGCAGGAAAAAATAAATAAAATGTTTTTGGAGTGTTTTTACAGCAACTGTAAAAATTTCTAATAAAACACTAATGCTCCTAAAACACTACTCCATGCACAATAGCGATTACTAGCTCAAACGCTGGATCAAAAACGCTGATAACTAACAGTTTAAAATGGTAATGAAATCTCAGGACCTGTCCCAGTGGGTTCAGGAACCCTGATGAACTTTGCAATTTGGCCCCATTTTTGTACCCTACAGTATATTACCATGCTGTTCCATTGTTTGATCTTTCAATTTTATAGCCCTGGTTATTTGATATATTTAAATGTTGTTGGTCTTGGGGTCTCATGTTTTAAAGTAGATCTCCACCCTTTTTTTTTTTTTTTTTTTTTTTTTTCCTTTTTTAGATTTGGATAGTGTAGGGACCAATAAATCCGACAGATTCTTGACTTGAACTACCTTGCATACTAAAAATGTTTTGCCCGCTTAAAGTGGAGTCCCACCCAAAAGTGAAACTTCTGCTTTACGTAATCCTCGCCCCCTTGCATGTCACATTTGGCATGTCCTTTATTTTTTGGGGGGGAGTGGGTTCTTAGTTTTGAAGGGGACTTCCTGTCCCACTTCCTCCTTCCGCCAAGGGCCGCCTAGGCGACTCTCCCTCTAGGCAATCTTCTTTGACACGTGACAGGTCTCAGAAAATCACCTGTCCGCTCGAGAGCGTGGTGCTTGCCCGGCCGTGAAGCCACAAGCTGTCACGGCCGGATGCCCACAGTTCTAATGACGGGGGAGAGGAGCGTGCCTCCGTGCGCCGCATCGCTGGACCGTGGGACAGGTGAGTGGATACTGTATTTATTAAAAGTCAGCAGCAACACTATTTGTATAAATAAACTAAAAATAGCCTGGAACTCTGCTTTAAGGTCGCCAAAACTGGGAAATTGTCATGTCTACCCAACGCAGGTGGTCAGACACTATAGCTGGCTACTGTGTTCTTCACCTATAGCAGCCCCCTTTCCCATGAGGCAAGCAGACCTACGGTACTCTGTTACCCCCACAATTTATACACAATGTTATAGTGTCTGGCCACCACGCCAGGGCAGGTGCGAAATGAGCAAAGCAAACGGATACTTGTGGTTACCAGCCAGATAGCGTGGTTCTATGACAGTCTAGGTAAAAGGCAGGTTGAGTTCAGGAAATGGTCCAATCTAGCAGAGAAGAGCAGACAGACGGGGAGCTTGATCGGGAACAACACACGTATTGGACCCCTTTAACACTGAGGCGCTATACCACTAAAAATAGCGCCTGCAAAGTGCCCTGAAAGAGCCGCTCCTCACAGTCCAGTGTGAAAGCCCGAGGGCTTTCACAATTTAGCGGTGTGCTAGCAGGACGCTAAAAAAAAGTCCTGCTAGCAGCATCTTTGGAGTGGTGAAGGAGTGGTGTGTATACCGCTCCTGCCCATTGAAATGGGCACCCTGGCGCTGTGCGGGTGGTTTCAACTCTTTTTCGGCCTCTAGTGGGGCTCTTTAAAATAGCGCTGCGAAACTGACAGTAAATTGCCGCTAAAAATAGCAGCGCTTTGCCACCAACGCACCCACCACCCCAGTGTGAATGGGGCCTTTCTCTCTATCACAAACACCCAAATGAGGATTTAGCTGGCTTATAACGGGCTTGGTTTTTACCCAGAGACTAATCACTTTTTTTTTTTTTTTTTTTTTTTTTTTTTTCTATGACTGTTGTTTAGTGGCTGCCTGGCCAAAACTAAGGAAACACTGGTAGCCTTTGATATGACTGAGGTATAGAGCAGCGGCTTTATGATTTGTCCAAGATGTTGTAGAATTAGGATTGACGTGTTTCCTCTGTCTAAACAAACTGGAGCATGTAATTTAAAGTCTTTAAAGGGAATCTGTCACAATAGAAATAAAGTAAGTAACTGTCATTGTTGAACTTTTTTTTTTAAACGGACACCCCAAAGCTTTAAAAAACAAAGCTAATTGCAGCTTCTATATTGATACTCTGAAATTTTCCCCCCTTTCTATAACTATTACTCAAGACAACACAGAGCAGGCACTTCTGCCTTTCTTTTGCAGGGCTACCTGGCTTTTTGGAAGATTGCTGTGACTGTGTCTATCTAGCATTTGGGATGAGCAGGGGCTTGGTTACTTTTTAGGTTGAAGTGAGACTAGTATTTGTGGCCTATGATCTGGTCAACATAAGTAGCTGTAACTAGGTTGGTATATTCAGTGTGGTGCAGATATTTGTGGTTAGCGGTAGTATTAATGTTGGCTCTTGGTCTTCCTCTAATGTTTGGTATTGGATTGCTGAGGTTACAATTACCGAAGCCACTGGACTTTATTAAGTATAATATAATGTTTGGCTCAATAACCAAGCTAAGTAGGTTTATAACCCATTGGTATTGGCTACATGGCTGACTATTGATTTATCTAGGGCCGAAACAACGAATCGATTATGAAATTAATCGATTACAATTTTCATAATCAATTAATCGGCCAGTAACATAATGGGGTTAAAAAAAAAAATTGGCCCTTTTAGTACAAAAAAGCAAATCGCTATTGTAAATATTACTTTCACTGTCACACAGTAAAAAAAATGAACCCCTTACAGTAGCCATTATTTGCTCTTTTTGTACTTTTTTTTTTTTTTTTTAACCCCATTATGTTACTAAACATCTCAGGCCGGGTTCACACCTCTGTTTTTGGGTGCTTTTTGCAGAAACACGCTACACTCCTGGTCTTCTTTCCCTTTTTTTTTTTTTTTTGTTTTCCTACTGCCCCTAAATGCTTATGCCTCCGTTTGTGTGCATGGACACATAGGCTAACATGGAAGACCATTTAGGGGCAGTTAAAAAAAAAAAAGTCAGACGCTGCTAATGGCAGCTGTAAAAACTCCCTGTGTGCATGAGCCCTTACTCTACAAACACCATCAGAGGAAAACACTCAAGTTATGCACTTCCTAATCTACAACGCCTCCTCCCAAACAAGCAGCTATAAAAATGTCCTACAGTATTTGGACTAAAACCTATAATGGTTAAAAGATGCCGCGCTCACAGAAAGATTCAATTAAATATGTAACCCCCTCACTACATAAATAAAAGAACATGCATATCAAATCAATAAAACCAATACATATATTGGTGATAAAACCACAAGTGGATTCAGTGACCATTAAAACAAATCGTGCAAAATCATACAGTATGCGTATAACGTCTCTTGGTATTGAGAGTGCTGGTTCTTAACAAAATGTATATAGAATCAGAAAAAGTCTATTGCAATATTAGTGTTCATGTCACACAAATGTGCAAAAAAAATACCACTCTTTTATAAAGTGCTGGTGCTTTACACCTTTTAAAAATCCATTCCCATTGACTCAGGATTATTTGCCAGATTTGTTTGAATTCTTATTACAAGATAGTGAAGCAGGGCGATGCAATGATACTAGATAGGCTGGGAGATGGATGGCTGCCTGGTTCCTTTTTTATTATTCCTTCATGGATCCATTAGGACGATAAAGCACAAAGACTTGTAGTGCAACAATGTAATTTTAACAGGTAAAATCAAATCGTATTCACAAAGTGCCTACCACAGCACTCATGATACACAGCCTTCAGTACAGGTCTCAAGTGCTGCATGACTGCAAAAATGTTGGTATTAAAAATTCAGTGTATGCAGACCCTTTTTACGTGTGTGTCTCAGCGTTAAAGTGCCGAGCTCTGTCCAGTATGTTTTGTCACACCAGTTGCTATCAAGAGCGGACAAGGCACTGTATTTTCATAGCAGCATATATACCCACGCTAACTCTATATTTTGCTGAGACATCACTTTGAACTCTTTCAAAGAACCCCCTCCAGCATTTCTAGCCATGGCCATCTTGAATATGGAATCTATTTGCCCTTGGCTCAGGCAGGAGAGTGTGTTTTTTAGCAGAGCAAACTCCTCCTTCCCACCTAAAGACTCCTGGGATGTATGACTTTTAATTTGGCTTGGGCCAGAAACTAGAAAGTAACTAAAGAAATGTAAAGGAGGGGGGGGAGAGTTAAAACAAGTAAATATGATCTACTTTCCCATGTATTTACCAATGGTGGCAGCATAAGCATTAAAATGGTTATATTTAACCAAAAACGATAATCTACTGCAGCTTACAAATCCATTAGATGTGGTGGCTGCATCAGTTTTCTTTTGGCTCCCCCCCCCCCTCTGTTTTCACCTAGTGATCTGGCCAGTAACACACCACCACTTTTAGAGTGCCCCCACTCTGATCAAGGAGCCACAGTATGGGGGGGCACCTTTTGACATTAGCATTGCCAGTCGGGGGGGGGGGGGGGGAGAGAGTGTTGGATGTACTAGCAGATTTAGATGCACTAACCAAAAGCCAGCTCACACTTTATAAGCAGTTGCAGTAACCGTTTATTTCCTTTTGCAACAAAGGTTTTACATGAAAGCTAATCATTGTAAGCACCCCTGTCCGTGTTTAAACGTCTTGTCTCATCTGTGTAACTGATACATTCTGCCGGAAAGCTTGTTCTTTTGGAAAACCGACTTACTGGCTGGATCACTAGATTAAAAAAAATAAAGCCTAAAAAGAGTTTGAATGAATGCAGCAATCACATCCAAGATTGGTAAGCTGCATTATGTTTTGCTTTTGGGTTTAATACCCCTTTTATTTTGGTTTTAGTTTTGCTCCAACCACACGCCCTCTAATGGTCACATCTATATCGTATATTGGGGGTACATTATGCATTAGCCACACTCCACATTTGGAGAAAGGAATTTTGATCTTGCAGCTGTTGGGCAAAACGTGTATCAAAAATTAAATGCAACTAATTTTTTTGCGCTTTTTTTATTTTTTAGGCAGATATTTGGAGCATGGGTGTGCTTATGTACGCACTGATGTGTGGATACCTTCCCTTTGATGATGATAATGTAATGGTTTTGTATAAGAGAATAATGGTAAGTTCTTAACCATATACTTCAAAATGTCTGCATACAGGACATTACAATCCTCTCTGTAAAAAGAAAATTAAAAACACAATCTAAATACAATTTTTAAGTTATTTACTTGTATTGTGTTCATAGGGATATGCACACATGTGTGTGGGTTTTTTTTTTTTTTTTTTTTTTTTCTAACTTTCAAAGTTTTTCTATAGTGGAATGCAAACATGGAGTTGTCCAAGTAGGATTTATGAAGTAGGCTACTCACGTAATCTGTCTCTTGGCAAATCTATTTTCATTTAGCCAAAGTTTTGTGTGTGTATTTGTGAACCCTTTGTTTGCAATCTAGCTTTTCAATCCTTAGCCTAAAAAAACAAAAATAAATGCAGCAGCACATCTAGGTACTATTTTTGCAAGTGTAGAAAAATGCCCATTGATCCCATCAGAAAGCCAGTCCTTGTGTGCTGAACTAAAAAACGAAAAACCATAATACCAGCCTTCTCAGTACTCTATATATGTTATGAAGGTGAGGAAAGGGAGGTGTTTGTAGTCCGCATCAGGAGAGCAGCCTCCATTCAAAAGGGCGGGCATAGCTCGTTTTTTTTTTTTCCTATGAATTGACGTGCAAAAAGATTGGTTTGATCCACGATGCCTTGATTCATCAGGGGGGAAAAAAAATACATTTAAAAAAAAAAAATCCCTGACGTTGACATGCAAACCTGGCTGTGCTGTGAAAGGGGGGTTGTGACTGACACTGTGCCAGAAGACTGCCACAATGTGTTTGCCAGTGTATCCGGAAGCTGGGTTTGGGCTCTAATTCTTTGGGGTAAAATTCCAGTGCCTGTACTGGGCCTTTCCTCTTGGGGTCTAGCAGCACTTGGGCCTCTCTTCCGGGCGTCTAGCGCCATTGGCATTTGGCCATTGGGTCGTCTGGTGCTGTTGGTAGCTGTCTGGTTTTCAGACCGTCGTCTTTTTGGATGGACTACTTTCTCCTCTTATTTGGATGCCGATGTACTGGCTTAGACTGGCTCATATTCCAAACCAGAATCTGAATCAACTGTAACTGGATGGTGAGAGCTCCCCGCTGCTCTCATTGGTCAGACTTTGATATGCCTCTTCTGGAGTGTATACTTTTCTGGACATAGTGGCTGTATGATGGGTGACACGAACGAGCTGCACGTCGGGGACTAAGATGGGATCACGGGACAGGTACACTGATGGAATGACAGGTCCTCTTTATTCAGGGGGGCAATTTTGCCACAGTAATATCACTGTAATGTAGTAACTCAGTTTACTGTGATCTCCTCCTCACACTGGATCGGTGTGTGAGGAGGAGAACCTAGCAACAGCCGTTACCTGCGGTGTGTTTACATTTTGTGTCTGGCTGTAATTGGACACAGCCAGTCACATGGTAAAGAGCCAATTTCATTGGCTCTTTACCCTGATCGGGGAGGGGCTTTGTCCGAGGGACAAGCCTCAATCCCAATCGCTGCATGCCCCCAGGGGCACGCACAAGTGGCGTGCACGCCCGCAGATCTGCATAGTGACTTGCTGTGATTGGATACAGCCCATCACGCAGTAAATAGCCTATTTCATTGGCTCTTTAATGTGATCGGGGAGGGGCTGTGTCACGAGGGACACGCCCAATCACTGCGCTGTGGGCCCCCCTGGAGGCCTGCGGTAGCGGGAAAAAAGCGGAGGACATCATATGACACTCCGTCCAGTATGGGCGAGCCCTGCTGCAGATGACATATGTCTATATACCAGTATTAAAGGGGTTAAAAGAAGTAATGGGTTATTTAAAAAAAAAAAAAAATTACAGTATACTCCCCTAGGCAGATGCAGCATTGGTCCCCCTGCTGCTTCTAAGACTGAGAACTAAGCAAACGCTGCTGATTGGTCCCCCTGCTGCTTCTAAGACTGAGAACTAAGCAAACGCTGCTGATTGGTCAGTTCTCAGTCTTATGTGAGCAAACAGCCTGTGACTGTCAGACAGCAGCTCACTGGAGTGCCGGGCTGTAAAGTGGGTGGGTGCAGCTGGCTCAGACTCCTAGTGGCTTGCTTAGAGGTTGAGCCAGCTGCTAGGTCAGGCTTCCGGGTAGCTCATGCCTAAAGTTGGGATCTTTCTTTAGCCTGGACCAGCTGTACTCGAAATCGAACTGCACTCCTGTGATCCAAAGAAGTATAACTAAAAAAGCTTTGGTTGTACTTTTTTTTTTTTTTTTTTTTTTTTTTTTCTCGTTTTTTAGGTGGAACTTTTGGGAAGCAAAAAAAAAAAGTTGGCAGAGAGGCAGGGTTTTTATTGCAGAAAAGACCTACTATGTTTATTCTGCATAAATGATTAAACTTTTTTTTATGCAGGAGTGACCTAATCTTGGCCCAGCCAATGAATACCTCAGAAGATCAGTAAAATGAGCCCTCTAACTTTAATCATTGACTTCTAACCTAACAAGTATGCCCTTTTTAAAGCAGAGTTTCACCTGAAATATACACTTCAGCTCATCCAGATCAGTGCAGTGTATATACATAAACATTTGGCTATTAATTTTTTTTTATTGTGTTTAATTACCGTGAATCTGGAGTATTTGCAGACACTTCCTGGTATCCCTCCCGCGGGAGTGGGCTTGTCTTTCCTCTTCCCCAGTGCCCCAATGTCTCCTGGGAGCAGTGTCATGCATCCCAGGAGACAATTCACAACGCCGACCGTTGTAATCTCGCAGGATTTCACTCGTCACGTGACACGTCAAGCAGGTCACGTGACGAGCATTCACCACTTCCTGGAAGTATTTGCTTGTGGGCTTCACAATGCCCACAAGCAAAATGGCAAATTCCGGCAGCGCTTTTTAAAAGTTTAAATTTTCGGCCAATTTAGAGTGGGGATGAATATAAACCTCAAACACGTGAGTAGTTGCTAAGCATCACAAGAATCAACGCACTAATTAAAAAAAAGGATATACCGTGGAACCTCCGCTTTAAGAAGGCAGTACTAAACTGGATTAGTACAATAGCAACATTTGTTTATGCAGTCTAAGGAACAATGTGTATTTAAATCTGCTTTGTATTATAAGACTGATCTGTTTGCAGTTTCACAGAGTTGATGTTTTGGTCTTGCCTTCTGCAGAGGGGAAAATATGACATCCCAAGATGGCTTTCTCCAGGCAGTGTGCTGCTCCTTAGCCAAATGCTTCAGGTATGTGTTTTTCTGCAGGGATATATTGTTCCTAGTTTTGTCCTATAGTGCTTATAGCCATCTTCAAATACATCTTTATTTAATATTGGAGAGTTGCTAATAAATGTTTTTACATACAATAATAGAAACAAATGATTTGTTCCACAACCATTTATTGTTTATAGTCCATATAAAAAGATTATAGCAATGTGATAGGTTGTATAACCATAAAATGTCCATCCACAAATAGAAGCCTCCACAAGGGGATTAGAAGCAAAATCCATCAGGAGCTCCAGTGTATTAAAGAGAAGAGAGGTGTCTCTAAGTGTAGCAATATGTTCCTTAATGTTGTACCTTCCTTAAATGTAATTATTGAAGCACTTGCAGGCGCCTCACTTCTCTTCTCTTTTTTACACTTGGTCGGGATGTGATGCTACTTGTATATCAAGACATCGCATGTATATCAAGTCAAAATGTATTAAAAAATGATGCTTGTCTTGCAAAAAAGCTCTTAAACCAAGGTTTTACTGTAGTTGTTAAAGTGATTGTAAACCCTGTTACACCACTTTTACCTACAGGTAAGCCTGTTTAGAAGATATTCACTGTATCCGCATGTGCCAACGTCATCTGCACTGCGCACTGAAGAAACGGCTCGCTTGTGCTCTTTCTTCAGTAGCTGCACCGTGACCGGCGGCTCACTTGCGCGGGAGTGACGTCATCGCGGCTCTGGCCAATCACAGCGCTGGAGCCCGCAAACTGGGAAGTAACTCTGGGAGACATGTCGCCGGTCACAGCAGTGTGACCGCTTCGATCTAAGGTAAGTATATATTTTTTTTGAGTTCACAACCACTTTAAAACATTGTGCTAAAAGATGCTGTTCAAGGTAATTACATTGGAGGATAGCTATGCAAAATTGCATTGCTTGAAATGCGGCCTACAACACCTAATTAAAAAAAAAAAAAAAGTCTACTCCGTTTTTCTCTATCCATGTATCCTGCGAAGTTTCATAGATCATAAGCAACCGTTATACTAAAGCCAATCGGCACAACCTCAAATATTGGGAATGCGTAAAATTATTTCAAACAATATATATGTAAACAGTAAAAATATATAACAAACTTTCAAACAGTTACTAGCTGAAAACTCAACACCATAAATTGATAAACTGTACCTAATATAGTGCAGTACACCTAAATAAGCATATACTGTAGTGAATATCATTCATCGTATTCAAATGCACATACAAGTGTGAAATCCAATCAATGTCAAAATATGGTTGAATACAAAACGCCACTCTATTAATACACAGCGGTGGCAGCGTGACATCACGGGGCCAGCTCCTCCCTGTGACATTGCATTATATTTTGATAATCCTCCAAATAAATTGACACTCATAAAAATGCACCAAAATCATTATGGTCACTCGCAAACACAAAATTCGTACTAATCTAAAGCCTTGTACACATGATTTGATTTTCCGACGAGAATTGTGTGATGGCAGGATGTTGGATAATCCGAACGTTTGTACGCTCCATCGGACAATTGTTGAATTTCCGCAAACAAATGTGGGATAGCATGCTGTAAAATTTTCCAACAACAAATGTGTCGTCGGATTTTGCGATCGTGTGTACACAAGTCTGTCTGGGGGAAAAAACCCACGTGTACAAACACGCATGCTCGGAAGAAATGCTCACCATAACACAACATTAGCAAAAGTTGCCCAAATGGTGGCAATAAAGATCTGAAAAACTATGTAGTTTCGTGTTTGGACGACAATTCTTTGCCGTTTTCTATGCAAGACAAGTTCACGGACAACGCCATTTGGACAAGTCCTACACTTTGTCCGCGGAAAATCCGATCGTGTATATGAGGCTTTAGAGTCCAGATATGGGGGGGTTTGGGGGCTTTGGTGAAACATGGGCCTCAATCTCCTACTTTTTTCGTTTTTTTTTTTTTTTTTTTTTTTCTGGTGAAGATCCTTTAAAAAAAAAAAAAAAAAAAAACTGAGGTGTGTGTGTCTATATTAATAAAATATATATAAAATGTTAACAGTCATGCAAGTTCATTCATATTTTTTGTTGTGCTTGTAGGTGGATCCCAAGAAAAGGCTTTCCGTGAAGCATCTTTTAAACCACCCTTGGCTTCTGCAAGGTTATAACTGTCCAGTGGAGTGGTACAGTAAATGGCCTGTGAGTTTTTAGGACACTTGGATAGCCTTTTAAAGTGGAAGTAAACTTCTATCCCGAAATTTTACCTATGGGTAAGCCTATAATGAGGCTTGTCTATAGGTAGTGTAAATATCTCCTATATGTGTTTCAGGAGATATTTACTGTACATGCAGTCAGTGACATCACTGGCGCATTTGCTCTGAAGAAACGGCCACCCGTGCCATTCCTTCAGAGCCCTGTGCCACGAATGGCGGCTCCTGTGCGCAATGCGGAGAGTGATGTCATCGCCGCTCCGGCCAGTCAGAGCCAAAGTGCGCGAACCCGGAAGCAAGATGGAAGCAGCCTCCAGCGATCGCATCGCTGAAATGCTTTGTTTTCAGGTAAGTGTCACATGCTGTGCTAGTATGCTATGCACATTGTGACATTACCTTTCAGGTAAGAGAAAAAAAAACATCCAGTGGTTTACAACCGCTTTCAAGTGCCTCCTTAAAATTTTGAAAACTATCCAGACACTGCTCTACTCGGTGAACCACAAACTAACATTTGTAATCTCTAGTGAATCATTATAGCGCATGCAGCATTATTTTTTTAGACCTTTTTATTTTTTAGGGGGGGGGGGGGATTTATTAGTAGAAATATTGGGCTACATGTCCCCATAGGAGTTGTTCCTATATAATCTCCGAGCATTGCTGATGATGGCACCTACTTTATGATAGTATTACAGTTGTCCATCATCAGTACATATATAATGCATACAGAATATTAAAATGGATGTAAACCCTCCATTCACCCAGTGAAGTGAACAGCCTCAGGTGATCCCCCGAGATTAACCAAATCCCTATATAGGTTTTATGTGTATATCTGCTGTGTTCACATTTTATATACTGTTTAGAAAGTTGAGATTGTGTTAGGAGATTGTCTCTTTCTGGTTAACACAGGGTGTGATGTCTGGGCATACAGCCAAGATAGTTCGGGAAAAAATAAAAACTGCGCTAAGAAAATTGGAAAACAAATATTGGCACAAAAAGTGCCTAAAGCTCTGGTTATAAGCAGCAACTAACCTGAAAACACAGATCAGTGAATAGACAATAAAAATATATATAGTTGCGCTAAACCTTAAATAACATTAGTGAATTGTATAACATATTAACAGTAGAAAATCCTGACAAATCCCCACTGTCAGAATGCCAAAGAATGAATCTGGTGTCACACATTCCAAACTCTTGAATTGGTTTGTGAAACAAATATAATTTAAACAGTGTATATTAATCCAGGGTTTGACAAATTTGCTTGGAATCTAGGAGTCAGCTAAAGTTAAGAGCCAGAAAACGCACCCCGTCCTGACGAGCTTGCGCGCAGAAGCGAACACATACGTGAGCAGCGCCCGCATATGTAAACGGTGTTCAAACCACACATGTGAGGTATCGCCGCGATTGGTAGAGCGAGAGCAATAATTCTAGCCCTAGACCTCCTCTGTAACTCAAAGCATGCAACCTGTAGATTTTTTTTTTAAACGTCGCCTATGAAGATTTTAAAGTGAAAGGTTTGTCGGCATTCCACGAGCGGACGCAATTTTGAAGCGTGTCATGTTGGGTATGAATTTACTCGGCGTAACATTATCTTTCATAATATAAAAAAAAATGGGGATAACTTTACTGTTGTCTTATTTTTTTAATTAAAAAAAGTGCGCAGTGACAGAAAGTATTGCAACGATCGCCATTTTATTGTCTAGGGTGTTAGGATAAAAAATATATATAATGTTTGGGAGTTCTAATTAGATGGAAGAAGATGGCAGTGAAAATAGTGAAAAATGTCATTTAGAATTGCTGTTTAACTTGTAATGCTTAACTTGTAATACCAACAGCCACCACCAGATGGCGCCAGCTCACACAAGGAAGAGCTGGGGACTTCACAAAAAAAAAAAAAATATATATATATATATATATATATATATATATATATATATATATATATATATATATATATATATATATATATATATATATATAATTTTTTGCCCACCTTCCAAGCCAAGTCGCCAGGAGGCTATTTCTAGTCGCCATGGCGACCGGGATTTGTCAAGCCCTGTATTGATAACCTAAAAAACAATTCAAAGTGCAATAAATAAGTGAATCATAAAGTGCATAAATAGTATTCCAAGTGCGCCATCAATGAAGTGACCACATGTAATAAGTTCATAAAATGCAAAATCTGTATGCAATTCTGACACGCAAAAAAACCTGCATGCTCAGAATCGAGCAGAAGAGCCGACCTGCCTATTGAACATCATTGATCTTCGCTCGTCGTACGTCACCGCATTCTTAACGTCTTGAATTTCCGACAACATTTTTGTGACAGTGTGTATGCAACACAAGTTTGAGCCAACATTCCGTCATAAAAAATCCACGGTTTTCTTGTCGGAATTTCCAATCGTGTGTACGCGGGAAAAAGAACAAAGCAAATCCCGACCCGCAAAAAACGCCCCCCAACCCAAACGTGGAACGCAGCAATCTGTAATATAAATGGTTCCTTTGGTGGAGGTTAACATACGTTTGGCCCAAATGTGAAAATGTGTGTTAAGTATAACCAAGGCCAATGATTTTATTCTGGGAGTGGGACGAGAAGTCCTGTCCTGCTGCTGGAACACAACCCTGTATACGTTATGTAGCTGAGACTACATACAGTTCATACTGTGCTGACAGGCGCTGTATGTATTGGTGAAGGAAATAGTTTGTTTGGTCCAAACAAACTACGGTATTTAAAGTTTTTTCTAAAACCATGGAGATCGGCTTTAATCCAGATGGAGACATTGGCGTTGTATTGGAAATGATCTCAGTTCATGAAAGCACCATTGGACGAACGATTTTAATCCTTTCTAGTTTGGACAAAATTCTACAGGTAAACGGTTAGCTTTAAGGGTTAGTCTTTACCTTGCAAACCGTTATTAATCTTTTTTTTCCTCTTTATATCCCTTTAGCTTGGCTACATGGATGAAGACTGTATTACAGAGATGTCCGTATACTTCAAACGCAGTAAACCGAGTATGTCAAACCTGATATCTGAGGTAATTCCCTGTCTTACACCAGCCTCAGGGATGTATGAAAAGAACTTTGATATCCGTAACTCTGATTTTCAATATAAACAAAAACCCACTGATCAGTTCCCATTAGATGGCACTCTAGCTTAATTATTTGCTTGTATGCCATTTTGTGTATCATTATTATTATTATTATTATTATTAATAAAAATATATATATATATATATATATATATATAATTTTTTTTTTTTTTTTTTTGTACTATTGCAAGTTCAAGTGTTCTAAATAAAATAATCTGGTTTTTAAGCTATATAGCTTATGGTAGGAAAAAATTAAAAAGTTTCCTAATTCGTTGAATATAAGGTATTCCCGATAGGTGTATAAAAAGAGAAATGAAGTGCGGAGCCTTTTCTAACATCCCTAGGCTCTTCAGCCTCAAAGTACTTGTGATAGCTAAATGAAAGAGTTGCCTCCGTTACCTGCCTAATTAACCCACCTGGGGGCCAGATCAGTGCACTGGAACAGACATTCTGACTCTTTCACCTACAAATTTACTGGTCGTCTTTTTTTTTTTTTTTTTTTTATTCTGGTAATGAAAAGTGGGGGTTCCACTGAAGATAAAAGCATGGTTGTTTTTGTATCTTTTATTTGTTTTACAAATCTTTATTCATAATTTATGTTGCAGTGGAATTATGACCATACAACAGCCAACTATTTATTGCTTCAAGCTAAGAAAAGTCGAGGAAAAGCTGTTCGTTTTATACGCTCTTCAGTCATTTTGGAGCCCTCTGCCTCCAGTTTTAAGGAACATGGGGTAAGATTCAATAATTTTTGTAAAATTTTGATTTTTTTTTTTTTTTTTTTTTTTTGGAGTTGTCCTCTTCTGGATCCCTTCAGAATGTTCCTGTATGTGATACTGCTCTACCCTGGCCATGTCATTGTTGAATTATTCAAAGTCACAAAGGGGTTGTTTTACTGAAATTGGAGAGTGCAAAGTCTGGTGCAGCTGTGAATGGTAGCCAATCGGCTTCTAACTTCTGCTTCTTAACTGCTTGCCAACCAGCGCCCGACTATATACGTCGACAGCATGGCACGGACAGGCAAAAGGACGTATATATGCGTCCCCTTTAAGATCGCGGCATTGTGGATGCCGCAAGCCCGACCGCGGCTCCCATGGACTCTATCGCTGCGGGGATACCCACGATTGTCTCACGTGAGGAAGAACTGGGAGATGCTGATGTAAACAAGCATCTCCCCGCTCTGCCTAGTGACAATGATCATCGCTTCCTGTAATCAGAAGCGGTGATCACTGTCTTGCCACACATACCCCATCCCCCCTACAGTAAGAATCGCTCACTAGGGCAAACTTTAACCCCTACAGCCCCACCTAGTGGTTAACCCCTTCACTGCCAGTGTCATTTTCACAGTAATCCGTGCATTTTTATAGCACTGATCGCTGTAAAAATGACAATGGTCCCAAAAACGTGTCAAGTGTCTGCCATAATGTCGCAGTCACGATAAAAATCGCTGATTGCCGCCATTACTAAAAAAAAAGTTATAAAAATGCCATAAAACTATCCCCTATTTTGTAGACGCTATAACTTTTGTGCAAACCGATCAATAAGTGCAAATTGCGATTTTTTTTTTTTTTTTTTTTTTACCAAAAATATGTAGAATACATACCGGCCTAAACTGAGAAACGTTTTATATATTATATTATAATATATATATATATATATATATATATATATATATATACACACACAAACGTTTCTCAGTTTATTGGATTTTTTTTAATTGTCGCTCTATTTTTGTTTATAGCACAAAAAATTAAAATCCGCAGAGGTGATCAAATACCACCAATAGAAAGCTTTTTTTTTTTTTATTTTTTTTTTTTGGGGGGGAAAAAAAGGATGTCAATTTTGTTTGGGAGCCACGTCGCACAAACGCGCAATTGTCAGTTAAAGCGACCCAGTGCTGAATCGCAAAAAGTTGCCCGGTCTTTGACCAGCAAAATGGTGCGGGGCTGAAGTGGTTAAATTGAGCTTTGACCAAAAAAAAAACAAAAAATGGAAGCTGATTGGTTTCTATGCAGAGCTGCACCAGATTTGGCACTCTCCAGTTTTAGTAAAACTCCTCCAAAATTTCTTAGTTTTATCCTGCTGAGAAAATGACACTGATTAAAAAAAAAACGGGCTAACCCCTGACACAAATCATGCCTCAATATTTGCTGGTGTTCTCAAGAGTTGATGTGTTTTTTCAGCTCTGCTGTTCTCTGTTGGTCTGGACGATTTTATTATTATTATTTTTTTTTTTTCTACTATGAATAGCTATTGGTAGATGTAAACCCACCACTCATGATTCTTAACTATTGCCATCATACTAAAGTAAATCTTGCGATTTTTTTTTTTATTTTTTTTTTTTTTTTACTCTTTGCTATAATATCCCCCAATTTATTTATTTTAAAAATAAATTCTTCAGTTTAGGCCAATATATATTCTACATATTTTTGGTAACAAAAATCGAAATAAGCGTATATTGATTGGTTTGTGCAAAAGTTATAGGGTCTACAAAATGGGGGATAGATTTTTTTTTTTTTTTTTTTTTTTTTTTGTAGTAATGGCGTGATCTGCAGTTTTCAGCGGACATCAATGCTATAAATATGCACTGATTACTGTGTAAATGTCACTGGCAGGGAATGGGTTAACACTAGGGGGGCAATCAAGAGGTTTAATTGTGTGTTCCCTCAGTGTGTCCTAACTGTTTGGGTAAAGGACTGACTTAGGGAGGAGACATATCATTGTTCCTACTTGGTAGACCCACAAATTTCAGCGCTAGCGCTCGTGCACATGGTTTCAAATGGCCGGCGTAATCGTACCCACCGGCCACGTGCACCGTGTCCCCCTCTGGCGGCTCTAAAAGGGAAGGCTGTACCCATACAGGGTTTCAACCGGGAGAGCCATTGTGCCACAGTATAGCTGGTTGCGAAGCAGTTAATGCCAGATACTGAAACACCTGTGGGTCTCTAATCGGCGAACAAGTGCAGGTCTTCCCTGTTTTTATACTGGTGTTCTCAAAGCCATCATAAATTATCTCATGACATGACACTTAATATTTGTTTTTGTAACTTAATTCTGCATAAAACATTTAACAACTTTATCAGCTCCCCCTCAGCATAGCCTCACCTGTGCCCCACATTTTAGCCCCGCCAGGGCAGAGGAAGTGAGAGGGGTGGCCGGATCGTGACTGGAGTTGGAGTCGCAAGATCACCGAGCGGTAAAACGCGCTGTAACAACATTACATTGAAACTGGCTCTGCTCACTGATCTCACACAGCCCCGCCTCCTCCTAACCCTGCACCTGTGATAGACAGAACACTGGTCCAATGCTGGGATGTATTCTCTCTATCACAGGCTCAGGAGGTGGGGCTGTGTGAAATCGGTGAGCAGAGCGGAGACCGTTTCAATGTAATTCTGTTACAGCGTGTTTTACCGCTCGGTGATCTCGCGGCTCTCCAGTCACTCTTCCACCGGGAGAACAGCTCCCAATCAACCCCGCCCGCCGACGGTGCTCACCCTCCCACTCCCAGGCAGCCCAGCTCCTCGCCAGCCCTCATTTTTCACCCGCAAAATGCAAGTAGGCGAGTGGAAAATTTGAGGGCTGCTCTACAGCAGTGGTCTTCAAACTGTGGCCCTTTCCTTGCCTTTATCTGGCTTTTGGGGCACTCATTATTCCTCCCACTGACACCAAGGACCTTTTTAACTCCCACTGGCCACAGTCTGGCCCTTTAAAAGCCTGAGGGATAGTAAATTGGCCCTTTTTTGTTTAATATTTTTGTAGACCCCTGATCTTCAGGTTGGATATGGAAATTCTGGACAGTTGTTCAATTGGCTAAGCAGTGCAGGTTCCCTTGCGATGTATACTGGTATTATCTCTGTGACAAGTTTGCAGTGATTACCGTTTGTATTTTGATTCACACAGGAATCAGGTCATGGCCAGTATGTCTAGGGATTCCTTATGGATTATTTGTTCAGCACTGAGGTACCTGACGCCTTCTCTGGAGACTAAAGCTGACCAAACCCAATATTGTAGTGTGTATGGCCACCCCTAGTTTTGTGGGTGGATGTAGCAGGTATAATGCCGGGCATTCCTCCTGTAATTGTATCTGAATCCCCAACAGGCTTTAATTTAGAAGCGCACTGTGGAAGTGATTTTCTCAGGTAATAACTTGTGTTATTTACTTTGTTACTGGAGGAACCAGAGACATTGGTGATCCTAATGTACAAAGGGTTGTACTTGATATTGGCACCCAGTGTCTGTGGGTGACGCGTGTTTTACATGCAGAGGGGATGGAGAGGCAAGGCTTTACTTTTGGCTGTTATGCCTGGGCCACTTTTTTTTGTTTTTTGCGCAAGCTTCTGCTGTTTTTCTTTTTCGGGAGGGGGAGGGACTCGCTTTCCCTAACTCTCCCGGGCAAGCTGACAGGAGTGCACACAATGTTCTTCCTTTTTTATGTGTCTCTGTGGAAAGGACAATATAAAAGCATGCGATTTGGTTTGTAGAGTGTTTTGGAATTTTAAGCTTCACGATTCGGTGCTCGTGTGAATGGCGAGTAATACAGCACGGTGCTGTTTTCTGCAGTAGTACAGTAGCTGTGTGAAAAGCAGCTCGGTATTCCATTCATGCCTGTAGTGATCCCTCCTAGGTTACCCCTATTGGAAGCTGTACATTTCTATTGAAAACTTTTTGTAGAGACTAGCTGAGCTTTCTCTGCATTCTCCATACTACTTACAGCCTAAGCACAGCTTAATAACAGTCCTAATTCTAGACCGTTGCCTGCAGTGACATGTGTCACCCCTAGCCCCTTGTAAACCATTGATTCAACACGAATGGGGAGATTGGGTACTTGCTTTTTATAAAAGTAAAAAATGCATGCATACCTGGCAACAGCTCAAGAGTGGTCGCAAATGTTTAGTTTAAATAAAGTCTAAATCTATGTGCATGATTGGGCTTGGCTCTGTAATTTTAATTTAGTCTTGACATAAACTGCTTTCTTTTTGATCTAGGTAGTGTGCTCTTTAAAAATAAGGGATTTCTCAGTTTGCTATGGTGTCTAGGCTTGATTCTCCTAGACCTAAAACTGCCACTGTTTTCCTTATCATACCCATGCTTGTCTCTGTACGCCTTTCCCAGACCTTGGCTGATGTCTACATTTCTAAGCAGGGATCTGGCAGCTGCTGGTGTTCAACTGTTGTCTGCGTTTGACCAGCTTTGTCATTGTATGATTTATTTATCTGTGTCCGATGCAGCATTGGTTGATGGCTGTGTTATGTCTCAAGTAACCCCTTCTTATGTTTTTCTATATGGTGTGCTGTCCTAAGTGCTTGCTGGCAGTGTATTCAATCTTCTCCAAGCCTACCCTTCACGGGAGACTGTCTTTTCTGCTATTTCTCTTCATTGAGCTATATCATCAAATGAACCCCTCTTGATTGAAGTGTACTCCCTTACCACGGCTATGTAAAAATAAGAAGCAAATCCTCAGCATAAAGTTGCACATCCCTTTTCAGGCTTTCCATAAAAACTTACCTGAGCGCAATCTCCATCCAGCATTTTTTCTCTGCTCTCTCCTCACAGGAGACTGCAGCAGAAGGCGCCATGGAGTCCTGTTAGTCAAATCCTGCATGGAGGGGGTGAGCGGGGCTGATCTGCGTCATTCTATCTGTATCTACAGACTTTATGCCCAGCTACAGATTGCCCACTAGTGCAGGGGTCGACAATATCCGGGTGCCAGGTCGCATTGGCGACAAGAAATTGTGACCTGGCGCCCGCCAATAACTGCGGCAGCGGCTTTGCGGCCTACAAGGCTGCGAAGCCACGCCCTCAATTACCGGCCACCGCGGGCCCGCCGCGATCGCGCAGCGGGGGAGGTGGGGCGCACAGAGGCACAGGATCCTGTGTCTCTGCGCCCTCACCTCCCCTGCTGCGTGATTGCGGCGGCTGGTAATTGAGGCCGCGGACTTGTGAAGTTCCAAGCTCTTCCTTCTGTGAGCTGGCGCCATCTGGTGGTGGCCATTGGCATTACAAGTTAAACAGAAATTCTAATGTGTGTAATTTTTCACTATTTTCACTGCCATCTCCTTCTCTCTAATTAGAACCCACAATTTTTTTTTTTATTATTCCAACACCCTAGAGAATAAAATGGCTATCGTTGCAATACTTTCTGTCACGCCGTATTTGCGCAGCGGTCTTACAAGCGCACTTTTTTTGGGGGGAAAAAATAAGACAACAGTAAAATGATCCCAATTTTTTTTTTTATATTGTGAAAGATAATGTTACGCCGAGTAAATTGATACCCAACATGTCACGCTTCAAAATTGCGTCTGCTCGTGGAATGCCGACAAACTTTTACCCTTTAAAATCTCCATAGGCGACGTTTTTAAAAATCTACAGGTTGCATGTTTTGAGTTGGAGGAGGTCTAGAGTTAGAATTCTTGCTCTCGCTCAAACGATCGCGGCGATACCTCACGTGTGGTTTGAATACCGTTTACATATGCGGGCGCTACTCACGTATGTGTTCGCTTCTGCGCGTGAGCTCGTCGGGACGGGGCGCATTTCTGGCTCCTAACTTTTTTTAGCTGGCTCCTAGATTCCAAGCAAATTTGTCCAAACCCTGCACTAGAGAACCCACAACTCTACCTCTTAACCACTTGACCACTGGGCACTTGAACCCCCTTCCTAACCAGACCAATTTTCAGCTTTCGGTGGTCTCTCATTTTGAATGACAATTACTCGGTCATGCAGCACTGTACCCAAATGAAATTTTTCTTCTTTTTTTTTTTTTTTTTTTTGTGACTGCAACTTTATGGCGGACACTTTTGGGACCATTGTCATTTTTACAGCAATCGGTGCTAAAAAAATTCACTTTTTACTGTAAAAATGTCACTGGTAGTGGCGTTACAGGTGTTAAGTCGGTACTAGGGAGTGATTCTTACTGTTAGGGGGGCGTGGCTACACGTGACGCGCCACTGATGACCATTCCCGATCACGTGGAACAGCCATCGGTGACAGTGTCACTAGGCAGAATAGGGGGAATGCCTTGTTTTACAAAGGCACCCCCTTGTTCAGCCTTTTCTGACCGCAATCGCGGGCCGCCCGGGGACCCGTGAGCACGCTCACGAGGCACGCGCGCCCGCTGGGTGGCAAATTTAAAGGGATGTACAGGTACACCCATTTGCCTGCGCGTGCCATTGTGTCAACGTTCATCTGCGTGCGGCGGTCGGCAAGTGGTTAATCACCTCTGGGTTTTTTATTTTTTGCGCTATAAAAGAAAAAAGACTGAATTTGTTTGTTATAAAATTTAGCAAATTAGTAATTTTTCTTGATTTGATTGATTTTAATATTTCTTTACAGCGCCACATACACCCTGAAGGGTGTGTCTAAGCGCTGGAAGGAGGTCCGCTGGTCTATTCTGGACCAAAAAGCAATCCAAGAGAAAAAAGAAAAAGACTTCGTAGACGAACTGATGGCTCGTGTACATAAAAGAAAGAGAAACCATATAAAATATCAACAATAAAAACAAACGGTAGCAAGGGGGTTTGGAGTGAGGGGGACATAGGGTGAGGGGAGGAGGGGCCAGGTCAGTTTAATAGGCGTGGTCATAATCAACTTTCCCCAAAGAGGAAGGTTTTCAGAGCCTTTCTGAAGGTAATAAGAACAGTGGACTTCCTCAAAGGCAACGGGAGAAGGTTCCAAAGCGAGGCGGCTCTGGCTCTGAAGGATCGGCCACCGAACGAAATCAACCTTACTAGAGGGATGACAGCAAAGTCCTGATCGGCCGATCTCAGTGCCCTGGGGGGGGTGGTAATGTATGGCCATGTTATTAATGAACAGTGGGCCATGTTGTTTGAAGGCCCTGAACATAACACACAAAGCCTTGAATTCGATCCTCCTTGCGCATGGGAGCCAATGAAGTAGTCTGAGAACGGGTGATATATGGTCCCATCTTGAGGTCCCCGTAATCAACCTAGCTGCCTGGTTCTGCACCAGCTGCAGCTTGGAGAGCCATTTAATAGGGAGTCCAAGGTATACCACATTGCAAAAGTCAAGACGTGAGATGACTAAGGCCTGTACTAGTGTATTTCTGTGTGTTTGGGAGAGCAGATGTTTTACCCGTCGCAGCATCCGAAGATAGTAAAGGGCATTCTTGGTACAGTTCCTCACCTGTGGAATCCATGAAAGTTTATTGTCAAATATGACACCCAGGTTTCTTACTTGGCTGGATGGAGTGGGGCACGGGCCCATTGATACGGGCCACTCTGCAAGCAGGTTTAAACTTTGTGTTGGACCTGTAAGAAGTACCTCAGTTTTGGATACGTTCAGGGCCAAACGATTGTCCTTCATCCATGTCTGGATAGATGAGAGGCAACAGGAAAGAAGGTGGGCTGCCGTGGGGTTAAGAGCATCACTGGCCACAATTTGTATGTCATCAGCGTATACCTGAGTGGCCAATCCCCATGAAGAGATGATATCTACCACTGGCCTCACATAGCAATTAAACAGCCACGGCGAAATTGCCGAGCCCTGAGGGACCCCGCAGAGAAGGGGCACCCTCGCTGACCTAAATGAGCCCAATATTACTTGGAATGTTCTGCCTGTCAGGAAATTGCGTATCCAAGTAAGGGGTAGGCCTGTAATATAGAACTCGTCCTGCAGCCGAGCCAGGAGGATCTTGTGGCTGACAGTATCGAAAGCCGCGGAGAGGTCAAGCAGTACCAAGGCCGCCGACCCCCCCCGCGTCTCTCGACTCCAGCAGCCTTTCTCTAGTGGCCAGGATGGATAGCTTGATCCCTCTTTTGGGCCTAAACCCCGATTGAGCATCGTGAAAGAGATTTTGTAATTCACAATGTGCTTCAGAAATTTTGGCCAACATTTATACTGCTACGTATCTTTGGTGAAAAATACCCCAAATCCGTGTATATTATTTGGTCTTTGTGAAAGTTAGAGTCCATAAGCTATGGTGCCAATCTCTCAAAATTGATCACACCTGAAGTACTGACGGCCTATCATTTCTTGAGACCCTAAAATGCCAGGAAAGTACAAATACCTCCCAAATTACCCCTTTTTGAAAAGTAGACATTCCAAGGTGCAGTAAAACCTTGGTTTGTGAGCATAACTCGTTCCAGAAACATGCTTGTAATCCAAAGCACTTGTATGTCAAAGCATTTTTTTTTACAGGGTATAAAAGAGAAGCGAGGCACTTCTAAGTGTAGCAATAAGTTGCTAAATGTTGTACCTTCATTAAATGTAACCATATTGCTACACTTAGAGGTTACTCTCTTCTTTTTTTTTTTATACTTATGACGCTACTTTTATATCAAGACATCGCTTGTATATAAAGGCAAAATGTATTAAAACATTTTGCTTGTCTTGCAAAATGCTCTCAAACCAAGGTTTTACTGTATTTAGAAAGGGGCATGGTGAGTTTTTTTGAAGTTGTGTCATTTTTTTTCCCCCCACAATTCTTTGCAAAATCAAGATTTTTTATTTATTTTTTCCACAAAATTGTCATGATAGCGGGTTATTTCTCACACACAGCAGATGTATACCACAAATTTCAAATGACACCCCAAAACACATTCTGCTATTACTCCCGAGTTTGGTGATACCACATGTGAGACTTTTACACAGCGTGGCCACATACAGAGGCCCAACGTGCAGGGAGTACCTTCAGGCGCCTTCACATCCAATTTCCTGACTACCTCTTACATTTTTAAAGGCCGTGGAGCGCCAGGACAATGAAAACACCCCAGCGTATAATCTGAGGCATAATGAGTTTTTTGAACATGTCATTTTATTTTCTTTCAAATTTTTTGATAATGTGGAAAGAAAATGAAAACGTGTTTTGTGTTTAAAAAAAATAACATGTACATACCAAAATTGACACCCCAAAATAGATTCTCCTACTACTCCTGAGTACAGCGATACCACATGTGAGACTTTTCCACAACCTGGCCACATACAGAGGCTGGGTATTGGCTGGGAGTGGATTGGATGACGAGTATGACAAATGGAGGGGGCTGTATGAGGCTGCAGTTGTCACTACACACTACTCAGCTCTGCTGCCACCGATCTCTCCCCCTCTCCTCTCACACTGTACTGATCGGTACAGAGCGGAGCGAGGAAACGGCGTCCTGACATGACGCCGGTTTGTTAACAAGAGAAAGCGCCATCATTTGACGGAGCGGATCGCATCGTAAAAGGCTGCTATGGGCGGCCATTTACCGTGATGCGCAGAAGCTGGAGGTCATGGATACTCCCGTGTGCGTGCAGCAGCGCGATTCTCGGAGGACTTCAAAGTACGCCCTCCCAGAGTTATCGAGCAGCACTGTAGCCGTCATTCGGCTATAGTGCGGTCGGTAAGTGGTTAAGCAGGAGGTTTGCTATGCGGCAGACACAGAAGAGGCGGCGCGAACAGCCTAGAAGACTATTTTTCTGGCCTCGTTGTGCAAAACAATTGGACAGAGCAGGCAAGTATAACATGTACAGTGGAACCTTGGATTGCGAGTAACGCAGTTAACAAGCGTTTTGCAATATGAGAATTTTTTTTTTTTTTTTTTTTTAAATCCTGACTGTTTGCGAGTGTCTCGCAACACAAGCATGATTCAAGCCTCTGTGGTGTGCAGTACCACAGTTGGCCAAAGGTGCAGTGATCGGAAATATTCTGTTCCCGTTCCTTTCCGAGGGTTTCAAAATGCAGCTAAATGGTCTGGGTATTTCCGAGTCTCTTCGGCACCCCCCCCACCTCTGGCCACATGTGGTATTGCATTCCATAGAAGTCAATGTGGAACAAATTATTTTCATTTCCATTGACTTCTATGGGGAAACTCGCTTTGTTATGCAAATGCTTTTGATTACATGCATTCTCCTGGAATAAATTATGCTCGTATTTCAAAATTCCACTATATGTTATTTAAGAAAAAAATTACAATCCCTTCAATACTCTGTACAAGGGACTTGGTTGCTGACGGAGGTTTGTCTCCTTATTCGTGTTCTGGAGTCTGTTGTCCCTTCAGCGCTGGACCTCTTATCTCTGGGGTCATCAGATTTAGTTGGAAAACCAGCACGGTAGTGGCTTACATCAACCATCAGGGAGGAATCGGAAGTCTCTCAACTCGAAGTGGATTTGCATCTCTTTTCCTGCATCCAACAGATATTTCCCTCCCATTGTCTGGATTTGGAGCACAATATTCGAGTTTATAACTTGGCTACAGCTCCATTTTGTCATTCCATCTCTGTGGTCCCTAAAGATCCCAGTTGAGGACACCCAATTTATGGTTCCACTGCCAATAGGTGGAATCCTCAGCTTCTTATTCAAGCTTATAAAAAAAACGAATGAATGCGTTTTTTTCCCTTTTTTTTGTTCCTTTCTAAAATACCGACAGATCTTTCATAGCTAAGATTTTAATACTCTTAGGCAAGCACAAGCTAACCAGATTGCGTTATGTTCAGTGTAATAGGCCTGTGGATATTGAGGATTTTTATTTATTTTTTCTTAATTTCTTATGAACATGGAATACTTAGTAAGTAAGTCTCTTTATTTTCATAAAACTTGTTTGGCAGTCAAGGCAGAAACTGGATTTTGAAGGTGGCAATCAAGGTGAACTCCCATATGTGTTTGGATCCATGGATTTCTCAGATGATGAGCTGTTTTATGAGGACTGCACGTACAGCACTACTGAACAAGATGTAAGCATATGTTTCTGTTTATTCATAAAACATTTCTATACTTGCATTTTCAACGCCCTAATATTTTATTTGCATCATAAAGAAGTTCTCTAGATATCGTTATGAGCTTCACAGTGTGGACTCTGCCACTGCAACACCAATAAAGTCAGTAATGCCAACAAAGAAAAGTGAAGATAAGGAAAATTCTGGCTCAAAACTGCCCAAAAATGAAAGCCCCTTTTTGCCGCCAGCTCCTTGGACACCATACTCCAAGAAGAAAGGAATATTAACTACCCCCAACAACAATGTTTTGGCTTCTGCAAAAGGTACAGTGTTTACGTAAAAGAATATAGTTTGGATTATTTATACTACCCTGTACGTTGATGCCTTAAGCACCCTTTCACACTAGCTGTATTTTATCATCCATTTTCTGAAGAAAAAGGGACATGCATGTATCCCTATGGGATAGCGGGTGTCGGTGGATGAACATTCGCTGACACCCATTCGCTGACACCTGATCTCATCGGTGTCCACTATGCTCCAATTCTGCAGACAGGAAAATCCTATTTTTTTTTTCCATCAGTCTGCAGAGCGGATCGGGTGAACACGGACAGACGGCCCGTGTTTACCCGATTGCCCCGTAGGGAGATCTGACAGGGCAGTCTCCCTGCACAGTGTACTGAATATAGTTCTTTACCACTTAACCCCAGGACCATATTGCTGGTCAAAGACCAGAGCCCTTTTTGCAATTCGGCACTGCGTCGCTTTAACTGACAATTGCACGGTCGTGCGACGTGGCTCCCAAACAAAATTGGCGTCCTTTTTTTCCCCCCCCACAAATAGAGCTTTCTTTTGGTGGTATTTGATCACCTCTGCGGTTTTTATTTTTTGCGCTATAAACAAAAATAGAGCGACAATTTTGAAAAAAAAAAATATTTTTTACTATAATATCCCCCAAAAATCAGTTTAGGCCGATACGTATTCTACATATTTTTCGTAAAAAGAAATTGCAATAAGTGGTTATTGATTGGTTTGCGCAAAAGTTATAGTGTTTACAAAATAGGGGATAGTTTTTATTAATTAATTTTTTTACTAGTAATGGTGGCGATGAGCGTTTTTTGTTTTTTTTTTGTACTGCGACATTATGGCGGAAACTTATGACACATTTTTGGGACCATTGGCATTCTTATAGCGATCAGTGCTATAAAAATGCATTGATTACTATAAAAATTCCACTGGCAGGGAAGGGATTAACACTAGGGGGCGGGGAAGGGGTTAAGTATGTTCCCTGGGTGTGTTCTAACTGAAGGGGGGGTGGCCTCACTAGGGGAAATGACTGATCGCTGTTCATACATTGTACGGTCAGGCATTTCTCCCCTGACAGGAACGGGAGCTGTGTGTTTACACACACAGCTCCCGGTTCTCGCTCTCTAACGAGCGATCGCAGGTGCCCGGCGGTTAGGCTATTTATGATTAGCCCAATGATTTGTTCCTGTTGAGAGTACCTATGACCTGCGACTGTTTGTTTTATTTTTTTAGGTAATACATTTTTGTTTACGAATTCCTTAAAGTGGTTCTAAAGGCCGAAGGTTTTTTGATCTTAATGCATTCTATGCAGCATGCCCCTAATACTTACCTGAGCCCCCATCTCAATCCAGCGATGTTGCACAAGAGCCTCGGCTGCCCGGCACTCTCCCTCCTGACTGGCTGAGACATATCAGAGGGCACTATTATGGCTGCATGAGAAGCTACTCCAGCTACTGTCCATCAAAGTCTGTGAGCCATTGAGGAGGGGGCGTGCCGCAGCTCTGTTTCTGAATGGACACAGAGCAGCAGCCCGGCTCGGGTGCCCCCATAGCAAGCTGCTTGCTGTGCGGGTACTCTTCAGGAGGGAGGGTCGGTTCAATAAATGTGTCCAGGCTCTTTTCCAATATCTTTATGCAAAAAAAAAAAATGTTTGTGTGTGTAATATCATATTTAATTTTTTTTTTTTTTTTTTTTTTGCTTTACTCTGATAAATCATAACTGCTCTTATTTTCATCATTTTTTTTCAAGAAGAATAAAGCATTCTTTTCTGTGTGTTAAAGAAATGAACATAAAAGATTTGTTTTTCTGATGTGTAACTGCTGTCAAAATGCTTTCTTATTGGTTTCTATATGCCCATACAGACAAAAGCTGCTGTACTAAGGATACTCCCAACAAAAAACCTGTTCTGGTGAATGATGACATTACAACAGGTGTAATAAGCCCTGAAAGGCGGTAAGTGGTCGTAATGAGCTTTTATTTTTTATTTTTCTTATCATTATTCTCAAAAATGGTAGAATAAAACTTGCCTACTTTTCAAATTATGTTTCCATTTATTAGTCCACACCAAATTTTTCCAATCATCTGCTGAGTTTTTCTTGCCCCCCCCTCCCACTTTTGTTTGAGGGAATTTTTTTTTTTTTTATAAGTTTAGAGTAGAGTAAACCTTTGCCAATATTTCATGGATATTTTTTTACATACCCAATTATTTTATTTTATTTTTTTTCAGCAAGAAAAGATTCTTTAAGTGCCCTCTGATTACATTTCTCTATACAATAAGATGGGGGGGACCTTCCTGTATAAGCTCCCCAAGCTCAGCCACCAAACCTCCCTCCAAATCCTCTGTGCCCGAGAGCTGCATTGCTTTTCTCCCTCTTTCTCACAGGCACAGAGGCAGCAGCCATTGGCTCCTGCTTCTTTCAGTCAAATCCTGTGAGGAAGGAGCAGGGGGCTGGGCCAAGTCACGCTGTGTGTGTCTATGGACACGCACAACCCAGCTCAGGAGCGATTCCACATATCTGCCCCCATTGCAAGCACTTGCTATGAGAGCAGGCACAGAAGAGGAGGAGTGAAAAGTGCCCCCAGAAGAGGAGGTTTGGGGAAGCCCTATTTGTTAATTTTAAAGAAAAATTGCCTTTAGTAACACTTTAAGATTGCTTTTAATGAAAAGGCTGTCAGTACTGGTGTAGCCCAGAAGTTAAGTCTTGGTAACAAATTGAAACTATATCAGAGATTCATACATCCATATATATCCCAAGTCCTCTATTTTTGAGAAAATCCTCGAGACCCTCTATTCAAGAAATGCCCCTTTTGATTTTTGATGCACCCTACAGTCACACAATTTCCTGTCGTCCATCTTGCTGCCTATGTCTTTTTACTGTACTGTGACTGTTCAAAAGATTATGCATAACTTTGGGTCCTATTAGACATACTTTGTTTTGCTGATCACCTCTAATGCAGAAAACAAACTCATCTATCTCGAAATGGATGACCTTTGTGTCTTCTCACCTGCTCAAATAAACAGAATGCTATACTTCATACACAAATTTTCACTTGGTAACAGCTATCAATGAAATGAGATATAATCCGAAAACCCTCTGGGATTGGGTACTAACTTCTCAGTCGGTACTATCCATTGCTCCCAAATTTTTACTGGAGGTGCAGCAACGATAATATGAATGGAGGTGATTATTGCGCTATCCTGAAAAAAGGAAAGCGGCTACAATGTGACAAAAATGCAAGAGAAAATGAGAGTGAATATGTAGCGCTAAAAGTGACAAAGTAAAATGTGTAAATCACTAGCAATGTAAACCCATCAGGGTAAAGTGGACCGTGAAAAATGAATAATTAAAATAAGAGAAATAAATCCACACAAAAGAGCTGATTTGATGAGTGTCCATCACAGATGGATGAGGAATCTCACGGTGAAGTCATCACTGGAAATGTGCCTTCAAACAAATGGTGTGTCTTAAACACCAACCGGAATCGTTGGACCAGACTATCAATGACAACGGATCGATCAGACATGGGTGTTCCCAATTGGTAGGTGAACAGGATATCCAAGAGATCCAAGGAACTCGGAGTGCTCCTTGTAGGAATCTGTATTGAAGTAACCACGAGAAGAGCATCAGTAGAAGTCCGATTTGGATGAAACGCGTCGGACCCGGTACACCGCTCCCCATATTACTTTTACTCTATAGTGATCACTTTTAATTGTATGCTGGTTTTTATCAATAAAAGCCTCAGTTTTTTTTGACCTGCACCATGTTCTGTGGATGTGAGTTTTTTTTTTTTTTTTTTTTTTTTTTTTTTTGGTCATTGCCACCATAGTTGGGGGCTATTGCTACTAAGAACCAATCGAATACTTCTGGACGTATCCTGGATGTTTTGGGTTGGTTGGTCTTCCCTTGAATATCCATGTCTAACTGAGGACCGGTCGTGAACAACTGGCTCTTCTCGTGGTTACTTCAATCCAGATTCCTACAAGGAGCACTCGGAGTTCCTTGGATCTCTTGGATATCAGTGCTTGAAGGCACATTTCCAGTGATGGTTTACACATTTGCAGTGATAACTTCACTGTGAGATTCCTCATCCATTAGTGATGGGGACACTGTCATAATATCGGCTCTTTTGTGTGTACTTGTTTCTCTTATTTTAATTATTCATTTTTTAATTATTCATTTTTTACGGTCCACTTTACCCTGATGAGTTTACATTGCTAGTGATTTACACATATTTCACTTTTTTGTCACTTTTAGTGCTACATATTCACTCCCAGCAAACGATAATAGTTTAGTACAACTCCAGAAGAGGCCTAGTAAAAATCCAGGTGGTTTTGGGCATCTGTCTGATATTTCAGAAATGTATGGGTTTCAATATACCTCCTAAACCAGCCTTTCTCTTCCCTCATAACACAATCCTTTTGCAAAACCTACAAAAACTCTGCCATTATACACCTGATCAATGTAGGTGATACGGTGTAATATGGCTTCTGTTGAGATCTCCAACGTTTATGTTACAGTTTTTCTTAATTCAAGACGACAATATAAAAGATCTCACCTCTGTGTTGAAGGAAAATTTGGAAGCCTTCAGCCGTAGATGATTCTACTGGCTTTAATTTGTGTTCTCTCCAAAATACATTACATTTACCCCTGAGTAGAGGGTATGCTTTGACTGCCCTTTTATAATGCTCCACATCTTTCACTCCTTCCTCCCCCCTTCTCTTTCCAACAGCTAACTAGTTAGTCATGCCTTCTTCATTCAACCCTCTATTCGATTACCCCTCCATTCCCTTCCCAATGGTTTTTCATTAACACCTCATGTTGCCCGAAGGGTACCCTCTTCCTATGATAAGTTTATCCCTCGACCCCTTTTCTCTCATCCCTCCATCCTCTGAATTGTTTTATACTGTGAGAACCTAAGACATCTGATAAGCAAGGCTTCAGGGGTGAACAGTCATTTAGCCTTTCAAGAGGTGCTTTATTGGAATATAGACATAAAGCCATATAATATTGGCCAGGTTGTTCCTTTTTATATTCCATTATATATTGAACTCTAATTGTTCACATTTATATCTGAAGCCTTATATAAGGAATTTACAAAAAAGGGATGTGTGTATTGTTGCCTTATAAGTTTGTGAAATCTCCATTAATAGCTGTAAAATATTGTAATTATGAATATATTTCATTTAGCTTGTATCGATGTAGGGGGTGTAACATATTGTCTTCACAGAAGTCTGTTAGACAGACCATTCGGTGCCTAGTTTTGTGTATCTAAACAATTGGGACCCAAACCTTTGTTCTACAAATATTCACTTCAAAGGATCCCATGTTTGGATATGCAATAAAGGGAGGCCAACCTGTAACCAATACTTAACTCACTGGAAAAATGTCAAGTTAATTTCCCGCTCAGAATAGTCACAAGGATTGGCATTAAAGGGGGCCAACTTGTGCAAAGTATAGGGTTTGGAGATGTAGCCAGTCCTTAACCAGGAATAGGAAAGCCCACTAATCGGAGCCATGTCATGACAACTAATGAGGCATCAGCCTGTAATGATATACACAGACTAGATGGAAGGGAAATGCACACTCTATGGTAGAGTGGCCACCAGAATGGAACCTTGGCGAAAATGTTAACTATAGGAAAGGTCTGCCTTGTACTTGTAACTAAATATGTATGTTTTATGTCCTACGGTTTGTAGATGAATGTTTTAAAGAATATACTCTGTATTTTATTTTAAAATAATGCCGCGTACACACAATCATTTTTCGGCATGAAAAAACTTTGTTTTTCAAAAACGTCATTTAAAATGATCGTGTGTGGGCTTCAGGTTCTGAAAAAAAAACGACAAAAAAAAAATTCAAACATGCTGCATTTTTTAACGTCGTTTTTAAACGATGTTGTTTTTCGGGTTGTAAAAAATGATCGTGTGTGGGCTAAAACGACGTAAAAAACCCACGCATGCTCAGAAGCAAGTTATGAGACTGGAGCGCTCGTTCTGGTAAAACTACCGTTCATAATGGAGTAAGCACATTCATCACGCTGTAACAGACAAAAAAGCGTGAATCGTCTTTTACTAACACGGAATCGGCTAAAACGGCACAAAGGCGAATGGAACTTCCCCTTTATAGTGCCGTTGTACGTCACCGCGCTTTGCTAGTTAATTTTTTAAAACCAATGGTGTGTGGGCAACATCGTTTTAATGATGAAGTTGGGAAAACTTCGTTTTTTTCGACAAGCTGAAAAACAAAGTTTTATTTTTTTTTTCATGCTGAAAAATGATCGTGTGTACGCGGCATAAGATGTTCTTCCATGGTATAGACTTTCAACTACTCGTCAATAAATTGTGTTAATGTGTTAAAGCTTTCACTCTTGGGCAAAGAACTCTCATTTAACCCACATCATTTTTTTTGTAATATTAAATCTCAAATATAATAAACTGGTAACAGTATGGTAGCTTTAAACTCTAAACCCTTAGCATCACACATGATTGCCATAAAGCACAAAAAACATCACTCCTCTTGACTCGTAGAAGCAGAAATGGACCCTCTACAGACCTTGTTTGTGCCCTTTTTAATGTTTTTCCATAGGAGTATGAAATGTAAGTACATTTTCAGAAGTGTAATGTGTTCGAAAAGTGGAAGTGTAAAACATTTTGTTTTGCTCACAGTTCTCATCGAAGCTACATGGTAAGGTTATCTTTGCTATAATGTGCTTCACATAAAGCATCCACTAGGTGGTGCTATAGGGCAACACAAACTGACTTGAATACCTTTTTAATGTTTTTCATTGTTTGTACTTTGATAGTTGCCGCTCTGTGGAATTGGATTTAAATCAAGCACATCTTGACAGTGCTCAAAAGAAAAAAGGAGGCAAGGTGTTTGGGAGTCTAGAACGAGGACTAGATAAAGTCATTACAATGTTGACACCAAGCAAGCGTAAAGCATGTGCAAGAGATGGACCCAGAAAACTCAGGGTATAATAAAATTGAATTCATAAAATTTATTGTATAGCACATCTGTAGGCAGATAAGTGGATTCGAAGGGGGGGGGGGGGTTCCTTTTTATCTATTAAGATGTGTGGGGTGTGTGTTTTTTTTGTTGTTTTTTTTTTTTTTTTTTTTTCTTTCTCAACATGGTATAATATATGGTTCCTGTAATCTCCTATGCAGCAAGACAGACAATGATAGGCAGCTGATAAGACAATTGCTCTAATACACTGCACCATGCTTCTTGGAAGTGCTGGCTGATAGGAGAGATTACACGTGGCTGCTACTCATTCACCATCCACTCACAGGCTGGGGTAAAACATGTTGGCAGTTGCCCTATTTGCAACACATTGACTCAATGTGCTGCCATGTTTGCCTACACGTGGGTGAATAGCTTGGTGTTTAGATTACATTTTCTCACAAAGTTTAGCATTAAGTAATTGCATGTTTTTTTTGTTTTTTAATTAAAGTATGCATATGCAGGTAAAAAGAAAAGAGCATTGTCTCGTCCAACTTTTTTTTTATTTTTTTGGGCCCTATGCCCTGCTTGTCTAATACTTCCTGACCAAAGAGTGACCAACTTTTGGTCATTTAGGATGGCAAACAGGTTCACCTTTAAAGATTTTAGTCCCCTGCCACAGCACTATTTTGAATTTCATGGCACCGGTGTTCAGTTTGTGTGTTGGAGACATATATGGGGAAAAGGTTATTTTGTCTTTATATATTTTTTATTATTATACAAGATTTATATAGCACCAACAGTTTGCTCAGTGCTTTACAATGTCTGTTTATAATTGTAGCTCTGTATTAAATTGCATCAGAACAAGGTATCTGTGTTCAGGGAACGGCAGTTTGGTATTTTCCCTGCAACACCTTTGCAGGCAAATACTAGTATTGCATCTTGTTGGGTAAAATAACATACAAATAACAATAACATAAAATAACATGCATGTTGGTTTTTCTTGTCCGCCCTGTTGACATACTTATTTATAAGTGATGGAACAATACAAAAATAGCTCTGTGTTTTGCAGGCCCATTATAACGTAACAACGACAACTTTATTGAATCCCGACCATATACTAAATGAGTTGACCAGAGTTCTTCCACTGAAGAATGTGGATTATGTCCAAAAGGGGTAAGTGATGCACACGCATTGGGTTTGCAATCGTTTTATCTTTTATTTTGTACAAAGTTTCAAAGGAGATTTTAGGCAAAGAAAAACAGAATTCTATTTCAGATTCCTAGATATGCATATCACAAAATGTTTCATAAAATGATATGTCCATTGCAAGATCAGTGAGAAATGCTTTAAAATAAAAGTGTAGTATATGCCTAGTGGGCACATATTTTTAGTTATGTTTTTAAAGTCATTTTTGAGGCATTTCATATCGCAAAGCTTGTTCTTTTACATTTTTGGTGTTGTAATAAGTAAAGAATTCTGAAGATTACCCAGTTCTGCATTTGACAGATTTTTAGGTTTTAAAACATAATGTATTTTTTTTTATAGGGGTGTGTGTGTGTGTGTGTGTGTGTGTGTGTGTGTGTGTGTATGATGTGCGAATACTAAAAAGCAACATTTGCTCCCAACATTAACACGCACTGATGACATTTACAATATATCAAGCTGCTCTAAATTTTTATTGTAAAGACTACATAGGCACTAAATTGATGGTTATAGTGAGCTATGTACCACCTGAGAAATGCATACATTGCATGCAAAACCTAGTCAAGTGTAGACTTCTTCTCCAATTCACAGTCGGGCTTTAGCTTTTTCCCTAGTGCTCCTTCAAGCGAGCAGTGTCTAAACCCAGGAGGCTGAAGATCTCCATGGAGACTAAAATTTCAACATGCTTGCTACTGCTTACCCTCTTTGTTCCAAATATCTTGAGTTCCCCATGTCCTATCTAAACTACGGGTATGTGGCTTGTGCGACATATTTTGAGAATAGTTGTGTTGGTTTACAATTTCCCTTATTTGTTTTGCTGCCATACTAGACTTTAACAGCAGATGGCACTGCAGAAAAAAAATTAAATGACAATGCTATGTACATATAACATCTGTGAACTGCGTAAGTAGGATGTTGCTAAGCTGTGAAGCTTCTGCCAACCAAAGATGATTATTCGTTTTCTTGGGAATCCATTGTATATAAACGTACCCACAGAGCTTGGGCAAAGGCGCAAGCATGCAGTGCCTATTTCCTGATTGAACTATCATTCTGTCCAAAGCTAAAAATGCTTCAGAAAACCACTGCAAGAGTGACTATTAATACCATCTCCACTTGATGAGATCCTATTTTAATGTTTTTGCCACTATTTAAAAAGCAGGACTGCTTTAACTTTTATGGCTACATGTTAATGTAAGCATTTCTAATTGCGTGTCTGTGTTCTACAGGTATATCCTAAAATGCAAAACGCAGTCTGACTTTGGAAAAGTGACCATGCAGTTTGAACTGGAGGTGTGCCAGGTGAACAAGCCAGATGTGGTGGGGATTAGAAGGCAACGTCTTAAAGGTGATGCTTGGGTTTACAAGAGACTAGTGGAAGACATCCTATCAAGCTGCAGGATGTAATGGTTGCCTACTAAAACTGTAACATTAAGAGGCGTTTTTAGAGCGTTCTTTTCTGTACTATATCTGTACATTTGTACAACTGTAGGGCATGAATTGTGCTGCAATAAGCAATCAATTTTGTGAATAAGTGTAAAAAACAATTGTTTTAATTGCGATTTTTATGTTATTGTTTAAATGTCTGTCTGTCCTGATTTATATGTTTTGAAATAAAACACTAAAACAATAAACCACTAAAAAAAATATATTGGTCCTCCTTATTCTCTCCATCAAATTCACTTTTATGAGAATGTCAACAGTGGTAGTATTCTTCCCCCCCCCCCCCCCCCCCATCTAAAGATGGAATGCTGTACATAGTGATGCCAAATTTGCATAATTCTTTTGCTGTCTCTTGTTCCTAAGTAGGATTTATTGAGGTCGTTAATTAAGCCACAGCTGTGGTTACTAGAGTTAAACTGTATGCTCAATATGAGCAAAACAGGATTGACTCCTATGAATGTGTTCCTAAGTCAACAACATGCCAGGCTTCCAAGTATGGAGTTCAATGTTTTTGTAAAGAAATGTAAATGTATTAAGTTAGGGTTAAACCCTACTAATCGGAGCAGTAGATGTAACTTACTAATACCTCTGAAACATTTAAAGGTCATCAAAGCCATCATTATCTTTGCAGCAACACCATGTTTTATATTTTGCTTACGTTTATGATGCTTTACTAGTTTGAAATGGGGTGCTGCTTGGGGGACTTAAAGTGAAGCTCCACCCTAAAGTGGAACTCCCGCTGATCGGAACCCTCCCCCTCCCCTAACCCCCCCTCCGGTGTCACATTTGCACGCACTTCCGGCCATGGCAGACTGCGGGCAGGACATCACCTCCGTCCTCCCCCCCCCCCCCCCCCCCCCTCCCGTTGTGCTCTTGGAACACTCGGCTCCCAGAGCACAGCGGTAGCCAATCAGCAGGCGCAGCGCAACTCGCGCATGCGCCGTAGGGAATCGGGCAGTGAAGCTGAAGCGCTTCACTTCCTGGTTCCCTCACCGAGGATGGCAGGGGGGCAGTAGAGTGACGAGCGATCGCTCGTCCTCTGTTGTGGACGGCGCTGGACTCCAGGACAGGTAAGTGTGCCGATATTAAAAGTCAGCAACTGCAGTATTTGTAGCTGCTGAGTTTTAAAAAAAAAAAAATTTCCCCCGGACATCATCTTTAAACGATTTAGTAATGGTTGCATAGAGCCTCGAAAGCTTTTAAATTTCTTCCAGCACTTCATTGGGCATTGTGTAGTTTCATAATAAACGCTATTAATAGTTTTATTAGTAATTAAAGTGTTTGTTACACTAAAACTTCATGTTCCTGATATACCATGTACTTGTATGAGAAAGTATCCTGCTGTTTGTATTGCTTACTTTATGTGAAATCCCTGGTGTTCCTGCCAGTCCCTCTGCTCTCCTATTAAAAATGGACCACACTAAGCAGGAGAACATACCGTGGTCGGTTCTCTAGCTGTGCTGGGAACTCTGTGTGCTTTTCTTTAATGTTCAGACTTGTCCTGACACGCCCCCACTGCACAGCCTGGCAAGCTCAGTGTACTACTGCTTCTCCTCCCCCAGCTCCTATGCAGCTGAGAACAAAGGCAATGTGATCATTTTAAAAAAAAAGGGGGGGGGGGGATTTGTTTTTTATATCTATACAAAAATGTTTTGCCTTTCATTTTCTATTTTAAACTGAATGTTTGTAAACGATCACCTTGTAAATAAAAAAACAATCACTTTTAAGTGATTGTAAAGGTTCGTAATTTGTTTTTATTATTTAAATAACACAAATGTTATACTTCACTGTGCAGCTTGTTTTGCACAGAGCGGCCCGAACCTCATCTTCTGGGGTCGCTCGGCGGTTGTCTCGGCTCCTCCCTCAGCTAACCCCCTCTGAGAAGTGCTTTTCCCAAGGGGGGGTTACCTTGCGGGTGCGCTCCCGAGTCCAGCATTTGCATCCATAGACACAAATGCTGGACTCTGCCCCCGTCCCCATCATTGGATTTGATTGATGGCAGGGCAGCCATTGGCTCCCACTGCTGTCAATCTATCCAATGAAGAGCCAAGAAGCCAGCGCGTTCTCGATGTGGGACTTTCGAGGGCTCAGGTAAGAAAACGGGGGGGTGGGGGGGCCTGTAAGTATCTGATGTTTTTTCACCTTAATGCATAGGATGCATTAAAGGGGTTGTAAAGGTTTAATTTTTTTATTTTAAATAACAAACATGTCATACTTGCCTACACTGTGCAGCTCGTTTTGCAGAGTGGCCCCGATCCTTGTCTTCTGGAGTCCCTCGGTGGCTGTCCGGGTCCTCCCCGCAAGAGCTAACCCCTCTCTGAGAAGCGCTCTCCCAAGGGGGTTAGCTTGCGGGCGCACTCCCGTGATACAGTCGGTGGCCATAGCCGCCACCTGTATCACTCGGCCCCGTGACGTGCCGCGTCATTGATTTGATAAATAGTAGTGGGAGCCAATGGCTGCGCTGCCATCAATCATCCAATGAAGAGCCGAGAAGTCAGCGCGTTCACGACACAGGACTTTCGAGGGCTCAGGTAAGTAAACGGGGGGGGGGGCCTGTAGGCATCTGATGTTTTTTCACCATAGGATACATTAAGGTGAAAAAACGCAAAGCTTTACAACTCTTTAGGTGAAAAAACAGGAAGGTTTACAACCCCTTTTAAGGCCATACTCCTGTACATGGATGGCCTTGTATGCAGGGGACGTCTTCATGAGTGATTGTGTATAACTTGCCACAAGCAGAAGTACATCTTCAAGTTGCTACAATTATGGTTTCTCCCTTCAATACCTACTCGTTCTTTAAGTTAATATAGTTTTTTTGTGCTGTTGGCTATCCTCTTAGCGCTTGCTAATCCTTATAACAAGCAAATAACCAATGAACACATTTACTAATTGCATGCTGCCTTACTTTTTAAGTAGGAGTACAATAACTGCAGCTAGGCTTGCCCTTTAATTTATTAATTGCAATATCAGTGTGGGTGTCGAACTCCATTTCATTGTGGGCCGCATCAGCATTATGATTGCCCTCAAAAGGGTTGGTTGTATCTGTAAGGTTAGATGTCCAGCGCATCTCCTACCCTTACATTAGATGTTATGAGCCACTTCACCATCAGAAGTTGCCTCCCAAACTCCCTTACATCACAGTGCACCCCCTTACTTTCTGCTTTCCCAGCAGCATCATAAGGTAAGGGTCTGAAGGAGGGTTGAAGCTCTCCGGCAGCTAAAAATTAGGTACAAGGGCCACACTCGGCCTGCGGGCCTTGTGTTTGACACGTGTGTGTGTATGTATGTATGTGTGTGTGTGTGTATAAAATATATATATATATATATATATATATATATATATATATATATATAAAAATGTGTGGAGTAATAAATGCATTCTTAAGCTTGGATGAGATTTCAGGCATTTACTTTGATGGCAGTTTGCCAGACACTTGATGTCTGGACCAAACACATGGCCCAAGACCCTAGCTACATCTTAATGGATCCCTATATTTACTACCAACTAGAACTTTTACCTATGGCCTTGCATTACAGCATGAAAGCTGGGTGGATACGCTTTGCCAGAGATTAACAAAATGAGATTCCTCTTCGCATACAGCAGGGGTCCTCAAACTTTTTAAACGGGGCCAGTTCACTGTCCCTCAGACTGCTGGGGGGGGCACAAACGACAGTTTGAAAGAAATATAAACAAATTCATATGCACACCTTATTTATAATGCAAAAAAACAATGCAATATTGAAACGCATTTTATACATAAAGGTATTGGTATTTGACAGAATCCCCCTCATCACATAAACCCCCCCCATCAGACTCCTCCTTTACAGACTCCTCTCCATCACAGAGCCCCCCCATCACACTCCACTTTATCACAGATCCCCCCCCCCCATAACATATCCCCTCATTAGACTCCTCTCCATCACAGAGCCCCCCCATCAGACTCCTCTCTATTACAGATCCCCATGAGACTCCCCTCCATCACAATACCCTCCCATCACATATCTTCCCCCCCCCCCCCCCCCAAATCTCAGCCCTCCAGCAATATTACTCTGCTCCTTCTATGACATCGCAGCACTCCCCTCTGCTACCTTAAAGGGTTAATAAAGGAAAACATTTTTTTTTTTTTTTTTTAAATAACAAACATTTTATACTTGCCTCAACTGTGCAGTTCGTTTTGCACAGAGTGGCCCCGATCCATGTCTTCTGGGGTCTGCGGCTGTCTCTGGTCCTCCCTGCAATTGGTCACCACAGTCATGCGAGAGCTTGCATGGTGGTCACTAATTGCGGGCGCGCTCCCGTGATACAGCGAGCGGCCATAGCCGCGTCGTGCGTCACTGGATGTGATTGACAGCAGTGCCAGCGCTGCTCTCAATCCAGCCAATCAGCGGCCAGGCTGAGCGGCGAAGAGGATATCGGGACTGCGCAGGACTTTCGAGGGGTCAGGTAAGTATAACGGGAGCTCGGGGGGGGCCGGCAGCAGCAGATGTTTTTTCACCTTAATGCATAGATTGCATTAAGGTGAAAAAACATTTTCCTTTACAACTCCTTTAATCACACAACGCAAAACATGTTGGATCCGGATAAAGGGCGGGACTTTTCAAGTGAAAAGCAGTGATTGATTGCTGGGGCTGCGCCGCTGCCTTGTAACCAATCACCTGCTTTTTAACTCAAAATGTCCTGCCCTTGGTTTTGACCTTTCATGTTTCTCATCTTGTGTGATTAAGGTAGCAGAGGGGAGTGTTGCGATTTTTAAAAGAGCAGTCCACGGGCCAGGTAAAAGTAGTTTTGAGGACCCCTGGTCTACAGTATACAGTTGTGCTCATCATTTTACATACCCTGGTAGAATTTATGATTTTTTGCCTATTTGTCAGAGAATATGAATGATAACACAATGTAGTCGAACAATGCCACGGCTGTGACCTACATCAACCATCAAGGAGGCACCAGAGTTAGCATCACTGAAAGGAATGTGGACTTGAACCCTTATTGGACAGAACTGCATGTTCCAGGTGGACTTTCTCATTCCTTGGTACCATCTGTCCCAGGGGCCGGTAAAACATCCTGTTTCAAGTTGCTAGCCTTAATGGTGTGGCTGTTGAAGCCCAGGTCTAGGGAAGAGGGGGGTCTATTGGATTTGGTCATCCTTGCCCTCTTGAAGACTAGGAAGACACATTCCTTGGATGCCAAATATGCATAGTGGTAAATATGAAAAAGCCGTCCTAGGAGGGCATCCTGGTTTTCCTCCAGTCTGGTCTAGACCAGCATCAGGCCCTGAGTACCACCAGAGGGCAAGTCTTGGCAATTTTGTTTCAGGGACTGTTTGCCTCTCATTCCACAGTTAAAGCATTTGTGCAGGCTGTTTGCACACATTTCTTCCCCCGTGACTTTGTGGGACCTTAACCTGGCTCTTCGGCCCTTCAAACCTACTAGGAATTATAATGATGCTGAACTAACACCATATTTTTCCCAGTTCGTCTTTCAGGACAGCCACCATAGAGAGACACAGGCTCCTCCCGTCTTAGGAAACACTGCCTTCCAATTATAGATTTAAAACCTCATCCTCCCTCCAGCTCCTCAGTTTATGGTGTTTCCTCTGGCGGGGAGACAGCGCTGAGGGACCAAGGGCCAAATAGCTGGGGAGGCTGAGGCTATATGTACCTGAGAAGGGAAGCGGGTCTTTCCGGATCTCAGGCTGATGGAAGCAGTCCGGTCAGCTAGGGAGCTGGACACCGAGCAGGCTGCGGTTTGTGCGTTCCTCTGCGTCTCTTTGGGAAAGAGCTCAGCCGAGGAGGTCCATTTCTTCTTTTGCCCAGGGGTGGCACTGCAGGTGGCGTGTCAGGCTCCCTGTATAGTATAAGGGGGGGAACTAATGCGCAAACCAACCTAGCCAAGATAAACTACATAAAAATATTAAATAAATAAAATAGAATGCAGCAGCCACCACCAATAGTGCTCACACACTGACAGTAAATGATAAAAATGGGGGATGAGGTGGCGCTTGCAACAAACAGTCACTACAATAGTAATAAACTCTGCCTCCTGGTAATAATTAGCAGTGTATCACTCTTAGACCGAAATACCATCCAACAAAATTAACCATAAAGTGGAGGATAATGAGAGTGAAAAATTATAATACAAAATATAGGTGACCAATGTGCTAATGACAGCACAGTAGTCTATGGAAAGTAACAAACTTCAAACTGTGCATATAACATATCCTTCAAATAGTAGTAATCCAAACAGTGCTTAATCCATAAATAGTGCAAAGTGCAACTAAGCCAATAAATAAATAAATATATATCCAATCTATAACTGTCCGCAAAAATAATGCAAAAATTGCAAACAAATAAGGGTGAGTAAATCCGTGAATAATAAACAAGCCAAAAATTGCAAGGAGTGAACAAATATTAATATATATATAAATATAAAAATATATAAATATAAAATCCACACGAGAGTCCCTGTGTAAAAAAGTTCCAATAAGACTAAAGGATAAAGAACAATATCCAGTGCACAAAATCGTGCAAAAGTGAAAAAAATCCAGTGGCTAATAATAAAAGTTCATAAAGTGCATCTGTGCTCTGGTTAACTGTGACATGCAGAGTAGTTGTGTTTGCAGTCAGCCAAATCCTCCACGGTGACCAGAAGATAAACGTGCTAGCCTCTTACCTCAAGAAGGCTAATAAATAGCCTATAGAAGTGGTTTCCCAATAGTATCTCCACCATCAGCAGATCGATCCACTCCAGTATATTTACAGGCTCAGCGCGATGACTCTCAAAGTAAAGTAAAGGAATGCCTCCATAGTGTACGATTACAAACAGTATTTATTTAAAAAAAGTAATCACTTACAAACTTTCCATAGACTACTGTGCTGTCATTAGCACATTGGTCACCTATATTTTGTATTATAATTTTTCACTCTCATTATCCTCCACTTTATGGTTAATTTTGTTGGATGGTATTTCGGTCTAAGAGTGATACACTGCTAATTATTACCAGGAGGCAGAGTTTATTACTATTGTAGTGACTGTTTGTTGCAAGCGCCACCTCATCCCCCATTTTTATCTCCCTGTATAGTACAGTCAGCCAGGAGCTAGACCGGACGAAGAGTGACGTCCGTTCCGGTGGGGGCAGGCAATTCCGCCGGATGCGCGTCTCTCGGTCCCAGACGCAGCATTTGAAATAGGACCAAACACGGGGCTGGTACGGCCTTTTTATTCAACCATACAGACGGCGGGTTTGGGTGTTGTGACCATGTATTCTGAGCGGAAATGTCAGAAGTAGAGACTTCACGTGCACCTCCGGATTACAACAGCACCAGGCACTCTAAGGTAAGGGGAACCCTAGGGTGGTGTTCCTTTACTATTCTCTGGTAGCTTCACTGGTGTAGTTTCCCTCCTAGTGGTCGGGGGGATAAGGATGTGTATCTGGGAACCTAGTGGTGGTGGTGGTCCTGGGGGGGGGGGGGGGCACTCCTGGTGGTTTTATGTTACAAATGCTGGTGGGCACTCACTCTCTACTCGATTTCTCTGTGGCTTTCTTCAGAAAACAGACAGTCATCCCACGGTTCTAAGAAGAAATGTTCCTCCTGTAGAATTTCCTTAGGGGAACACTGGAATAAAGCTCTCTGCAAATGGTGCATAGATGGGTTAATTAGAGAGAGGGAAGCAGAGCAGGGGTCTGATTTAGCAGCATCTATGAAAGCGCTTTCTAGCACCTTTCAGTCATTTAAGGACCTCTTTGCTACTTTTCAATTGCCCCAGAGCAGCCCTTCCCCAGCGCAACTGATGGTTCCACCTAGTCCAGCGGCAGTTCCCTCTGTAAGCAGAGAGAAGCCAGAGGACATCGGAGGGGGCAGACAGTGCCCCTTCTAACTCCCAAGGGGAGTCAGAGGGCGAAGGGACGGAGGGGGAGTCCTCCAGAACCTCTCGCTACAAACTTTCTCTCGAAGAGGTGGCGGATTTTCTAGGTGCAATCCACACTACTTTGGTTATACCAGAAGAGAAGAAGTCACTGTCTCTCCATGATCGGATGTACATGGGCTTGGGGGAACAAAAGAGAAGAGTGTTCCCGGTCCATGAGGTTATGATCAGTGCCATCAAAAAGGAATGGCAAGATCCAGAGAGAAAACCTTTCTTTTCGAACGCTTTGAAACAAAAGTTTACCTTTTCTGAAGAAGCTCTGGTTTGGAATAAAACTCCCAAGCTGGATGCTGCCTTTTCGCAGGTGTCCAGACACACGGACCTGGCGTTTAAAGACATGGGGGTGCTTTCAGACCCCATGGACAGAAGGATGGATTCGCTCCTGAAAAAATCCTGGGATTCTTCACAAGGGGACCTAAAGCCTGCCATGGCAGCCACAGTGGTAGCTCGCAATCTGGAGCATTGGCTCACACAGATTAAGGCACACATTGAGGCGGGGACACCCAAAGAAACTATATTATCTTCTTTCCCAACGCTACTAAATGGTGTGGCGTATTTAGCGGACGCATCTGCAGAGTCTGTACGTATGTCTGCAAGGTCCGCAGCCTTGTCCAATTCGGCAAGAAGGGCCTTATGGCTCAAGACGTGGCAAGGAGATAGCGCTTTTAAAGTTAAGTTGTGCGGAATCCCCCTTACAGGAGATCTGCTGTTTAGGCCAGGTTTCTAGACAGAACAGCCGACAAGAAAAAGGCCCTCCCCATTAAGAAAAAAATCGGGGAGCAGACCAAAAGGAAGTTTCGGTTTCAAAAGAAAGGGGATGCCACGAAACCAAAAGGGAAGACGTTTTGGGGGCAGAAAGGCAAAAATCGTGGAGGACCGATTTTTCACCCTCCTGAACAGCCCCAAAAGACACAGTGACGGAGTCAAAGTGGGAGGAAGGTTGGGGGCCTTTCTCCCACAATGGGAAATGATCACCAGCAATCAGTTTGTGCTAGGGATCATAAGGCGAGGATACAAGTTGGAATTCTCAAATCCCCCCCCCCCATTCAGACTTCTGGTCACCAAACTGCCAGAGAAGTCTACAGAGAAATCATCGGCTCTTCTTTCCTCCCTTCAGGAGTTGGAGGATCAAGAGGTGGTGGTTCGGGTCCCAACAGAGGAGACAGGCAGGGGGTTCTACTCCCACATCTTTGTGGTCCGCAAACCTTCTGGAAAATTCAGACTTATACTGAACCGTCACATACAAAAGATTCCGGATGGACTCAATTTACTCTGTAAGGACACTTCTCTCTCCGAACTGTTTTATGGCATCAATAGATCTGAAGGATGCCTATCTACATATCCCCATAGCGGAGGGCCATCAGAAGTTTCTCAGGTTGGCAGTAAGATCCAAGGAAGGGACGTTTCACCTACAGTTCAAATCTCTTCCCTTCGGGCTCTCCGCTTCCCCCCGCATCTTCACCAAAGTAATGGTGGAGGTCCTGGCGTTCCTTCGTCTCAAGGGCATCTCAGTGGTGGCGTACCTGGACGACCTGTTGTTGTTCACATCTTCCCCGGTACAGCTATCCCAGGACCTTCAGGTGGCAAGGGATATCTTGGAGAACCTGGGATGGCTCTTGAATCTGGAGAAATCCAGTCTGCCGCCCTCACAAAGGGTCACCTTCCTGGGTTACGTATTGGACTCAACCAGGCAGATAGTTTTTCTTCCAGCAGAAAAGGTCCAGAAGGTGGACAAGGCAATGTTGCTCCTTCAGGGCAGCTCTCAGCTCTCAATAAGGAAAGCCATGTCAGCCTTGGGTCTGCTGACATCCACACTTCCGGCGGTGCAGTGGGCAGGGTTGCATTTTCGTCCCCTACAGCTGTACATCCCAAGTGTCTGGGACCACAACCCAGGGTCTCTGGACTCCCTAATATCGGTACCGGTTCAGGTGAGGGCCCTCTGGTGGTGGATGAAGGGGGCGAACCTGTTACAAGGTTTGGAATGGATCTTACCAACATCCAGGACAGTAACGACGGACGCCAGTGGCACAGGGTGGGGAGCACACCTAAATTTCCATCTGATGCAACGTACCTGGAAAAAAGAAGACTCAAGGAGATCCTCGAATTGGAGGGAACTGAAGGCAATAGATTTAGCCCTCAGAGCCTTTCAAAGGGAGCTTCAGGACCAGCATGTACAGGTCCGGTCAGACAACTCCTCCGGTAGCCTATATCAACAAACGGGGGCACCAGGAGCGGATCCTTGTGGGATCTGACAGAATCCATTCTCAGGTGGGCGGAGGCCAATGTTCTGTCTCTTTCAGCGGTTCATCTGAAAGGGGAACAGAATCAGGTTGCGGACTTCCTCAGCAGGAAAAAGCTGAGGGAGGGCGACTGGGTGCTGAACCAAGAGGTTTTCAAAATGATCATTCAAAGGTGGGGAATGCCGGAGGTGGATCTGTTCGCCTCAAGGGAAAACACCAAGACACAGCTCTTTTTCTCCCTGAACAGATGGGACGGAGCTCTAGGGGTGGATGCTCTGGCTCAGACCTGGCAATTCTCCAGGTGTTATGCTTTCCCCCCTCCTGTTCTGATTCCGGCAGTCTTGAGAAAACTGCAGGGGGGAGAGTACAACGCTTATCCTGATTGCACCTCATTTGCCCAGAAGGTCATGGTTTTCCATCCTGAAGGGCTTGTCAGTGGAGCCTCCCTGGATTCTGCCAATCCGGGAAGATCTTCTTGCTCAGGGTCCAATCTGTTGTCCGCAAGTAGAGAGGTGGAATTTAGCACCTTGGCTTCTGAAAAGGAGCTGCTAAGGGGCAAAGGCTTCTCGGAACGTTTAATAACTCTTCTAAGTTGCAGAAAGAGGGAAACGCAAGCCATCTGCTTAAAAGTTTAGAAGCGCTTTAACAACTGGTGCTCGGAAAGCTCTTTCAATATTCATAGCCCTGTGGCTGTGTTAGAATTTTTGCAGTCTGGGGCAGATAAGGGCCTGGCCATTAGCACTCTGAAGGGTCAGGTTTCAGCATTAAGTGTCTTTCTGGAAAAGCAGTTAGCATCTGATCCATGGGTATCTAGGTTCTTTAAAGCCTTGAGTAGACTGAGACCAGTTAGAGCCCCCACCTTCCCACCATAGGATCTCTCCTTGGTCTTACAGGCCTTCACAGGGGATCCATTTGAGCCATTAGAAAGTTGTATGTTAAAGGTGATCACACTCAAGACTGTGTTTCTAGTCGCGATCACCACAGCTAGAAGAGTAAGTGAACTCAAAGAGCTTTCTATTAGGGCACCCTTTTTTCGGAACGCGTGGTTTTCAAAATGGATCCGTCGTTCTTGCCGAAAGTATCTTCTAATTTTCATTTTGCTTGAATCCTGTGAGGAAACAGAAACACAGCTTTCATAACTTAGACGTTAGGAGGTGTGTCCTCCAGTACTTTAGTAGCACAAGTCAGTTCAGAAAATCTGACTCCCTTTTTGTTTTATTTTCGGGGTCCAAGAAGGGGTCTAGAGCCTCTAAACACACAATAGCCAGGTGGTTAAGATCAGCAATTGTTCAGGCCTATGTATCAAGGGGGGTGGAGCCTTCAGAAGGTATCAGGGCACACTCCACCAGGGCAGTAGCGGCTTCACAAACAGAGTGTGCTGGTGTTTCTCCAGAACAGATTTGCAAAGCTGCAACTGGACCTGCTTTCAGCCAAAGATCAGGCCTTTGGGTGCAAAGTACTACCGGCAGTAGTCCCACCCTAGGGGTAAGCTGCTAGCTTATCCTCTCTACGGTGGCTGTCCTGAAAGACGAACAGGGAAAATTGGGGTTACTTACCGGTAACATCCCTTTTCCAGGAGTGTTTCAGGACAGCACCGGTACCCACCCTTTTTTCATGGATATCTCTGAAAACTCATTATACGGGGCCGTCAGGTAAGATGAAATTTGTTTTTTTATGATGTGTTCTTGTGTCTCCCCAGCTGGCCAGAGGTACTCTGGGAAAACTGAGGAGCTGGAGGGAGGATGAGGTTTTAAATCTATAATTGGAAGGTGGTGTTTTCTAAGAGGGGAGGAGCTTGTGTCTCTCTATGGTGGCTGTCCTGAAAGACTCCTGGAAAAGGGATGTTACCGGTAAGTAACCCCAATTTTCTGGGCTATTGTTGACTTTGATCTTGGACAGTGAAAAGAACTAACAAGATACATATTTTTTTATTTATTTTTTTGGTCTGCTTTCAATATTCCTTGTCTTCCTATGTGCCTTTCAATGAATTTACAGCAGACTTTAAATCCCTTTTTGTAGAGTGTTTTGCGTCATGCTCGATTTTGAAAATGGAGTAAATCATTTGAAACGCCTTAGTTATTTAAAAAATAAATCTTGACTTCTGTTATTCCAGAGGGACTACTTGTAAAGACGAGATACAAACATTTTATTTTGGGTCAAAAACAAAGGGAGAATGTGTCATGATCTTAAATTATCCGCTGAAAATCTTGCAGTATAAATGGTATTTACAAATCTACCTTCTCCTAAAATGTCAGTCTAAAACAACAACTGACTATAATTCATCATGCCAGGTTTCTGTAATTTATCATAATAAAAAGTAAGTACAAGTTCCTTTTTGAGGATTTTGCCTAAAAATGAGATGAAAATCGAAATCCTCTCCAAAAGCCTTTCAGGTTCCGTACAGCAGTTGGTGCATAAATGAATAATAAAAATCAAAAAGTTCAGCAACTACATGTCTTTATTACCAACATAGTCAAGGTATTATAAATAGGTAATGAATTGGGATGGAGAGCTAAGTTATAAATCAATCAAGGATTTCTTAGACTATGATAAACTACTAAAGTAAAATTCTAGAGTTTAGTGATTTCTTCAGTGCCTACCAGTAAATTTATGACTGTTTTATCAATCCGTTCTTCCCTGTTCCACATTTTATATAGTGTCAGAGTAGCGCTGATATAAATTGCAAAGTCAAGAGAGAAGTTTGTTCACCATAAGAAATTTTAGCCAGTTTGTCAATCCGGAGGGTGCAATATTTTAAGTTTGCATTTTGTAAGAGTTTTTTTTAATGGTGATGAGTTATCTAGTCTGCCAGGTTGTGTGTGTTTTTTTTTTTTCTATTTTGATTATGCCAATGGCTATTTTGTGTATATAATCTTACAAACCATATACAGTTTTATTCAAAATTATTCAACCCCCACTGAAATTGATTGTTTTGGCCAGTTTGACATTGATTTTGATCATTCAGTCATCCTGCTTACAATTAAATCAAAGAGGCACGTGTAGGTCAGACAAATATAACATAACATAACATTTATAATGAAATAACCACAAATGTCTTTTCTGTGCTCACATCATTATCAGTTTTATTCAACCCCCAAGTGACATTCAATCTTAGTACAACATCCTTTTACAGTTAGAACAGCTTTTAAACGTGAAGCATAGCTTGACACAAGTGTCTTGCAGCGATCTACGGGTATCTACGCCCATTCGTCATGGGCAAAAGCCTCCAGTTCAGTCACATTCTTAGGCTTGCGCACTGCAACTGCTTTAAGTCCCACCAGAGGTTCTCAATCGGATTTAAGTCTGGTGACTGCGATGGCCACTCCAAAATGTTCCAGCCTTTAATCTGCAACCATGCTCTAGTGGACTTGGAGGTATGCTTGGGATCATTGTCCTGTTGAAAGGTCCAACGTCTCCCAAGCCTCAGGTTTGTGACGGACTGCATCACATTGTCATCCAATATCTCCTGGTACTGAAGAGAATTCATGGTACCTTGCACACGCTGAAGCTTCCCTGTACCTGCAGAAGCAAAACAGCCCCAAAGCATGATTGACCCCCCGCCATGCTTCACAGTAGACAGGGTGTTCTTTTCATCATAGGCCTTGTTCTTCCTCCTCCAAACATAGCATTGATCCATGGGCCCAAACACTTCTAATTTTGTTTCATCAGTCCACAGAACACAATCCCAAAACTTGTGTGGTTTGTCCACATGACTTTTGGCATACTGCAGTCGACTCTTCTTATTCTTTGGAGACAGCAAGGGGGTGCGCCTGGGAGTTCTGGCATGGAGGCCTTCATTACGCAGTGTGCGCCGTATTGTCTGAGCAGAAACTTCAGTACCCACATCTGACAAATCTTTTCTCAGTTCCTCAGCAGTCACACAGGGACTTTTCTCCACTCTACGCTTCAGGTAGCGCACAGCAGTCAAAGTCAGCATCTTCTTTCTGCCACGACCAGGTAGCGTTTCAACAGTGCCCTTTGCCTTGAATTTGCTAATGATGCTTCCTATGGTGTCTCTTGGTATGTTTAACATCTTTGCAATCTTCTTATAGCCATTGCCCTTCCTGTGAAGAGTAATCACCTCTTCTCTTGTCTTCCTGGACCATTCTCTTGACTTCACCATGTTTGTAACCACACCAGTAAATGTCTAGAAGGAGCTGAGTATCACAGTAATTTTAAAGCTGCCTAATTGGTGCTTATTAGGCTTTATTGCTGCTCCTGACATCCACAGGTGTTTTCAATACCTGATTGAAAACACTTCAATGAACCTCTGTTCTTCAGAGTGGTAGTCTTTAAGGGGTTGAATAATTGTGTAAATGAAGAATTCACAAAAGAAACATTTACTACTGTATTACAAAACCAATTGATGTAATTTTAGTTGCATATGGTTCTTTAAGAAGTCCTTGTAGGATTTCATTCTGAATACAATTACAAATGTACACTAAATTCCCTAAAACCCTTTACAGCATTGGGGGGTTGAATAATTTTGAACACAACTGTATGAAAAGGCATATCCTCTGTGTTCACAAACCTAGGTAATGTCTCTTTAAATCTATAATAGATCATGTGCATTTTATGTTTGAAATAAAGTCCCAAATAAGTATTTTTTATATTCAAAATAATAGTGACAAGTCCACAAAATTGCTTGTGAAAACAAAAGATCCAAATTCACACGTGCCAGGATGCGAGCAAACCAATCCTGCCACCACCTCCAGAAAAGATAGCCAAACTCCTTACCCTGTAATATGACCTCTGTCACAAGGTCGTCAAAAAGCTCTTGTTATACCATCATTCCATGCTCCTTCCTGCTTCAGATCCACTCAGATGTGTTTATCAGGATCTTATGGACAACTCTCAACACCCACATGGAGGGTTTCCAGGGCATACATCTGACACCGTGGAACTGCAGGTATTTAGCCACCCAAACCGCTACACCTCTTCCCGCATGGACCATATAATTAAAAGGAAGCGCACTGCCCAAAGCATGATACTGTTTAAAAATACTATTTAAAGCTGCTGTATACTTTCAAATAAAGTTTGTGTGCAAAATCAGCAAGCATTAACCAATTGCGTGGTCGTGCGACACTGTGCCCAAATAAAATGTTTGTCCTTTTTTTCCAACACATAGAGCTTTCTTTTGGTGGTATTCACCTCCTGCGGTTTTTATTTTTGGCCCTATAAACAATAAAAAGATAATCTTGAATACATTTTTTTTGTACTTTCTGCTATAAAACATACCCCATTTAAAATTCATATATATTTTTTTTAATGTCTTCATCAGTTTAGGCCAATATGTATTCTGCTACATATTTTTGGTAAAAAAAAAAACTCCCAATAAGTGTTTATTGATTGGTTTGCGCAAACAAGCTATGTGATTTTTTTTATACTAGTAATGGCGAAAATCAGTGACTTATAGCGGGACTGGGATATTACGGCAAAAAAAACGCATACCTAACTGACACTTTTTAGGAACCAGTGACACTTGGGCCCCGTACACACGACCAAACATGTATGCTGAAACTGGTCCGCGGGCCAGTTTCAGCATACATGTTCGGTCGTGTGTAGGCGCGAGCGGGCCGAATTCCAGCAAACATTTGCCCGCCGGGCCTTTTCCCAGCAGACAAATATTCCTGGACGTGTTTTAAAACCGTCCGCTGGAATCCTTCCAGCTCGGACATGTACGGTCGTCAGTACAGACCTACCGTACATGTCCGAGCGCCCGCCGTCCCTCGCATGCGTCGAATGACTTTGACGCATGCGTGGAAGCCTTTAAATGGCAGGCCCGCCCACGTCGCCGCGTCATCGTCGCGGCGACGACGCGGACACGCCCCGCGTAGTGTTTACGCACGGACTTCTGTACGATGGTTAGTACAACCATCGTACAGAAGCCCTCTGGCAGGCATGTACGGTGAAAACGGTCCGACGGACCGCTTTCATCGTACATGTTTGCTCGTGTGTACCGGGCCTAATAGTGATTGGTTCTAAAAAAAATATGCAGTCGATGTACTAATGATACTGGCTGGGAAGGTGTGATCACAGCAGGAGCAGGTTGCCGGAGGTGCATTCTCTAGACCTGGAAGTGTCAGATCACGTACTAGCGTCATCTCCCCATTTCATTCCTCATCATTGCATAGCAGAGGAAAGCTTCAGTTTTGTAGTTTTTGGAACAGAGCAAGTAAAACATTAGCAGCTTTTTTTTTATATATGTATATATATATATATATATATATATATACAATTTGCTATGTAAAAGAAAAACATGTAACGAATATATATAAAAAAAATAGTTATCCAAGTTTGGCGACAAAAGTGGATACACAATTTAAAGGCTAAGTGCATTTTTATTCATTTTTTGCATTGGAACCTGGAAAGTGTTGCAACTGAGATTAGTGGATTTTGGGTACAATGCTCTTGCTCCTGCAGACTCTTTGGGGGAAATTAAAATGGGGCACGCAGAATCTGTGCACACTAACCAATCAGCTTCCAGGTTTTAGCCCCTGGCGCAATGCATACTAGCACGTTATGGCTTTACCTTGCAGGTTCCGAAAAAAAAAGGCCAGTGGTTTACAACCGCAGCACCCCAGATAAAATCAGACAGGAACCCAGTTAAAATAGACTGGGGTAAACTTTAAAAAGGGACCTTTAATTATTGCTCTTACTCTGACAATTGTGGTTATATATAACATGTAGCACAATCCTTGTTAACACTGTATGCATTTGTGGGTGAGCATAGGGCGATAGGGGTGCCTTTACATTTTTTGTTTTTATTAATTTTATAATTGCAATTTTTTATTTATTTCATGTTCTTGCTATCACAAGGGGGCTAACATAACATAAAAACATTGGGCAGGCGAGAGGTTTATAAAGCTATAAGTGGTCTATTCGACCCCTAATTTCTCCCCTCCTCTCCTTGGCAGCTAATCAAGTGTAGATTGTGCTTAATTAGCTGTTTTTCTGGCCAGAGCAGCTGCAGAATGACAGCTCCTGCTTTCCATCCTGAATACATTAATTGTGTCCCCAGGCTCTCTGGAGGAGTGGGAGAGCCTAGGGATTACATGGGAGGAGAGGTTGGCACACTGCGTGTATCATAAAAGTGATCGGGTGGCTGTACATGTACAACCGCCTGAATGCTTGCATGAAAGCAGTGAGCTGGCTGAATGAAACAGATGGAGAAAAAGCACATGGAAATGATTGAGGTCCCATTCACTGCTAACTTCAATTAGTTTGAAAGTAGATCCAGAAAAACTGCTGTACCTGTACAAGGGTATGGTTAACCACTTGCCCACCAGGTAAATTCTGGCACTTCTCTCCTTCATGTGAAAATCACAATTTTTTTGCTAGAAAATTAATCAGAACCCCCAAACATTATATATTTTTTTTTAGCAGACATCCTAGGGAATAAAATGGCAGTCATTGCAATACTTTTTGTCACACCGTATTTGCGCAGCGGTCTTACAAGCGCACTTTTTTTGGATAAAAATCACTTTTTTGAATTAAAAAATAAGACAACAATACATTTTGCCCAATTTTTTTATATATTGTGAAAGATAATGTTACGCCGAGTAAAATGATACCCAACATGTCACGCTTAAAAATTGCGCCGCTCGTGGCATGGCGTCAAACTTTTACCCTTAAAAATCTCGATAGGCGACGTTTAAAAAATTCTACAGGTTGCATTTTTTGAGTTGCAGAGTAGGTCTAGGGCTAGAATTATTGCTCTCACTCTAACGATCGCGGCGATACCTCACTTGTGTGGTTTGAATACCGTTTTCATATGTGGGCGCTACTCGCGTATGCGTTTGCTTCTGCGCGCGAGCTCGGCGGGACGGGGCGCTTTAAAAAAAATTTTTTGGTTTTCTTATTTATTTTTATTTAGTTTTATAATTTTTTACACTGAAAAAAAAAAAAAAAAAAAAATTGATCACTTTTATTCCTATTACAAGGAATGTAAACATCCCTTGTAATAGAAAAAAGCATGACAGGTCCTCTTAAATATGAGATCTGGGGTCAAAAAGACCTCAGATCTCATAATTAGACTTAAATGCAAAAAAAAAAAAAAAAAAAAAAAAATGTCATTTTTTCAAATGACAAAAAAAAAAATGTTTCTTTAAGAGGCTGGGCGGGACTGACGTTTTGACGTCACTTCCGCCCAGCAGAGCTATGAGGACGGGTGAAGGAGATTTCTCCTTCAGTCCCGTCCCCGCTCAGCTGCCGGACACATCCGATCCCCTCCGCCGCTACCGACGGCTCCGGTAAGCGGCGGAGAGCGCGGGAGAGCGGCGGGAGGGGGGGGGCCCTCTCCCGCCACCGATAACGGCGATCTCGCGGCGAATCCGCCGCGGAGACCGCCGTTATCGTGTACACCACCGCCCCCTGAAAAGATGAATGTCTCGGTTGTGGCAGCAGCTGCTGCCGTTATCGAGATATTCAACTTTAAAAAGGAGGACGTCTTTTTGACATGGGGCGGTGGTCAAGAGGTTAATTACCTTTCCATAGTCTGTAAGCATCTTATATCCAAGCCTTTGGCCATTAACACATGTTCTGGGTATGGCCTGCTATAAAAGAGGCAATGTTCAAGGCAGTGAAAATGGCTATTGCTGATATGCTAAAACATTTTAACCCAGATGAAGCAGTGATATTTAAAAGTGATGCATAAAAACAGACCTTGGAGCCACATTAAAGAGTAACTGCAGTCTGCTCACATAATTTGTAATAAAAATATTTTCTCTTTCGTTCATGAACGGACACAGCCTTAATCTTGACAAATTGGGTATTGGCCTTCATTCAGGAGTGACTAGGCAAAAACTTATAGGGCGGTCCCTCTGGGTATAACCCCTCTCTCTGCATCTCGCAGATTAGATTTTTTCTGCCTAGCAAAGGAGAAGACATGGCTCCCTTCGGGCCCATAGGCCTGGAGGTTTATTCCAAATTGAATTCTTTTTTTTTGGTTGTTCCTGTGATCTACAATCAACTGCCGACTGGGTGACAGGCTGGATCCCAGATCCTTGTAGTCCCCCCAGTTTCGGCCATCGAGCGTGTGCCGACCGTAGCTATGCGCTGGGTTGTTCACGACATGCCCGTCGCTCTATGGGTGGCCGGTGAGCTACACGCTCCAGGGCACTCATATGACCGGTCAACAGGGCAGAGTCGCAGCGGCCGGGCCGACAGTCACCATGTGGAAGATGGTCTGTCTGGGATGCTTCCAGCAAAATCCACGCAGGAAGGGTAAGTAATAATCCCCTGCTTCGGCAGGAGGACATAGCTGGACATTCCCAGGGGGGTCGAGTAGGGGGTTCCATCCTTCCTTTCCTTCCTCCCTCCCCTCCACCCTGGGCTAGGCTGGCTGCTGGGGCTGGGTGTTCACCTGGGGGGGCTCCACCTGTGAGGGAACTGTGATGTATGTTCGCTTACAATGCTATTGAGCTGCCATGAAAAGTTTGCTTATCTGTGTGTTCTCCCTCCATGCTGTCGGCGGCCATTTTGGCGGCGCCCGACACCTGCTTGCACCTATTTCCTGCTCGGTGGCCATGTTTTTGTGGTCCAGGCTGTGTTTGGCCTCTGTCTGTCACTCGGCGGCCATGTTTTTGTGATCCCTGCCGCTCGGTGGCCATTTTCTTGTGGTCTTCGCTGTATTTGGCCTCAATCTGTCACTCGGCAGCCATGTTTTTGTGGTCCCGGCCGCTTGGCGGCCATTTTTCTTGTGGTCCACGCTGTGATTGGCCTCTATCAGCTGCTCGGCGGCCATGTTCTTGTGGCCCGCTGCGTTTTTTGGCCTCTATCTGCCGCTCTGCGGCTATTTTCCCCACTGTCCACGCCGTAACACATTTAGACAAGCGCAAGCTTGCAGATACACACTGCGGAGTGGTCAGACTGACACAGACAGCTGACAAGGAGAAGCAGCACAAGTAGCAAGTGGACGGCAGCCATATATTACGGTTCAAGGGTGGTGAGTCCTCTGGGGGGGGGACCCCTTGTCTCTGTTGCAGCTAGGAGGGTGGGTTGTTTTACCTTGCCTTGGAGTCCCTGTGGGTGTCAGGCGCGTGGGTCAGCATGGCATCAGAAGCAGACGTTTGTTCCCCTTAAAAACACTTGAGCTAGCAATTTATGCCCCTGCACCCGATGTATCGGACGCTATGTCGGCAATCCTAGATGCTTTTGATCTTCTGGGGACAACTCGGATGCGGAGCTGAGTCCAGCTATGGCTCATAACCCTGGCTCTGAAGTATCTGAGGATGTGGACCAAGATCGGCCGGACAGTGAGGATGAATCCGGATCTGGGTCAGCACCCGAAAAGGCTCTGGTAGGTGATCTTATCACCGCAGTGTGAGATACTCTTAAAATAGAGGTGTTTGCGGAAACAACAGAGGCGTCGGTCTCTTTCTGGTTCCGTAACCTGACCCGCACTGATAAGGTGTTTCCTTGTGTGTCTTATCTAGAAAAACTTTTATACAAGGAGTGGGACAAACCACGGAAGGTTTAATAAGTCCCTCTTGAGGAGAGTTTCCTGAAAAAATGGACCTCTCCCCCGATAGTGGATCCTCCTATGTCCAGATTAAAAAAGGTATCCACATATGGGTGGCTGGGCGGGAAAGCGAGTGAGTCGTCAAATGAGGCGAGAATGTGTGATGACACGCTGTGAGGGGATATCGTCTTGATATTGTAACTTTGGAGAGACAAACCCAAGTGGATCGTACACAGGAGCAATTACAGACAGGAGACCACAACGTGTCAAAGATTTATCTGCATGAAACATTCTAGGTTGGAAGACGTGTGGGCGGAGCCTAGCAGAACGGTAATGCCGGGCTAGAGCTCTGCTCCGTGCAGGAGAAACACCCGCATATAAACGACGGACCGAGCCGTCAAAACGAACGGGGACACCGGAACAGACTCCCGGAAGGTGAGAGGCACCTAACGATATAAGATGGTGCTGGGAGGAAACAGGGGAAAGAACAAACGCGGTACAAACGGCGCTCAGCATCCTAGGAGCGCGGCTGTGAAAAAGGCGCCAGTCCCCTCAGGTGAATTCTCCTCAGAGGTAGTGAGGAAGAAAAAAACACTGGCCAAACCAGAGAAACAAATGGCTTCTCACAGAAATATCATCACTGATAGTGAAGGAGAGGACACGTTAGAAGAATCCTCATCTTTATTAGGACAGGATGCAGCGGTCCCCTCAGGTCTTTTGAAGCAATTTGAAAAGATGCTTCACAGAGCGCTGCAAGTTACCTCAGACCAGATAACAGCCAATCTCACCAAGGAGATTAGGGACCTTGGGGGCCGCACTGATGCCCTTGAATCAAAAATGGACGAAATTGAGGTATTCACACAAGAGTGTTTGACTGAAATTGATACCCTTAAAGAAGAAAACTTAACCCTGCAAAACAGACTGGAGGATTTCGAAAATAGAGCCAGGAGGTCCAATATAAGGTTTAGGGGACTGCCTGAATCGGTCATTGATCTGCATACAACCATATTGGCACTATGTCAGGAACTGCTGCCTGGTATACCCGCAAACAGACTGGAAATGGACAGAGTCCACAGGGCTCTTGCTCCCAGAAAAGCGGATGGTCCGCCTAGAGACATCATAGCCAAATTCCATTTCTATAAAACCAAAGAACTAATAATGGAGGCCACCAGAGAAAAGAAGAAATTATCCTTTCAGGGGTATGACTTTCAGATTTTTGCGGATATTTCCCAGCTGACGATAAATAAGAGAAGGGCTATGAAACCCCTCCTTCAAGAATTGCAGCATCGCCAAATTAAATACCAGTGGGGTTTCCCCTTCTCCCTGAGGTTCACTTTTCAAGGAACCAAAATAGTGTGCAGAACCCCGGACCAGCTTCATCAAGCACTTATTGACTTCAAAATAATTGAAAAACCACCGACAACACAAGCTGCACGCAGAAGATCTGCATCCTCCTCTCCTCACAACAATTCGCCTAAGCAGGACCACACCAACGGCATCCATCAAATGCACAAACGTGGCAGATTTGTGGCTCAAGAGCTAACACAAGACCAGGAAGATACTATGGACTGATTCCTCTGCGCAAGATACTTATATTTTTCCTCTGCCTAAGGGCAGGAACTTGTTCACATGTTGATTGCAATACATACAGCAGTAACAGTGACATTTTTTTCATTATTTTTCTCTTTTACTTTTCAACCATTGTTATAACCAATGCCCTCACAGCAGGGACCACTAATATGCATGTGATCTCATTTAGTGGCTCAGCTTTTCCACACTACAAGATTAGTCACTCTCCTCCCCTATCCATGGGACCAGTAAACCCAAATGCCAGATTGTTTACTAATCACACAATCTTTTTTTGTTTTTTACCAACCTCTCACTAGGACACTTCAATCTAACCCATCCTCTCCTAGTGCCCTACATATAGCCCCTTACCTTTATGCTAATTCTTCCCTGCCTAATGGGCGAGAGATAACACCATCCCGGTTTTCACTGAGTGGAGTTCCACATTTTTCTCTCTCCCCCTTTTTAAAAAAACAATAGTTTGTCTTATCTACAAAGACCGGTTACCCTATTTATTATAGAAGTTGTTACAGATGTTGTACATTCAGTGCCCACTATGGGTACTTACAGATTTTTTTTTGGACGCGGGTCTCCTTTGCACGGAAAATACATGCGTCACATTTGGCTCCCCTCTGATCCTCGCAATAATATGCGGGGGTCAGACGTGTGCCCTTTTTCCCCTGACCGGGTACTTCTCCCCCGATCACGGGCCAGTTCGGAACATTTTATATTCATTCTGATGCTTATTTGTTATTGTATCAGTAATATATTGTTTTCTTTTTTGAAGGTAATCACTTTCATGAACCCCCTCTTTCCTCTTCTTCCCCCCTCTGCACGGACTAGACCGGGTAATCGTTGTACAGGATCACATGGTAAGAGGTGCGGAACGGTTTGGCTGCCATGGCTCCTTTGAATGTATTATCATTGAATGTGCAGGGTCTAAATGTTCCACAAAAACGAGTGAAGGCTTTCCGATATTTTCAAGCCAAGAAAGCACATGTATTATGTTTACAGGAAACCCACTTCACCCCTGCCACCACTCCTAAATTTTTTCATGCTTCCTACCCTCAGGTATATACAGCCTCCGCTTCATCTAAAAAAAGAGGTACCCTAATTGCCTTTCATAGGTCTACACAATTTACGGTAAAGTCTGAAATAAAAGATCCAGAGGGTCGCTACATCATGCTAACAGGACATATAATGGACACTGCAGTGACTATTGTTTCATATTACGCTCCCAATCAAAACCCACTCCCATTCATGTCGCACCTATTTCAAGTGGTAAACACACACAAATTTGGCTCCCTCTTTATCTGTGGGGATTCCAATCAGGTTCTCCTCCCATTTTTGGACAAAACCCCCTACTCCCCTCCGAAAAAAACAGGTTAAATGGTCCCTCTCCAATTTGCTATCTAAATACAATCTGGTGGACTCCTGGAGGGAAACGAACCCCACCAGGCGCTCTTACACATACTTCTCAAATCCACATCAATCATCTAGCCGTATTGATCACGTTTTTTTGACAATAGGTATGCTGCCGGAGGTACTTGACTCCAGCATCATTCCTATTCCTTGGTCGGACCACAACGCAGTCCTTACCACTCTAGCATCTACTATACCCAAAAAGCATGATTCCACATGGTACCTACCAGACATAATTCTTAAACACCCATCTTATAAAGAGGTAATAGAGCAAAGCCTAAAAGAATACCTGACACTAAATGCAACCCCGGAAATCTCACCGCTAACACTGTGGGAAGCACACAAACCAGTGCTGAGGGGAATAATACAAAAACAATACGGGATCCTTAAAAGGGAACGCAAGCAACTAGCAAATAAACTTGAACTTGAACACAATCTGGCATTCTTGGCCTTCCAACATAGTCACTCGCCCAAAACAAAAGCCCGTCTTGACAAAGCGCAAACGGAATATGATTTATTCCTCACGGAATCTGCCGATAAATCTATGCGTAGGATGAAACACTTTTTCTACAAACATGCTAACAAATCAGGCTCACTCCTTGCAAGATCACTTAATTCAATCAATAAAACATACAAACCCATTCAATTAAAAATTGCAAATAATAACATATCTAGTAACCCGATCAAAATAGTGCAAAAATTCAGTACACAACTCTAAAAAATTATACTCCGAAACCAAAGCATTCAATTCACAGGAAGCAGATACCTTTTTTTCTGACTTACAGTTACCGCGATTGAGTGATTCCCAGAACGCACTTTTAGATGAACCAATAACACAAATAGACATCCTGACGGCCATTAAAGACCTTAAAATAAATAAAAGACCGGGTCCAGACGGGTTCACTGCGCGTTACTATACAACGCTCAAGGAGCAGATCTTCCTCCACAATGGCTGACGCCTTCAATGATTTATTGAGCCACAAATCCTTTAGACAAGAATCCCTCACGGCCACCATTTGTATGATACCCAAACCGCACTCAGACGCTACCCTTAGTGACAACTACCGCCCGATATCCATGCTCAACACGGACATTAAAATACTTGGCAAAATCCTAGCCAGCAGACTGAATAAGATTATCGGATCACTGATTCATCGGGATCAAGTGGGATTCATGCCCAATAGACAAGCAGGGGACAACATTCGGAGGGCAAGTCTATTAGCACACATTGCAAGAAAGAGGAAAATTCCAGCATGCTTCTTATCATTAGATATTAGACAAGCCTTCGACTCAGTCTCATGGTCATACCTAGAGTACTCATTGCTGAAATGGGGCTTTGGTCCCAATTTCATACGATGGGTTCTACAGCTATACAAAAACCCTAAAGCGTATGTCAAATACGCAGGCTACAAATCAGATGCATTCTCCATACAGAGAGGCACTAGACAAGGCTGTCCATTATCCCCTTTATTGTTTGCCCTCCTCATAGAACCTCTGGCCCAAAAAATAAGAGCAGACCCCAAGGTACTGGGTATTGAATTGGGTGGTATAAAACACAAATTATGTCTATATGCGGACGATATCTTGTTGTTCCTCTCGTCCCCCCAAGTTTCTGGTCCCAACTTAACCCCAATTTTACACCAATTTGCGTCTTTTTCGGGTTTAGCGATAAATCCTAGGAAATGTCTGGCCCTCAACGTTTCACTTTCCAGCACAGAATTGAGTGCGGCGAAAGTGGGTCTTCCCTTTGAATGGCCAGCCAAAAGCATCCCTTATTTAGGAATACACCTCACTGCTAACATATTAGATCTATATTCATACAATTATCCTGCACTTCTGAAACATTTAACAAGTCTTTTAAACTCGTGGGCCCTACTTCCCTTATCCTGGTTCGGTAGAATTAATGCAACAAAAATGACCATACTGCCCAAACTCCTATACCTCTTTAGAGTACTCCCTATACCCATTCCAGCACATTTTCTTAGAATAGTACAGAAACGGGTCTCCACCTTCGTCTGGGGTTCTTCCAGGCCAAGAATCAAACCACAAGTCTTACATCTCCCCAAAACGGCAGGTGGGCTCGGTTATCCCAACTTTACCCGTTATTACCAAGCAGCACAACTGGCAATGTTAACAAAATATCATGCCAAAAAAGAGGCGCCACTTTGGGTATCAATAGAAGCAGTGGAAAGCGACCCTATTTCTATATCTAACTTATTGTGGGTCTCTCCAAAGCTACGTAAGCATATTACCAACCCAGTCACGAAGCACTCGCTTTCCTTATGGGATGCAGTTAAATCTAAACATCACCTTTTGTCTCCATTAATCCCGCTACTGTCCTTTACTAAAAACCCGGCATTCTACCCAGCTTGGGTCTCCCCCAGTTCCTTTAAAGAATGGGTGGAAAAGGACTGTACACTCAAATACAAATTTTTTGATTCAACGTCAATGACCCCCTTCCCATCTATGTGTAAAACACATGGTATACCACCGAAGGAAATCTTTAGATATTTACAGATTAAAAATTTTTTCCAACCTCCTACTAACTCAGCATTCTTGCCGAATAAATTCACCGACTTTGAAAATGTATGTGATAAGAATCCCCACGCTAGAAACGTAATTTCAGCCCTATACTCCCAACTACTTTCACAACCAGACAAAGGGAAACTATCATATGTCCGAAAATGGGAGGAGGACTTGGGTACAGAATTGAATGAGAGGGAATGGGAGCAAATATGGAACAACACTAAAACAGCTTCCTCTAATGTGCTAGCAGCGGAAGCAAACTACAAAGTACTATCTAGGTGGTATTTGGTGCCGACCAGAGTGGCAAAATTCTCTAGTAATTACTCTGATCAATGCTTCAGGGATTGCTCTGGTACAGGAACATATATTCATATTTGGTGGTCGTGCCCAAAGGCACAGGTATTTTGGTCGGAAGTTTTCCAAACAATAGAAGCCCTCACTAAAACTTCCTTCCCTTTGGATCCTTAAATGGCATTACTTAATTTAAAACCAAACAATATGTCACATATGCACTTCAATCTGATTAGACAGCTCCTTACGGCGGCTAAACAAACAATAGCGAAAGCTTGGAAATCTCCTAAGTTATTAATGAGCGAAGCTGTCAATAGAATGAACACAGCAATGATGTATGCCAAAATGTCGGCCATTGAAACGGATACGATCGCCAGATTTGAATGTATATGGGAACCCTGGATTAATCTCACAATGCAGAACACATTTGTTAATGCGGTAATGATGCCATGGTAGTCCAACCATTGTACAGGTGGCCTGATTTATTTTACCAAAATACTGATAGATCCCCGGCCTAGTCCTGCAGATCCCTCTACCCCTCCCTCCTTCCCTTACCTCCCCTCTTTTAATTTTTTTTTTTTTTTTTTTTTTATTATTTTTCTTGATTTTGTCTTTCTCTTTTTTGTATTGCATTTGCGACTTATATTTACCTAAGTTATTAGGAAATTACAAAACTAACTAGATGCCTCTAACGACTTGGAAGCAGTACAACGCCTGGAACGGAGTCCATAAGTTATGCGGCAAGACCTCAGATATCCAGGACTATGCGTCAATTGACTTCTCAATTTTTTTATTTTTTTATGAGTTCATTTTGATCACATTTTTGAGATTGGAGATTATATGTGATGTAGAAGTAATGCTTCATTATATTATATTTAAGAATTTTCCTCTATATATGTTAATACTATCTGAAAATTCTGATTATTTTTTGTTACTATTACACAATAAAGATATATTGACAAGGAAAAAAGGTATCCACGATTCCGGTAGAAGGGGCTCCTGTTTTTAAGGACCCTGCGGACAAGAAGGCTGAGGCGGTCACCCGCAACCTATACACACGGTGGTGGGCTCGGCTGGCGCCCAACAATGGATGGGGCCCTGGTGTCTCAGACACTCACGGAATGGGCAAAGATGCTGCACAATGGGTTAAAGGCACGACAGGCTCCCTCGGACAAGGTAGCTCTGGCCGACCAGTTGGTACAAGGCCTAAAATTAGTTTGTGAGTCGGCCCTGGACACTATTCCTCTGCTGGCCAGAGCCTCAAGCTATGCAGTGGTGTTACGCCGTCTACTTTGGCTAAAGTGTTGATCGGCAGACCGATCTTTCAAGAAGGCCCTGATGGATTTGCCCTTTAAGGGCGACAGACTTTTTGGAGCATCCCTGGATGACATTATTAAAGATGCCACAGGGAAAAAGAGTACGCTGCTCCCACAATCCAAAAAGTCCCTTTCTTTTTCTCCAGTGTATTAGCTTTGTCCATACAGCTGCATGATACAATATTGCCCTTATTGATGAAGTACTTAGATAAGCTGGACAAAGGCTGGAGCCATTTTAAAGGGAACCTTTTTAAGTGTTTAACATGTAAGGAATATTTTATAGAATCCATAAAATCAGTATTTAAAGTGGTAAGAAATGCTAGGCCTTCCTTAACTTAATGCATTCTCTGCATTAGCCACGGTTCACACTGCCACGACTTGTCATGCAAATTAAGAGTTCAAGTCGCATGACAAGTCGTGCCCCATTAACTGCAATAGAACAGTTCTAATACAGTTCTATACAACGCCCAGAGGCGATTCAGTTCGCATGTGTTGCGCTTTACAAGTCTCTCACTCACTCACTCACTCACTCACTAATCGCTGCAACTCCAATTTAGAAAAGGTTTTGGTGCAAATTTAATACTACCTGCATTGACGTTTGTTAAAAAATCGTATGCAATCTGCAATGAAGTTGCACAGGGATGTCAGATTTGACGTTGTGGCAGTGTGAACCCAGGCATAAGGTTAAAAAAAAGTCCTTTTTTTTTTATGTATCCATGTCTCCAAACACCTGTGGTTTCTTGTCACTGCTACTGGATCCAGGATGATCTGCAGTAATTCCCATATGTTTCTGGTCATAGAGGAGGATACTGAGGTCTGTAGAGCTATAAGCACTCAAATTGCTCAGCAGGAGGAAGGAGCAGTTTTTCAGGAAACTGTGGGAGCCTATAGGCACACAGAGCAATGACTGGTAGAAGCTGCCTTGGTAGGATGACAGCAGCTAACAGACGGGAAGGGGGAGGGGAGGCAGAAACTTTGAAACTGGCTTGAGAAGAACCAAGATCATTTTAAAGAACCATCATGTAATACAAATGTGGACCACCTCTTCTAAAAAAAATAAAATAAACATAAGGGTTTAATAACACTTTAAACATTCTATTTTAGGCTGCAGTCGCAATATCACAGACTTCATGCAGCTTTTCATGGCATGGAAAAACTAAAAAGTGTATATTTTTCCACTGTAAAAATAAAAGAATCTCGTGCAGGCTTCATAAACCGCATTTAACAATCTGCTGTAGGCCACATTTGCAAAATACACCTCAGTTTGTGGAAGCCAAAAACGCTGTAAGATGTTTCTTTCACCATATAAAGGAGGAAATATTGTGCAGACTCTATTAACAGACTTTGACCACCTCCCAACTGGCCATTGTACTAAAATGGTCACTAGAGGGAGTGATTTTTCTGACTGGATGTTTTAAAACATGCTTTTGTTTAGTTTTGTGAATGTTCCCAGTGCACTCACTATGCTTATGATCCAGCCATCATTAGACAGTGGAGATCATAGGCTGATGACACAGAGCCAATCAGAGTGGCTTTGTGCCTTGTGATCACTGTGATGCTCAATCACAGTAACTGTAATAAAAAACGCTACTGTTTACATTGAATAGCCCTCATATCCTCTCACAATGGAAGTGCAGGAGAATATAGTCTGCAGCTGAGGAAGACTTCATTCAAGGAGAGCCTAAATGCAACTGCACGCTTAATATTTTGGGATTGTTTGAGGATATTTAAAGTGCCAGCTACCACCAATTAAAATGTCAATCACTATCAATGGTTCTGGGATTGTTTGAGGAAGGGGTGGGTTTAAAATACAACTGATACAATGCATTTGCTAAATCACGCACATCATGAAGATTTTCAGGCCAAGCAATTCACATACATTGTTTCAACGAGGCAATAGCCACAAATAATCTTGACTGCTGGAGCAATGGAATTTGATGCAAACCATGATTTACCCTGCAACAAACACTATACATTTTGCTGAGGACCAGCTGCTGAAACATTGTATGGCACCTTTACAGTGCCAGATTACAAGAATACATAAAAAACTGAGGCACAGTGAAGGATTGATTCTGAGGCTTAGCTGCTGAAAAAATATGTATGCACCTTTTAAGTGCTTAAGCACTGGAACAAGGCAGAAGGCAGCAGATGGTGGTGGGACATGGTTATGATGGTAAGCCTGCAGCAGTAGAAGGAGATGATAATGGTGGCAGGATCTACTAAAGTTGCCAAACCAGCATAAGTTGATGGAGTTGGTAACTGTAGCAGGTCAGCATAGGAGCTGTAGATAGCACCTCCAGCTGGTTAAGATTTCTCCATGTACTTTCTACCATGCCACTGTGTATCCGCCCTGACCTCCATGCATCCGCCCAAGGGAGTCACCAGGCCCCTGCAAGAATATCGACAGAGAACAAATCTATCTTAGGATGAGTATAGCCAGATCCCAAAATAAGTATTAGAATATCAGGAATTCCCTAGCTGTAGATGATGTATCATATGGAGGATGCTGGAGATAAATATATCCAGAAACTCACAAAACGAAATATATAAGGAGTTGGGTTTTTTTATTTACTCCCTCTGGGATGGCACCATGGGATCATGGGATTTACCCTTTTACCATGATAGTGAGAATCCAAATGGGTGGACAACCAGTACTGGTCCCTCCCCTTTATGGCTTGAATCATGGGGTCCTTGTGTAGACACTGCAGCATGAAGGAGCCCATTCACCACAAACTGCATGCAGCAGTGGACCCTGATTCCTTGGTGATACTGAAGACAAAAATGTCTGTATTGATCTCACCCCACTCACCAACAACTCCTGGGGTTTGGACACCTAAAGACTTCTGGGATTGATGACATAGATATCCAGTCAACGGGCTGGCCTGATAAAGTAATCACCTAGGCAGCGGTGACCAGAAGTCGTGGGGTACACTACTAAAAAAAGGTACTTTTTGAAGAAATGTTAACACATTAATACCCAAACCTTAATCCACTAGCGGTGTACTTTACAATGTGGATATTTCTTAAAAATTACTGGAACTCCACTTTAAATGCCATGAAAAACTAAAAAGAAAGTGCCACCATCAGTTCACAACTTTAAAAGCCCAAAGTGCTCCACCTCTGTGTGAATTTACTGCTCACCCTAGGCAGAGACCCAAAAAACAGGTCTACATGCGCTCAGAGTTTTCCCTTTATGAATAGGGCTTGACTTCCTTCTCTGGTCCTTAATGCACTCATTAACCAAGCCTCTTCTCCATTACATAGGGCTAATGCAATTGTCCCAAACCAAAAAACAGGGACAGGCCATAGCGTGATACTGCCTTAAAAAAAATTCTATTTACATAAAATAGAGCTTGTTAAATTCATATAGACATTGGAGGTATGCAATACAGCTTCTCACCACCTCTCTTCACCACTCTTCTGGGTTTTGCCGAAACCGTAAGGCCTCGTACACACGATAGGTTAACCAGAGGATAACAGTGTGATGGACCGTTTTCATCGGTCCAAACCGATCGTGTGTAGGCCCCATAGGTTATTTAACCTTCGGTTAAAAAAAAGCCAACTTGCGTTAAATTTTAACCGATGGATTGCTAACCGATAGGTTAAAAAACCGATCGTTAGTACGCACAACCATCGGTTAAAAATCCACGCATGCTCAGAATCAAGTCAACGCATACTTGGAAGCATTGAACTTAATTTTTTTTTAAAAGGCGTTGTGTTTTACGTCACCGCGTTCTGACACGATCGGTTTTTCAACCGATGGTGTGTAGGCACGATGGACCATCAGTCCATCAGTCGGTTAACCTATGACAATGGTCCTTCAGACCGTTCTCATCAGATGGACTGATCGCGTGTATGAGGCTTAAGTGACGTCACCCCGACTGCTTTCAACACGTTCCACCACAAGATCACATGACTTCCTCTGGGAAGTTGTACACCAAAAAGGCTAAACATGATAACATAATGGCGCTCAGAGTTCAGCTTTATATACATAACAATATTATACTGAACCAGTTAAATATAACTAGCACAAACATTACAAAGATGCCATAATGTTTGATGAAATGTTGCAAGAGGTGTGCCAGACATCACAGCTTGTTGGCAGGTGTTAGTGCCCTTTTTTGTTGCCCCTCTTGTGGTGATGTAGTTTGTGGAGTTAGTGGCCCCTTTATATGCCAGCTGTGGGTGGGGACTAGTGGAGTTAGGACAGTACACCCCTGATCAGCCAAGATCTAGAGCTGTGTTGAAGGAGAGATAGAGCCTTCTGCAGAGCTATACTGCCAGAGTGGACAATGAAGACACTTTGCAGGAAAGAAAGAGAAACCTTGCCACCCCACCCTTTTGTCTAGCAGGGCCTGTGACTTGGCTGTGGTGAGAAGTAATTCTTGTGTGAGGGAAAGGTACACCCTGTGTGTGGAACATTTGTGATACAACATTGGTAACATCTGGGAAGATGGCTGTGACGGTTCAGTGACTATATTGAGTGTGCAGCACTTGAGGGACTAATGTTCATAGAGTCATGTAATGGAGAAATAGTGCTCTGTGCTTCAAATTTCGATTCAGTGAGTCAAGAAAATGAAAACTGTTCTGTAAAGCGACTGTGTTGCAAGAGATGTACTGAACCATTGATTGACTAAGCCTTTAAAATGCAATAGGACTGGACATTTGTTCATTCTGGGTAACAGGACTCAGGCCAGGGGAGAGGGACACGATATGATGGAGTATCTCTTAATACAATATGCTCAGGCTTGATATTTATTTGTCTTCTATCGTGGTACAGAAATGTTTGTGTATTTAGGAGCCATTTTCCTAAAGCCCTGTACACACGATCAGTCCATCCGATGGTCTGATGTGCCTACTCACCATCAGTTAAAAAAAATTTTGAGTCCAACGCGGTGACGTAAAACACAACGACGTGCTGAGAAAAATTAAGTTCAATGCTTCCAAGCATGCGTCGACTTGATTCTGAGCATGCACAGGCTTTTAACCAATGCTTTTGCATACTAACCGTCGGTTTTGACCAATTGGTTAGGCGTCCATCGGTTGAATTTTAAAGCAAGTTTAAAATTTTTCGACCGAAGGATAACGGACCGATGGGGCCCACACATCATCGGTTTGGACCGATGAAACGGACATTCAGTCTGTTTCCATCGATTTTGACCGACAGTTTGTACAAGGCCTAAGAGAAAAATTAGCAAGGAGGTCAATGAACACCTTCTTGCTTTTCATGGATGGGAAAGCAGAGGAATAAAATCTTAAAGACTTCATTACATATTCTATATTTTTACAATCGATCAAGATTCATTTAAACAGTAGACTCAGTCATCTTTACATACTGGGATCTTGGGTCGGAGCAAAACATATGTACATTTGCAGACCTCTACGTTCAAATCTGAAATAATTCAAAAGAAGTATACTGTAAGTGTAGTTTCCTAGAAGTAGCCACCTGCAGGGTGTTAAACTACATTTTTAAAAGTAAAGAAAACATTTAAACTTTTAACAATTCAGCTAGCCATGTTTATCAGTCGTACTGCAAAACAAATCAGAGTATGCCCCTATATGATTGTACACTATGGAATTGTGCACCTAAGCAACCTTTCATGCTGTATCAGGAGCTCTAAACGGGGTCCACAGGGTCTATTACCTTTAATTATACTGGGTAAAAAACTTCACAAATTGGAACCATTCGTTTAAATCCCCAGCTGTATTTCATTGAGTTCAGTTAATCTGTATCCCTTGGATCTCTCACAAATTAATTTATGTATCTAAATGATGCCCAAATAAATATATTCAGACTCTGGGCTCAAAGGGAGTCTGAAATACAGCTCATTAATATCCATGCATGAAAATAATTAGCATAATACCTTGAACTTTCATCTAGTGTGAACAGATTACAGTGCACTTTCCTAAATCTCATGTATTGCTTAGACATTTATTTAGACCCTATATGAATCTGTAAGTGGTGGTATGGAGTTCTTTGTTATTCAGTGGGCCAATCAATCCAAAAATGATATTTCCAGATTAGAAAGAATATGGCGGGATGCATCTTCTCTTAGCTTGGTATATCTCCTGCATACTCCAGTGGCATATTGCATGTCTTGGGTCTTCCCACACACCCTATATTCTCGCTTCATCGAATTCTCAATGTATAACATTAAATAAAATGAAACCTGTATGGTCTCCATTGACATTTATGGCCTCTGTTTTTCAACACTTTTTAAAATGCAAACTCTGAAGAAGCATGTCAAGAAAATCCAGCTTCTGATCTGTGAACTTGCTCTAGGTCTGTGACACAGAAAACATTAAAGCCAGAGGATCAGCATGCCAGCCAGAGAACTAGCATTTCAGAAGAAGAGGTCAGCAATGGCAGCCACAATACTTCCTCTATACATACTTCCTTTAAACATGCAACGGGAAAGGGGAAGTCTTGTTGTACTTATAGAAGGTGAAGATCTGGCAACTGAAATGAGAATGAGGTCTACTACTAAAGTTTTTGATAACTTTTTATCAGGTTGTAACATTTAGTAGGAAGGTTGATGTGTCTTGTTAATAAAAAACTGGATACCTATCAGATTCCTACCTGTATGTGCTTATTCTATGCCTGCCCAGGTTTCCCATAAGCATTGGCAGACTGTGCATAGAACTTTGCCCACATCGTGAAGCACTTCTGCTCAGTGCAGTTACACCTGTCAACGAATCTCTCTGTGTCTAGTCAGCTGATCACTTGTTTTTAGTTTGTGGTTCTCACACACTTGATTTCAGAGTGTAATCCCTCTGAAAATGTGCTGCCTTTCCTATCCCTATCCTGATTCAATTCATCATTATTTATTACTTATTAGTTCCTGACGCTCCACCATTAACACCTGGCTATCTTCCAACTACAGTACTGCTCTTGAACTGGTATGAAAAACTACCTCTCCATTACCCACTGAGACCTTCTCAATAGAACAGCCCACATTCATGGAATTTTCTCCAAATCCACATTGGAAAACCTACTTTATTGAACATTAACTGCAGAGGATGGTGTACAAACAAGCTCAAGAGCCCCAGTGCTAATTTAATAAGCATTCAGTAAATGATGATCTGATGACAAGTTGACAGTCCCAACTTTTGTTTTGTCTTAACTCAGAGCTGAGGTAAAACCAGAGAAGGTTCCCCTTCAGCACAGTTTTGGTGAGAATAGTAAAATTCTAACTGTTACATAGGCTACCGTTGATTGAATTCATGATCTTGTAATGCATTATATATCAGTGCATGATAGCTTACATAGAAAAAGGGAAACACAAGAACAACATGTTGTAGAGGTGAATGATTATTACATATGCATGGAATAGCACTCAGATAAGGCCATCGTTAAATACTGTGTAATCATCGAATAGCTTAAGGGAGGGGTGACTGACTCACATACTGTACAAAGCAGAAGCTAACTGGTAAGAGGTGAAAAAGATCCCTTTAACAGTTACAGACTGTATCAATTTAAGTTATGGAGTAATGTGGCAACCTAAGGTAAAACTCAGTTGATTTTCCCATTAGAGGGCTTAAAGGGGTTGTTAGGCCTTGTTCACACAGTCGGACCAAACCGATGGTTCACCGCTGAAGTGGCCTGATGGTCTGATGTGTGTACACACCATCGTTCCAAAAACCAATCGGGTCAGAACGCAGTGACGTCAAACACACGACGTGCTGAATAAAACGAAGTTCAATGCTTCCAAGCATGCGTCGACTTCATTCTGAGCATGCGCGGGTTTTGAACCAATGCTTTCTGTACTAACCATCGGTTTGGACCGATCGGGCAGCGGTCCGTCGGTTCGGTTTTGAAGCATGTTTTAAAATTTAGGACCTAAGGAAAACAGACCGATGGGCTATACACACGGTCAGTTTGGACCGATGAAACTGAACCTCAGTCCATTCTCATCGGTTTTGTCCGACCGTGTGTACGGGGCCTTAAGGTTAATTTTTTATTTTCTAAATAGGTTACTTTAAGCTAGTGCATTGTTGGTTCACTTAACTTTTCCTTCGATTTCCCTTTTAAATGTTTTTTTCTTTGTCTGAATTTCTCACTTCCTGTTTTTCCTCAGTTAGGTGTTCAGTAAGCTGTTCTAAATGACTTTCCACCGCTCGGATGATGGTGGAAAGCTTACTGAGGAGAAACAGGAAGTGAGAAATTCAGACAAAGAAAACATTTTTTTAGAAGGGAAATGGAAGGAAAAGGTAAGTGAACCAACAATGCACTAGCTTAAAGGAACCAATTTAGAAAATAAAAGATGAACCTTTACAACCCCTTTAATTTGGAACTCCAGCCAAAGGAACAAAAACACATTTGAAACAGATGTGTAACTGCTTTACTATCAAAATATTTTCACTTTTAATCTTGTGATGTGTGCATTCCTAGGACAAAAAAAAGGTATTACATTTACTGGTACTAGAAAGGACAACTACATGAAATAATAGACTCTGACATCTATCATCTGACATCCCCCTCACCCCGACCTGATCATCCAATGCGATGCTCACCTCAATCGCTCCGCTCCAGTTATTCTGGAGCCTGCTTGTGTTGTGTAGATACGGCTGACGTGGTGCCAGCCCCTCCCACTTAAGTGACCGAGTCAGAGTCAGTGTAACGCTGCCACCTGCCAATGCTGCCCTGGGCCTGGGGGATCATCACCACAGACAGGAAATACTGAGGATTGGAAGCATGGGCGTCCGCAAGGTTACTTAGGCGGCTGCGTACCATGCCCATATAGCCTAGAGAAGGTACATCTTTAATATTGCAATACATCTGTTGTAGCCATATTTTGATCTTGATGAAAACAGCCTATACAGTGCCAGTATGAAGCATAACTTACAATACAAAGTGAAGATTAGTTATCTTTTATATAACACACATATATCTGTCCATTGAAAAGATTTTCATGACATTGTCGAAAAGGGACGGAGCATGAATGGCCTTAAAATGATGCCCCCTCCACCCCTGGACATAGTTCTGCGGACGCCCGTGCTTGTGCATGAAAATTTCCCCCCTCGGATAGCAAGCAGTGCATTGTGGGTAGTCAGGGAGAGCATCACTTAATGTCCTTTTGCAAAAGTGTTTCCCATTTCCATGCTGTCGTGGCAGATTGGGTTAACCGGGGGAGCACAGTAAATGTAAATAAATGCTGCTGAAACTGCCTATCATGAAGTAAGCATGTTACGTTATCCAGTATGGGTAAATACAGGTTCACATTTAGTTATTTGATTTTTAACTCAACCTAAAGGTTTGCGTTTATTCCTTGTTAAAAGGTCACATTAACAAGCTTTCTTTTGCTTCCAATTATGCAAAAATGCAACTATACGATTCTGCGGCATAACAAAAAATTACAGATTAACAGATGCAAATGAAGACAGAATGACTAAGACAATGTTCCCGGTTGAAAGCAAGGGTTGTACATGAAAATCTTAAGCACACAGAAAATGCTCTGGGGATATCAAAATGGTTTGTCCAGCTAATACAGAATTATTTAAATTTAAATTAAAATGGTTACTACTTTTCATTGTCTAGTCTGCAGAAATATGTTATTTCAAATTGTAAGTTTATGTAAACCATACCCTAGGAAATACAATTAAGTAAATATACATGATCAGATATATTTCCTGTGAAGAAAACCCAAATTTGGTGAGGATTAATTTATCCCCATACACTGTATATAAAGCAGTAAAGACAGGAGAATAGATGATTTTTCCATTGTACCTAATTAGATTACCTCTATATTTCTTCTAGTCCAGAGTAGAAAGCAAACACAAGCATTTAAGTGATTTCTTACCTCTAGTTTTATACATAAAGTCTATCATTTTATGACACACAATTTAAGGCAGCTTACTATTAGATTAAATTTATTATAAAGCCAGGGACAGATTATAATAAAGAAAATGGCCTCCCATGTGCTAAAAACACTTGCTTGAAACTTTGTCTGAAGTAATACGTTTTAAACTTCTAAATCTGACACCTACACATTAAGCTCAAGGTCTGTAAAATTTGGGGTTTTTATATTGAGTTTGTCCTCCTTCTCCCTCTCACAACGGATTCCTTAATGTCTCAAAAACAAGAGGCTCATCATGGTGTAGTATGTCAAAAGGATTTTTAATAACAATAATAAAAACAGTGGTACACTTACAAGAAAAGTGCCTTTGACCGGCACTGAGTTCCCTTGGCAGTGTCGAGCGTTATAGCTGCTCACCAGCGTTCGATTTTTGCTCCTCGAGCGGCTTGCGTTCCACGCTTTCCGCGCTTTTTCCTGATGACGCAATAACTGCAGTTTGGCCTTTTTTCATACATGTGCTGTAGACAGCACCATATTGATTTGCAGCCTCTGCCTGCAACGTGTCAAGTGTGATAAAACTACAAGTCATTTTGATACCACATGCATGAGGAGAAATATGATTGTTCACCATACAGCTCAGTTAGAGTTGCATGTGAATGATACTGGTCTGCAGCCAAGGCCTGCAATCATCCTCCTTCTCACTTTTCCCTTTTCACCTCTTCCCTTACGTCACAGAAATCTCTCTGCATCTGATGATATATCTGCAACCTAAAGCAATAGGAATTGAAGTATGACAAGGAATTTGAGTGGTATAGCTCATGGCATGTCAAACAATGAAGGGTCAACATGGGACCATACATGTTAGGGCCAAACATAGGCTTCAACCACTCTTAAAAATTTACCACGCAGCTGTCTTTTCCTAAGCTACTTGAGCAGAAGAAGAAGCATGAAGTCACTCCCATGCCCAGCATAGCCAAAAAAGAGACTGATTTACACCTGCTCCTGTTCCAGCTATTGAAGTCTGCCCCCTTTTGGGAACTTGCTGACTGTACTGCACCACAGTAGCATGTCCCAAGCCTCCATTTTTCATCCATTAGGCAATTCCTGACCTCCACAGGCATGTGGAAGGTAATCTCCAATTGATGCTTGGGCACGCAGTCAGCAGGAAGGTCCACATGATTACAGACATGTGGCGCAGCAGGAATGGCAGGGATAGCACATATTCTTCATGACTGACTGGATTAACTTTCGAGCATCTGAGGAGAATGCAGGACAGGGCACGCTAATAGTCCTGTGAATCCTCTGAAGCACCAGTCCTGCCCAAGTGACCAAGAGCCTACAAAATGGCTAATGTAAACTGCTGCCATACTCTTTTGCAGCTGGCATGCTTGGGGAACAGGAGTCACACTGTGGATGAGGTTCTGTCTGTGCTGAGGGACAGACTGAGAGGTGGCTGACCCCATGCCAACTTGTTAAAAGAAAAGTTGTGTTACAAAGGCAACAACCTGTTGCCTGCATTTGGAAGGGAATATTTTACACACTGGCTTGCATCCTAAATCAAACAAAATTCAGAGCCAGTCCTTTTCTCATTTTCAGGCAAACATCCATTTACCACCTGCTGGTACAGGTGCAGCAGCTTGGCCAAGGTTGAGTTCCAGTAGGTGTTGTCACTGTTCGAAGAGGCGGCCAGAATGGTGATGAGGTGGGGATCAGTAACGCAATCCCTCTAGTTGAAAAAGGGGAAAGAGAAAAAAGGGGGTTTTCACGGTGCAATGAATGCTCATATAGTGATGAGAAAGAAATCGTTATTGATCCACAAGTATAAAAATATACATTTTTATTGAGGTATAAACCAATTAAAAACTGATCCTGATAGATTTGTACATGAACTAACATATAACAAAATATGGTGGTCACAATTTAGCAGGTTATAATCAAGCCAAGATGAAAAAATCGCATGATCCCGACATGTTTAGCTAACAAAGCTTCTTCAAAGGTATGAAATGGCAATCCATGCTAATATTTGCAACTGTACAAATGAGAGAACATACAATTGTTATTACATATCTAAAATTAGGACATGCAATAAGAATAAAAAACTTAATACAATAAGTGGTCTTAGGTACTGCTGAGGCCAAGCAGGAAAATCATGCTTACCCAACTGTTCATTAAATCCACCAACAACAAATGTACTGGATCAGAGTAGGGATCCCCTGGTAGGGGAAGGAGTGTCCCGAGATAACCACAGAGGACACCATAGGAGACTGAATGGGTCAAAAGCGGAAAGAATAGAATAGAATAAATATGGACAAATGTCTCAACATATTAGGTAATCCTAATATGTTGAAACATTTGTCCATTAGTGCCTCTTTTGCTATAGAGACCGATCAATTATTATTTGTTACCTTTTTCTTTTTCTTCAAAGCAAAGTACTCCCAAAGCCTCCCAAAAAAATAATAAAACAAATTTAATTTTACTGAACATACTGGTTGCTGGTTGGTCTCCACATACTTATGATGCAATTCCCACTTCTTTGTGAAGGTGATGGATTCTTGCTGTGATTGCAGTCTCCAAATTTCAGGTATGCTGCTGTTGCTCTTCTCCTTGCCTTCTAGTATTATTGGCTGCCGGAATGACTAAAGCTGACTAAAGCTGCAATATCCTCATCACGTAACTTTAATATTATAATAATAATAAATAAATAAATAAATAAATAAATTAAACATCTTAGTCCAGATGCAGTCTTTCTACAGGACACTTATTTGAAAACCGGTCACTTAAAGCAGAGGCCCGCCTAAAAAAAAAAAATCAAAAGCCAGCAGCTACAAATACTGCAGCTGCTAACTTTTAATAAATGGACACTTTCCTGTCCAGGGTGCCCGCGATGTCAGAAGCCAAAGCCAAAAGAAATTGTTTGGTTCTCGGTGAGGGAATCAGGAAGTGAAGTGTTGCGGCTTCACTTCCCAGTTCCCTACTGAAGATGCATGAGCCGCGCTGCGCGTTCTCACTGGTCCCCGCTGTCTCCTGGAACCAGTGTGTTTCCCAGAAGACAGCGTGGGGGAGGGTGGGGTCTAAGATGCGTGACTTCCATGGGAGTTTATGCCCGGAAGTGGGTGCAAATACCTGTTTTATACATGTATCTGCACCCCCCTCCCCCTGCAAGGTGCCAAGTGGGACACCAGAAGGGGGGGGGGGGGGGTTTCCGAAAAGCGGAGGTTCACTTTTTGTGTGGACCTCCGTTTTAAACCAACTGCAAGAGAAATAGAACTTAGAATAAGGAAATGTGATTCTACTTAACAAATCTTCCATTTGACACAGTTCCCCATAAATGTTTACTATACAAAATAATGTCTGTTGGCATGCTGGATCATAGGGTGAGTACATGGATTGAAAACTGGCTACAAGGGGGAGTTCAGAGGGTAGTGATAAATAGGGAGTACTCGCAATGGTCAGGGGTGGGTAGTGGGGTCCCCAAGGGTTCTGTTCTGTGACCAATCCTATTTAATTTGTTCATAAACAACCTGGAGGATGGGATAAACAGTTCAATCCCTGCATTTGCGGACGATACTAAGCTAAGCAGGGCAATAACTTCTCCGCAGGATGTGGAAACCTTGCAAAAAGATCAGACAAATTAATGGGGTGGGCAACTACATAGCAAATGAGGTTAAGCCTAGGTTCACACTGCTGCAAATTCAAAATCGCGGTAAAATGCGCGATTTCGCGCGATTTCGGCCGCAATTTAATGTAAATCGCGGCCCAAAATCGCAAAAAGTAGTACAGGAACTACTTTTTGAAATCGCAGATGCAGCGTCGCACTGATTAGGACAGTGCCATTGCCGACAATTGCCGCCGATTTGAGATGCGATTTGACATGTCAAATCGCATCTCAAATCGTTCCAAATCGTACCCAGTGTGAACCAGGGCTTAATGTAGAAAAATTGTAAATAATGCATTTGGGTGTCAAAAATATAAATGCATTCCTGCGCTCTAACTAGAGTATCTGTGAGGGGTTGCAGTGTTGTGGCACCAGCACCACCAACAAAGGCCCAATTTTTCTGCCCCTGTTCAACAGGGGCATGTAATTACAATTCTTGATCTAATATTTCACAGCAAGGCCCATTCCTGTGCCCACCAAGAGTAACTGCGAGGGCTTACAGAGTTGTGGCACCACCATCACCAACAAAGGCCCAATTTTTCTGCCCCTTTTCAACAGGGGCGTGTAATTACAATTCTTGATCTAATATTTCACAACAGGGCCCATTCTTACACCCACCAAGAGTAACTGTGAGGACTTACAGTGTTGTGGCACCAGCGCCAGCACCAAAGGCCCATTTTTTCTACCACTGTTCAACAATGGCATGTAATTAGAATTCTTGATATAATAGTTCATACAGCAGAGCGTTCCAGCGCCCGTGGCCCACCAAGACTAACTGTGAGGGCTTACTGTGATGTGGCAACACCAACACCTAGGGCCCAAATTTCTGCAGAGTATATAAGACAGGCCCCTACTTTCAAACATCCAACTTACAAACGACTCCTACTTGCAAACGGAAGGAGACAACAGGAAGTGAGAGGAAATCTACCCCTAGGAAGGAAAATTCTCTTCTGTAAGAGGTGTCTCCTGTCCACTGATGCTTTATCACCAATCCTTGTTTCAGTAAAAAAAAAAAAAAAAAACATTTGTCATTCGGACAGAAAGTGAATTGCAATCTTCTGAACAGATGCACACAGACAGCAAAACAAATGTTACAGGGGTGATAACCCTTCTCTGTTTTCAGAAAAGTTTAAAAATAGATTTTATGGCTGGAGCTACACTTTAAAAAAGTACCAGTTCACAATTACAAACAGATTCTACTTAACAACAAACCTACAGTCCCTGTCTTGTTTGCACCACCTGTATACTGCTGTTCAATGTATATAGGGCCAAAGGGGCTTGTAATGACCTGGGGGGAGGGGGGGGGGGAACCCATGCTATTTTTCTCAATGATTTTCATCCATATTGCAGGGACTAGACATTACATTAAAGCCGCAAGAAGTTTTAATTTTTTTTTTCTTATAGTAATCTCATTTTGTGCAGGGACAGTTCTAAACACGTGCCACTTCACAGGCATACTATAGACACCCAGCAGGTACAATATTTAAAGGAATTTTTCTTTTTTTTTCACTTTAAGCATCATTAAAGGGGTGGTTCCCCCTTAAAACAAATTTCTAACAATACATTTGGAAGACTGCTTACACTGCGGGTAGGCTGGCTTTTTTTTTTGTACATACCTCGATATCGCCGTTTCATCCCTCGACTTCCGGGTATGAGTCTTGTGGCGGTGGGCGTTCCTAATTGATTGACGTTCCTCCGACCGACGCATACTTGATGTCACGACTTTCCGAAAGAAGCCGAATGTCGCTGCGCAGGCGCCGTATAGAGACGACTCTATACGGCGCCTGCGCAATGACGTTCGGCTTCTGTCGGAAAGTCGTGACGCGCAGTATGCGCCGGTCGGAGGAACGTCAATCAACTAGGTCCAGCAAGACTCATACCCGGAAGCCGAGGGATGAAACGGCGATATGCAATATGATCAAGGTATGTACGGAAAAAAAAAGTGTAAGCAGTCTTCCGAATGTATTGTTAGAAATTTGATTTAGGGGAACCACCCCTTTAAATAACTGCTCCAGAAAAAACGACCGTTTTTAAAACGTTTTTTTCCATATGTTCCCTCGGGCAAGACCCGGGTTCTCAAACCCGTTTTTCGACAATAACTTGCATATTAGACTTTAAAATGAGCACTTTTGAATTCGAACGTTCGAGTCCCATTGATGTCAATGGGGTTCTAAATGTTCACGCGAACGTTCGGTCCGTTCGAAGGTTCTGGTACGAACCGAACGGGGGGGTGTTCGGCTCATCCCTAGTCAACAAGCCATGGCTGCAGCAACGGTGGAGGGGAGTGCACACACAGGTGCATTGGAGGTCGTCGTGGAGGAGCCTGTGGACATCCAACAGGAGGACTTCCTGTACTTCCTGTACTGCCTGTAGCTCGATGAGGAGCAGACCCCCGGCGCTGGACCCTCCTAGCCGGTGGAAGTCGCAGACCTCATGACGCCATCAGGAGAACCCCCCCCCAGGGCCACCCCGGCAAGAGGGACACCTTCAAGGCATACACCGGCGAGAGGGACGCCAACCGACTGCAACTCCCAGGAAGGCCCTGAGCAAGAACAGGGCCGGAAGCGGATCAGTCCAAGAAGGGCTTGAGAGGGAACAGGCCCGCCAGACACAGCACATGGCAGACATGGCCATCAACCTCCACCGTGTGGGTGACAGCGTAGCCTCCTTCATCGGGTCCTTGGAGAAGGCACAGGCTGAGTACACACTGGCTGTGCAGGGCATCGCAGCCACAATGCAGCAGTGCCTCAAACTGCAGGCCGAACACACAAAGGCCATCTGTGACTGCATGCAGTAGGTCAATGCTAACTGTGCAGCCATTACCACATGCCTGTGTGACCAGTCACATACCCTGGATGCCATGTATCAGCACATGGTGGCAAGGGGTCCCACAACATCTGAGGAACATGGATGGGCCATGGACATGCAGGTGACCCAGCAACGCAACACCACATCCATTGTGCAACTGCAAGCAACAGCAGCAGGGATCGTGACCGAGGTTAGGAGCCTGGGCGGGATCGTGCAGGCCAACACTGCCGCCATCGAGTTTGAGGGACGCCAGAACAGGCATCTTCAGTGCCAACACAACGCCAGTCAGAGGCAGATGCAGGCGTAAACATATGACGTGCTGACCCGCATTGCCATTGCCTTGGAGGGGATGCAGGCAACATCAAGATCTGTATCCAAGAGCAACAGCCCAATGGATGAACCGCCACGGGACGCCCCACCCGAGTCATCGCCATGACACCTGCAGAGCAGGTCTCTGGGCACGAGGCATGGACCGCAGGAGGGCAAGTGACTGTCCCGAGGACATTGGCACCACGAGTGCAGCTCAGGGTCTGAGCATGTTTTCTTTTGGGTGACGTGCACAGAAGCATGTGCCGTGCACCTGTGAGGGCTGGCCATGGCGGACAATGGCATGGTCCAAAATGTTGTTTATTTTCATGGACCCAGACCGTGGGACATGTGTGTCACCCTCACTGATGTCACAGAAACATCGGACTGCACACGGTCAGGAGTGCAGAAGTCTCTACGGTGACTGGACACCTGTTTGCAGGGGCAGGGTTTGCCCGGTGATGACAGTGCTACGGTGTGAATGGTGTGTGAGTGTGTGTGTGGCCAATGTGTCCAGACAGGCACAAGGCCATTTCTGCCAGCACTGCGTGTCAACTGGCAGGGGTCACCTTGGATCATCGGGGGTAGGTTATCCTCATGACTGTGTGGATGTGGTATGAATGTATAGCAACATCATTGGTGCCTTGGCTTGGCGTTGCTGCTCACAAGTCCTGCGCGGTGGACTTGGGCTAAACCAATGTGAGGTAGATGTGGTGTGTGTGAGCTAGGGACCACAGTGGTGTGCATGCGTGCATTGTCCGTGTGCCTTGATGAATGTGTGTGTTGCTGCAATTCAACGTGAAAAGATGCGTTCCACAAGGCAACTCCTGACTGCTGTTCCTTCAGCAGATGGGGTAGCCTTGGGCAGGGGGGGACTGTGTGGTGCGGGGGTCATGTCATCACATATGTCAATCTCCAGGCCCTTTCTCATGGAGTAGTTGTGCAGCACGCAACATGCACCGATGATCTGGCACACAAAGTTTGGGGAATACAACAGGCCCCCCCGGACTTATCCAGGCATTGGAAACGGGACTTCAGGATGCCAAATGTGCGCTCCACCACTGCACGGGTGCGTATGTGTGCAGCATTGTATCATTTCTCGCCTCTGGTTTGGGGATTCTGGTATGGAGTCAGGAAATGGGGCCCAAGTGCATATGCCGAGTCACCTGGAAGGGAAAAGACAGGAGGATGTTAGCCGTGCCTGTGCCCCTCGTGATGTCTGCATCATGGTGGCGGACAGTCATGCCTGACACCCATGTCACTCACCAAGCAGTCCCTGTACACGTTCTGTTCGAATTCTGCTGGGATGGTGCTTTGACTGTATATGTAGCTGTCGTGGCTGGCCCCGGGGTGTTTGTCACGGACGTGCCATATGAGGCATTGGGCATCGGCTATCACCTGTACGTTGATGGAATGCCACTGCTTACGATTGCGGTATATGTGCTCTGTGGCACGGAGGGGTCGTAGTGCCACATGTGTGCAATCAATGGCCCCGACGGTGCGCGGGAATCCGTCAATGCTGTAGAAATCCTGCATTGCCTTCTGCCGCAGGTGCTCATGGGCCGGTTTGGAGATGCGTGTGAGGATTGCGGGGACGATCTGGAGATACACCGTCGTATCTCTTTGTGAATCTGGCCCAATGTTTGTTTTTTTTCCTTATACTGAACAGAAATGTAATTACCTAATCCTGAACGTTGCACTCTGTGCATAATGATGCCCGTTGCACAGTCCTGATCGCTATGCTCTATACCAGTGGTTCTTAACCTTGTTGGAGGTACTGAACCCCACCAGTTTCATATGTGCATTCACCGAACCCTTCTTAATTGGAAAAATAAAATATGATTTTTTCAAATTCAAAACATAGGTATATATTTTAGGTATATGTTTATCTAAATCTTAGCACTGTTCAACAGCTGGGATCCTATGGATGCAACTATTCTGCAACTTCTACCAAAGGCTTGCATTAAAATTAGCAGCAAACATTAGCACAAGTAAGGCATGAGCCTCGTAGAACTGTACTCAATATCTTTTTTTTATTATTATTTTTTTGTATGTGGTCCACCTTTAAAATCCTTTCTAAATTTCTAGGTTTGGTATATAAGTTATATATCATATATATCAAGTTATATATCATTTACTTACTTAATAAACCACTACCGTTCAGAATCAGCCATAATGTTTATCCGTCTCCAGTCCACATGCCCTACTAGTCGTCCTGGACCTCCGGCTCTCAGGCCGCTCTCCCCCAGTCCCAGACACACTGCCAGTGGCCGGGCAAGCAACATGACTCGTCTGAGTCTCTCAGTCTCACCTGCTTATCTGAATCCTGTCTGTCCACGATATGCGCCGTGGCGCCGCCGCTGCCTGCAGTGCACTGCCACAGTGGGTGAAGTGATCCAGACCGCGGAGGAGATGACGGCGTCATCGGAGTGACAGCGAGGCAGAGGCAGGAGACTCCAAGCGCATGCGCCAACCGCCGTGATCACAGACAGGCCAGCTTAGGCCGGGCCACATGATTTATTCACCCAATCACAGCACGCCGGCTCGCCATTGTGAAGACTGAACATGGCAGCCGGTCCGGTGCACAGACACAGTGACACAGTGAATACAAATTAATAGAGTGACACAGTCCACACTGGCGCCCCCTAAATGTTACGCCCGGTGCACCCTGCCCCCCCACACGCTACACCAGTGTGTATAGGTGTGTGCCTTGACCTCCGCTGAACCCGCGAGACTGATTTACCGAACCCCTGGGGTTCGATCGAACCCAGGTTAAGAACCACTGCTCTATACACTGTTCAGAGCGTTTCATAGACCTGAACTGTATACATGCTATGTTGTGTGTTACATAGTTCTGACTAAAATGTTTATTTTCTCAGCAGTTGCCCACTGTGTAGTTTGTAATTTTTTATTAAGATCTTCTTCAAGGTAGGATTGAACCTTGTTAGCTCACCGCTTATTGTATATTCTGTTTTACTACATTAAAAAAAAAATACGTTTATGCCAGTTTGGGAGACTCTTATTATGTCTTATTCAATACTATTTAAGGCCAGGTTCACACTTATGCAAATTGGATGTGGTTTTCTCCACATCCAATTCGCATGACAGGAGAGTGTGCCCGCCTCGCAATAGATTCGGTTCATACACCTCCAGGGCTGCCGTGGTCTGCATCAGGAAAGGCTCCTGTGCATCTTTGATTCCGATTTAGGTGCGAATTCAGGCACAAATTCGTACCTGGTTCGCACCTGAAATTGAAAACAGGGACGCACCGGACCCAGTTTAAAAGTTGAATATAACAGCAAAATATAATTTTTCTTTTCTTTTGAGAGGTATAGACATGAAAAAAAGGAGAAACAGATAAAGAAGTCGATCTCTTTTTTAAAGCACTTCACTAGTTCACTAAACCACTAGTACATTAATTCTAAATACAGCTTACATTTTAGTTTTGGGCACCAGTTCAAAAAAGTGTTAAAGAGGTATTAAACCCAAAAACTAAAATATAATATATTGCATATTACCAATCCTCAATGGGGTGAAGTTTTCCTTTTACAGACTTTATTGTCCTTTATTTCACATGTTGATCTGGCTAGTAACACAGCAAGGAAAGCTGTACACAGGGGTGTAGCACCAAAAGGGGCACATTTTTCCCCTATGTATACGGCAATACCAACTGGAGCCCGAACAAAATGTCTCCCCCTTTGTGATAAGAGCAGTATTTACATAATTAGATATTCTATTCACCTCTATACTTAGTCCGGTATCCATGGGCCACTTTTCGGTACTATTGTGTTGTGCTTATTAAGGAAAGTTTTCCTGCAAGGTATTTATGATTTAAGTAATTTTTAACAATGATGGGCCAGATTCATGTACAATTCCGGCGGCGTAACGTATCCCATTTAAGTTACACCGCCACAAGTTTTCAGCGCAAGTGCTTGATTCACAAAGCACTTGCCTGTAGCGTAAATCCGTCCGGCGCAAGCCCGCCTAATTCAAATGGGCCGTGAATCATTTAAATTAGGCACATTCCCTCGCCGAACGTACTGCGCATGCTCCGTTTTGTAATTTCCCGCCGTGCTTTGCGCAAAATGACGTCGCACCGACGTCATTTTTTGAACGGCGACGTGCGTTACGTCCTTTCCTATTCCCGGACGACTTACGCAAAAAAAAATTCAAAATTCGACGCGGGAACGACGGCCATACTTTAACATGGCTGGTCTAAATATAAGCCATTGAAATAGCAGTCGCAACTTTACGACGGGAAAAGCCGACTAGCGGCGACGTAAGAGAATGCGACGACCGCGCGTACCTTCGTGGATCGCCGTAAACAGCTAATTAGCATACCCAACGCGGAAAACGACGCAAACTCCACCCAGCGGGCGCCGAAGTATTGCATTCTAGGATCCGAAGGCGTACGAAGCCGTATGCCTGTCGGATCTTAGCCTAATGCCGTTGTATCTTTGTTTGAGAATTCAAAATAAAGATACGACGTGGCAAATTTGAAAGTACGCCGGAGTATCAGCAGATACTCCGGCGTACTTTTTCTGTGAATCTGGCCCGATATTTTTAAGATACAGGTTGTATCTATTATGACCACAGTCTAAAAATATGAATTTTTTCACCAGACATGTAATCATACAAAATAGTTATATATCTTGGTTGACAAAAACAAACGTTACATGAAATTAAAATTTCGATTGCATTACATAAAATCTTGAATCTCAATTGGAACACCCGTTAAATGTCGGGGGGGTACTTTTGACATGACACAGCAATGATAAACTTCCCTGTAGAAGCAATAACTTTGTAAAATGACAATTAGACAGAACGTCTGTATTTCACAAATTCAACTGTTACTATACTGCAGGTAAGTAAGTGGTTAACAAAGTGAAATAACATTAGACGTTTGTTATGCCAATGGTATGGAAACTATGCAAATTAAAAATATATTGAAAATTCAATCTTTATAGAAAAATCTACAAGGCAGTTATTGATTCGGGAGAACAATTATCAATTGTATAATGCTCAATATATCAATTTTTAAGAGAACACAAATGAATATAAGATACAATCAACACAACATAATTACCATTTCCAAAATGGCTACTGGTCTGAATTGCTAGTTACCAGAGTTTTTAGAATGGCTGCCGTAGCTTTCCAAATTGGATACTCTTAAAGAGGAATTACTTCTTGCGACCTCCGAGTTCCAAAGCATAAGGTGTTCAGGAATCTTCATGAATGTAAAAGTGTGAGTTGATGAATGGTGTATGTGTCTGCGTGTATGATTGATGGTAATCAGGTGTTTTGAGTGTTTTTGAGTGTCCCTGGATGGCATCTCTCTTGCTTCTAAATACCATCTCAGACAAAAAGATCATAAAAATTATAATAGACTCGGGCGGCAGCTCCCAAGATGGCCGCTGGCTTTTAGAGCTCCGTTGCCCCAAGGCCCTGTAACCGCCACCGGAGCTCTCAGGGCGCCCCCCAGCACTCCCACCAGGATATTCGAGCGGGGGAAACCCCCGGGAACACGTGGATGTCCTTGGCGCCGGCCAAGAGGGACTCCCGCCCCCTTAGCTATGCCAAAATGGTGGCGGCGCCACAAGGCATTCACTCTGCAGACAACACGGAGGACTCGATTGCCGACCAGGACCTAATACCTCTGCCCTCCCCAGGTATTGATTACCCCCCCCCCCCTGCCCCAGGTCACATCCCCAGCTTTCACGGAATCTTTGCTGGGTAGAATGAGCTCTGGCCCCCCCTCTACCCCCATGCTGGATCCAAATACAGGCCGACTCCTGGAGGTCAGTGATGCTGCTAATTCTACTCCCATCCCCACTGACTTCCCATCCATGATGGAAGCTTTTGCACAAATGCTTTCTAAATGCCTTGCCCTGAATGAAGCCCAGATTACTTCATTCATCCATGCGGATCTTTCAATAAATTGGGATGAGAATGGACACATTTGAGAAAAAGGCTGATCAATCAGTGGCTCGGATTAATCAAAACACAGCCAGGCTGCAAGATGTTCAGGATCAATTGGAAACTGCTTTTGCAAAGATTGACAACCTTGAGAACCGATCGAGACGCTATAACTTTAGGATCAGGGGGCTCCCCGAATCGGAGAAAGACGTACAGGCAGCTGTGAAATCTTTCATAAAAAGCCTCATTCCAGATATTGCTGATCACTGCCTGGAGCTAGACAGAGCTCACAGAGCCCTCCAACCCCCCCGCTCAGATGGCCTCCCCAGAGACATCATAGTGAAACCTCACTCTTATTCAGTAAAGGAGGAAGTGATGAGGAAATCTAGGAATTCGGATAACCTAACTCTGCATGGTCACAAAATTCAGCTTTTTGCCGATCTTTTACCATACACGGTTCAGAAAAGGCGATCACTTAAACTGTTACTGCAGCTTCTGATGGAGAAAGAAATCACTTATAGATGGTCACCCCCCCACTTGAACTTTTCCTACAAAAACAAAAGCTTCAGCTTCTCATCTCTGGCTGAGGGGGAGCGCCTCCTGATACATGTGGGGATTTTATCCCAGGACCCCCCCCATGCAGACCGGCAGAAGCACCCTGGCCTCTACAAAGAGACCCCCGCCAGCGAGCCCGCTGCAGCACACCTGGCTGAAACAAGGCTCCAAGGGCTTCAAGGAAAATCTCCCGCTGTGAGGACCTAGGCTTGAACCTGGGACATCTTCTGTGTCTGGCATTGTCTCTTCCCACTGAGCTATCTGGGATGCTGGACAGTTCCCTGCCTGATCTGCTGGATAAACCTATATGATCCATTAGACTACTCTGCTTGATGTCTTGATTGCCTTGAACCTTGAACCCCTTGCTTCTCCCATGAACTTCCTATATAAGCCTTGTCTCAGCACTTCCTCTTTGCCAGGTTATTGTGCCTTCCCTGCCCGTGCCTTGTTGTCGGTCTGCTCTGCTGCCAATTGTACCTGCAACCACCCATGTTTGACCCTCGGCCTGTTCTTTGACTACTCTTCTGCCTGATCCCAATCTGCAACCACCCGTGTTTGACCCTCAACCTGTTCTTTGATTACTCTTCTGCCTGATCCCAACCTGCAGCCACTCGTTATTGATCCCTTGGCTTGTTTACTGACCACACTGCTGTTTCATCCTTGTCTGCTCATCCGCTACTGTACCCCGGCTTGCTCACACCCTGGTGGGGCGAACTTGAGGACCACGACCTGGTACTAGCTTGCAGTTAAATCCATCTCCACCATCAGGAGCTCTGGGGAAAACCAGCTAGTACTTAGACTCCGCACCTCAGGGGAGCCTGTATTATCTGCCAGAAGTGACTGCCTGTATGCTTATCCTGCCACTGCTGTAGCAATTGGCCTCTGAGCCTGACACCTGATCGTGACACCCGCCTTTATGGTCATCTCCCCTTTATTGGATCAGGGATCTGATCTGCTACAGTTACACTTTGTCTAAATATGTTTGTGTGACTTCCCCGCACCTTCCCTTATTGAAAGCCCACGCTGGAGCTGAACTCCTGCCTACAGTGACTCGGCTAATGTTTTATTAACCACTTTAATTTTGCAGGTTGCACGGCTGAGCCATCTCTCCTGGACTGGGGATGGGGTGGGTAGTTATTGCCCGTCCTATGTAAGGGAAACTTACACGGGTGGCGGACTGCCTATTTAGGGCTTTCCCCTTTGGCTGTATGTATTCCCTTGTGGGGTCTCTGTTCTCAATTGTTTTGCATTGATAACATTTTTTTCTGTGTGAAGGTAACAGTTATGTTGTCTAAGTTTTTACTGACAGGATCCTCTGAACAGCTGGCTGAGGTGATGCCTCCTGTTGGGCAGAGGAATGTTATTAAGATGCCCCTGGGGGTGTTCCCCATAGTGGGCTGACTGTAACGATCCACGCTCCTTTCGTGTCCTGCTCTCTCCCTGCGGTCCATGGCCCTTTGGGTGGGGACTGCTGGGGGGGGTGCTAGTCGGAAGGTGTGTCCGGTGTCTTTGGTTTAATACAGTGTATTACATATTGGGGCGCTCTGTTTTCACTTTGATAGTCAGGTTGTTATGTTTGGCTCGCATTTATGTAACCAGCTTCTCTTTTTTCCCTCTCTTTTTTTCACACCTTTTTTTCTTGCTACTGATCGTCGGAGTCTCCAAGGGGTTTCGCAGCTGTCTCCGGCCTTAAGTCCCTGGGCCCGGGTCTTTGCCATCTCCACGCTACAGGCTTCCTGGTGAGTACCTCTTTCTAGAACAAGGTGAACCACGATTTTTTAGCTTAGTCCTACCCACTCTGATCCATGTCTAATGCACATCCTTCCATACCCTCCTTCAGCGTTACCCTCAATTTTTCTTAGCTTTGGCGGATAACAAGACCAAAGGGGTAGCCATCTGCTTTGCTAAACACATTAATCTCTCTCAACCGGAGACTGTTGTTGACCCTCAAGGGAGCTACATCCTGGTTTCTGGCCACATTGACGAAGAGTTATATACCTTTGTTTCATACCATACCCCCCAAAAAAGGTCAGAGACTCTTTTTTGACTCAAATGACACAAATTGTTAGCGCATCTCAAGGGGACAGTGTTTATTGGCGGAGACTTGAACATTGCCTACGATTTCTCTCTTGACAAATCGAGGATGGGAAATCGACACCCAAACGTCCATCCAAACAAAGTGTTAAAATAGCTAAACTGTTACACTCTGCAGGGTTGATTGATGTTTGGAGAGAGGCAAACTCACACACAATGGACTATACACATTTCTCAGCCCCACACAACTCATTTGCCAGGATAAACCACATTTCACTCGCTCCTCAACGATACCTTTGATCAGAGGTTCCAAGATTGTAGAAACACCCCTCTCAGATCACTCGATGGTCACTTTGACCACGATACGGTCTTCTGTAGTTAGAGGCCCCCCTCGCTGGCATTTGCAGGAGTCCCTATTGAGTGACCCAATACAGTGTACCCTTCTGGAGGAAGCAATTAGGGAATATTTTCTTATCAATGCGACAAGCGAAGTCTCCCCTTCTACCTTCTGGGTGGCGCATAAGTCAGTTATAAGGGGAAAACTCATACAGATGGTTTCGAAACTCAAGCCAGAACACAAGGCAGACACACTGAAGCTTACAGAGGACTTTCATTTCCTTGCTAAAGTGCACAAGCGACATCCCACGGCCGAATCTCTTGTGAAACTAGACACAGCCAGAGCCCTACTAAACTTGAAACTGACGACAGACGCAGAAAGGCACCTTAGATGGACCGGGGCAAAATGTTATTCCCAGAGAGACAGGATTGGGTCTAAATTAGCAGTAAAGCTGAGTCCTAAACAACACTCTCTAGCATTCCCCAAAATTCGGGAGACCTCGGGGGACCTGACTGTCACGGAAGCATGAATCAGACGTACAACAACAGATAAATGAAATAGGAAGGCTTTATTGAAAACCAAACAGCAAGGTTAAAGTCCAAACGGATGATCAAACAGTGCAGAGTCTTCCACCGGAACCAGGGATCAGGAGCCAGAAGGATAGTCCGAACAAAGCCAGGGATCAGGAGCCAGAAGGGTAGTCCGAACGAAGCCAGGGATCGGGAGCCAGAAGGATAGTCCGTGGAAGCCGGGTCGGTAACCAAAAGCAGCAGCACAATCTCAGGAGCATGTGAATACAAGAGGACCAAGCAGGGAAATGAAGCAACAGACCTCCTATATATATGCAAGGCATCCAGCTCCTCCCAGTGGGAAGGAGGAGCCGCAGGGTGTGGTAAGTTATAAGAAGCCCAGGAACCAATATGGCTGCCAGCACATGTCAGATGAAAGAAGCCTGCAGAGAGGTAAGACCATGACAGTACCCCCCCCTCAAGGGCCCCTCCTCCGCGGCGCAAAAAACGGTCTCTGGGGGAAGCACGCGTGGAAGGCTCGGAGCAAGGCAGGAGCATGGATATCTGCGGAGGGAACCCAGGAACGTTCCCCTGGACCATAACCACGCCAGTGGACCAAAAACTGCACCCGACCGCGGACCAAGCGTGAGTCCAGGATATCGCTCACCTCATATTCTTCATGATCGCCCACCTGGACCAGACGAGGCCGAGGAACCGAGGAGGTGAAGCGATTGCACACCAGTGGTTTCAACAGGGAAACGTGAAACACATTGGAGACCCGCATACCAGGTGGGAGCGCAAGGGCATAGTCAACCGGGTTTACCCTGCGAAGCACTCGGAAGGGACCAACAAAGCGAGGAGCCAGCTTGGGAGTGGGCACTCGAAGGTTGAGGTTGCGAGTGGACAACCATACGCGGTCTCCGACCTGGTAGGAAAGAGCAGGCGCCCGTCTGCGATCAGCCTGGAGTTTCTGGCGCTGCGCAGAGACCTCAAGGGACCTCCCAGAGGAAGAGTTCACCGCCATGTTCCTGGCAAACTCAGCCCATGGCAGAAGGTCAACCCAATTGTCTTGATGATCGGAGACATAGCAACGAAGGAATTGCTCCAGGGCCTGATTGGACCGTTCTGCGGCCCCATTGGACTGAGGGTGGTAGGCCGAGGAGAAGGAGAGTTGAATCCCCAACTGGGAGCAAAAGGCGCGCCAGAACCTGGACACAAACTGACTTCCCCGATCCGACACTATCACCTTGGGCAAACCGGAAGACCTCCCTGGCGAAAACCGTGGCCAACTCTTGTGCAGAGGGTAATTTCTTGAGAGGAACACAGTGGCACATTTTGGAAAACCGATCCACAATCATGAGAATGACCGTATGGCCTCGGGATGCAGGAAGGTCCACAATAAAGTCCATCCCAAGGTGTGACCATGGGCGCTCCCCAGTGGCGATGGGTTGCAGAAGGCCCAACGGAAGGTGCCGAGGGGACTTACTCTGGGCACAAACAGAGCATGCCGCTACATATGCGGCGATGTCAGAACGTAGAGAAGGATACCAGAACAAACGTGAAACAGCCCAGGACAGCTGATTCTTTCCAGGATGCCCCGCGGTCTTGGAGTTATGGTAGGTTCGCAACAACCGAGTGCGCAACTCCTCAGGCACAAAACATCTGCCGTTGGGTCTCCCAGAGGGAGCACCAGATTGGGCCGCCAAAATCTGCTCTCCAAGGGGAGAGGTCAGGCTGGTGCGAATGGCGGCCAGGATCTGATTAGGAGGTATGACCGAAGTCAGTATCGATTCCTCCCTGGACAGCTCGGAGTATTGACGTGATAAAGCATCCGCCCTGACGTTCTTGGAACCGGGTAGGTAGGAGACCACATAATTAAAACGTGACAGGAACAGAGCCCATCTGGCCTGACGGGGTGTCAATCTCTTGGCCTCAGAAAGGTAAGTCAGATTCTTGTGGTCCGTCAGGATGAGAACCGGAAACCACCGAACCCTCGAGCAAATGCCTCCACTCTTTGAGAGCCTGCACAATGGCCAACAACTCTCTGTCACCAATCTGGTAGTTGCACTCCGCGGGAGACAGTTTCCGGGAGTAAAACCCACAGGGAAGCAGAGGACCCTCTGGTGTCCGACGCTGAGACAGAAGGGCGCCTACTCCCGTCTCAGATGCGTCCACCTCGAGAACAAAGGGCAACCCAGGGTTGGGATGAGACAGTATTGGAGCCGACACAAAGGCAGATTTTAGGGCCTCAAAAGCCCGGATGGCCTCGGCCGGCCAGACCTGGGAATTACAGCCCTTCCTGGTCAGATCCGTGAGAGGCTTGGCCAGCATGGAGAAGTCCCTGATGAACTTCCGATAATAATTGGCGAAGCCCAAAAAGCGCTGCAGGGAACGAAGACCACTGGGCTGGGGCCACTGTAAGACAGCCGAAACCTTCTCAGGGTCCATGGAGAACCCCTCCGCGGAAATGATGTAACCTAAGAAGGTTACCTGGGACCAGTGAAATTCGCATTTCTCAAGCTTACCAAACAGCTTGTTCTCTCGTAACCGTCGCAACACTCGCTTGACATCCAGAATGTGGGCCTCCATGGATTCAGAATATACCAAGATGTCATCCAAATAGACCACCACACACTGCTGCAACAGGTCACGGAAAACATCGTTGATGAATTCCTGAAAGACTGCGGGCGCATTGCACAACCCAAAGGGCATAACCAAGGATTCATAATGACCGGTCCTGGTGTTGAACGCGGTCTTCCACTCGTCACCAGCCTTGATCCTTACCAGGTTATATGCCGCCCTCAGGTCGAGTTTGGTAAAGACCGTGGCCCCTTCCAGGCGATCAAACAACTCGGAAATCAAGGGTATCGGGTATGCGTTCTTGATCTTGATGCGATTAAGGCCCCTATAGTCAATGCAAGGCCTCAACTCTCCGCCCTTCTTTTTCACAAAGAAAAATCCAGCTCCTGCCGGGGACGAGGATTTGCGAATGTGACCACGGGAAAGCGCCTCCTTCACGTACTCCTCCATGGCCTCATTCTCCGCAACCGACAGTGGATAGACCCTGCCACGAGGAGGAACGGCACCAGGTTGTAAATCTATGGCACAATCATAAGGGCGATGCGGGGGTAGGAACCCAGCGTGCACCTTATCGAATACATCCCGGTACTCCTCGTATTCAGGAGGCAACACAGAGTCCGAGGAGGTACACAACAAATTGACAGGCCCATGGATGCAACTAGCCCCACACTGTGGTGACCACGAGAGGATCTCGGCCGATCTCCAATCGAAAGTCGGATTATGCTTCTGGAGCCAGGGGTACCCCAAGACCACCGAGTAGTGTGGAGACGAAATGACCTGAAGGCAGGCCGACTCCCTGTGAACGGCCCCAATGGCTATCCCCACTGGAAGGGTCTCATGAGTCACGTGCGACGGCTGGAGGGGTCTGCCGTCTATCGCCTCGAGAACCAGCGGGGAAACTCGAGCCTGCAGAGGAATGGAGTTGGCGGCAGCGAACTTACTATCAATGAAAAATCCACCAGCACCAGAGTCCACCAACGCCTGGGTCGTCACCGAGCCCCCGACCCAGGAGAGAACAATGGTGATCAGTGGTTTATCAGCACGGGAAACCGGGGACGAAGAGACTCCACCCAAGATCTGCCCCCGACAGGATCTCAGGTGTGAGTGTTTCCCGGACGGTTCGGACATGCCAACCAAAAATGCCCACCGAGACCACAGTACATGCATCTGCCCTCGCGTCTCCGGAATGCCCTCTCCCCCTCGGACAGGCGAGCAAACCCCAGCTGCATGGGTTCACCCCCAGGCAAGTCAACTCCAGGAGGCGTGGGAGGAGAGGGAGGCACGGGTGGGACAGCAAACGTAGGCGCCAATCTGTTAGGAGACCTCCGCAGGCTCTCCTTAAAGGAAGGTCTCTCCCTGAGTCTGGTGTCAATCAAAATCAGGAAAGAAATAAGAGCCTCGAGCTCCACTGGTAGGTCCTTAGCCGCAACCTCATCCTTCAAGGCATCCGAGAGACCATGGGAGAAAGCAGCGACCAGAGCCTCATTATTCCAGCCCACCTCTGCTGCCAGGGTACGAAACTCAATGGCGTATTGGGCTACCGATCATGAACCCTGTCTGACGGACATAAGGAGCTTCGAAGCAGAGGCAGAGCGAGCCGGTACATCGAATACCTTCCGAAGAGAAGCAACAAAACCGGAAAACTCGGCAACCACCGGATTGTTGTTCTCCCATAAGGGGCTTGTCCAGGCCAAGGCCTTGTCCGAGAGCAGCGAGATCAAGAAGCCCACCTTTGATCTCTCAGTGGGAAAGGCATGTGGCAGCAACTCAAAATAAATGCCCACTTGGTTAAGGAAACCTCGGCACTGAGTTGGCTCTCCCCCAAAGCGCTGCGGAAGGGGGGCAGAACTGGTCATACCCCGAGACACCGCAGGCACAACAACAGGTGTCGGGGTAGACTCTGGCGCAACAACCGGAGCGGCAGTAGGAGCGGACCCAGGAGCGACAACCGGCCTATCGGCAATGGAAGCGAGATGAGCCGTGCGTGCAAGCAGGGATTGCAACGCCTGAGCGAACTGACCCAGCAGGTGATCCTGCTGATCCAGTCTGGCAACCAGCATGGGTAGCGAAGGTGGCCCTGTACCGTCAGAATTCATGGCTTGGTCCTAATGTCACGGAAGCATGAATCAGACGTACAACAACAGATAAATGAAATAGGAAGGCTTTATTGAAAACCAAACAGCAAGGTTAAAGTCCAAACGGATGATCAAACAGTGCAGAGTCTTCCACCGGAGCCAGGGATCAGGAGCCAGAAGTATAGTCTGAACAAAGCCAGGGATCAGGAGCCAGAAGGGTAGTCCGAACGAAGCCAGGGATCGGGAGCCAGAAGGATAGTCCGTGGAAGCCGGGTCGGTAACCAAAAGCAGCAGCACAATCTCAGGAGCATGTGAATACAAGAGGACCAAGCAGGGAAATGAAGCAACAGACCTCCTATATATATGCAAGGCATCCAGCTCCTCCCAGTGGGAAGGAGGAGCCGCAGGGTGTGGTAAGTTATAAGAAGCCCAGGAACCAATATGGCCGCCAGCACATGTCAGATGAAAGAAGCCTGCAGAGAGGTAAGACCATGACACTGACGCAGAACCCGACCAAGATTATGGATACTTTTTTACAGTTCTACTCTGATCTATACAAACCAAACCAACCTCCCCTGGGTTCGCTATGAAATACATTTTTAGATAATCTCCCTTTGCCCACTCTGTCTACAGATCATAGAGATCTCCTTGAGAACCCGTTCTCTCAAGAGGAAATACTGGATACCATTAAATCCCTTAAGCTAGGTTCCTTACCTGGACCGGATGGTTTTTCCACTGGTTACCACAAAAAATTTGGCCCCTTTCTGGCCCCGCATCTGGCTCGGATGTTCAACTCTCTCAGGGAGGGAACCCCCTTGGGTATGGACCTGAATTTAGCTTATATCTCAGTGATTCCCAAACCTGATAAGGATGCTAGTGAAGTGAGTAATTACCGCCCGATCTCGCTCATCAATAATGATGTTAAGATTATGACCAAGATCCTTGCCAATAGGGTATCAAGTTTTATAGCTGCTTACATCCATAAAGATCAGGTGGGTTTCATCCCTGGGAGACAGGGCCCGGACCAGATTCGACGGGCCATTGACATCATTTTGCTTCTCAAATCACAGTGAGAGTTTTTACTCTCCATAGACCTCCACAAGGCCTTTGATTCAATAGATTGGGCATACTTGTCTGATATCTTGGGGAGATGGGGCTTTGGCCCATATTTCTTAAATTTGATCCAAGCACTTTACTCAAACCCCACTGCCCAGGTACGCCTAATGAGCAGATACTCAGACTCTTTCTCCATTGGCAGGGGTACCAGACAGGGTTGCCTGCTTTCCCCCTCCTCTTTGTGATGGCCATAGAGACGCTAGCAATAGCTCTTAGATCGAACCCTGACTTTAAGGGAGTGACTTGTGGACACTGGGAACATAAATGTGTGCTGTACGCTGATGACCTTCTCCTCTTTATCCCCTCCCCTCTAACCTCCTCCTGTGATTCTTGAGACACTGTGGGCATTCAGTGAGGTTTTGGGCCTGAGAGTTAACATGACTAAGTCGACAGCATTGAACATTACTGTCCCCCCAGTTCTTCTTAATTAGCTTTCCAATCATTTTGACTTCAGTTGGGCATGTGGTGCAATCCCATACCCAGGCATCAAACTGACGCCAGACGTCAATAACCTTTTTAAAGCCAACTTCCCCCCTATGATACACAAATGTAGGGGTGATATGGATAGGTGGTCGAAATGTGGTCTATCCTGGTTGGGCAGGGTCCATGCAGTAAAAATGACCCTTCTCCCCCGTCTGTTATACTTATTCCGCTCCCTCCCAATCCCGATTAAGAAACATTTCATCAGTAAACTCCAGTCGCATATAGTTCGCTTTGTGGGGGGTATAGACGTCCCTCTGGAATTCTTTTCCGCCTGAAATTTCCCAAACCTATGGGGTTACTATCAGGCAACACAACTTACGCAAATTTTGATGGTTTTCTCTAGGGGCCCGAAACCGGATTGTCTCTCAATGGAAAGACAGCCAACCCCCTTGAATACCATTGATTACCTCCTTTGGTGTGACCCCAGAGTTAGGCCAGCGATAATGTCCCCCACTCTCTCTCACTCCGTAGCCCTATGCTCCAAGCTCTTTGGACTACACACCCTGACTTCCTCCCTGAAGCCGTTAGCACATTTGTTCCATAATGCGGCTTTCCCTCTGTGAATAAGCATTGAGGCCTTTGCGTGGTGGACAGATAGTGGTCTCTACCGCATTGGCCACTTCCTATCTCCTGCGGGCCTGCTTTCCTTGTCACATTGTAGATAAAAAAGACATATTTATTAAAATTAAAATATTGCATTAAAATGAATGTACAACAGAAGATTGGTCATATTCTCGACCGGTTTTGCGGGGTATCCGCTACTTCAGGAGAACCAATCCAATGTGTAATGAAGCAGGCATGGAGCCGAGTCTACCCAGGTGATCCCCCCGCGGCGGACATGGGGGATGGTGCGTGATCTCACAGCAATCTGCATCGACGGATGCATAGGGGGCCAAGAATAAACAGGTCCGGTGGTAAAGGGACAATTAAACGGGCTATGGACAAGGCAGGAACCAGTCCGGATGTGTGTGGGGGAGTTTAATAGGAGAGCAGGGTCCGGTATAGATGGTGACTAGCCAGTGTGGTGTCAAACATGGAGGTAACCATATGACAAGTGGACAAGGTATTGCATGGACTAAAGTAAGGCACCCCTGAAAGTCCCCACTAGAGAGCCAGAGGTCGACTGGTCTAAGATGCCTAGGCTGGAACTAGCCGGAGCGGGATCCACACATTGGATTGGTTCTCCTGAAGAAGCGGATACCCCGCGAAACCGGTCGAGAATATGACCAATCTTCTGTTGTACATTAATTTTAATGCAATATTTTAATTTTAATAAATATGTATTTTTTATCTAAACTGGTTTATCTATACTTAACAGTCCACACACCAATTGGGAAGGTCTGCTTGGGGTTTAGCTTCAGCAACTATTTCCTCGTTCCCACCCTCCCCTTTCACTTGTTCATCAATAACCGGATGATGGTACGTTACTACCCGGATTAGAAAATTCCTAACTGAGGCCATGCTCCCATTTTTACTACTTGTCACATTGTAGAAAGAAACTGGATATGCCCGAGTCGGAACTATTTAGATTTTCCCAAATCTCCCATTTTTTACACTCAATCTGGACCAACAAAAGAGTACCCCCCACAATAACACCCTATGAGCATTGTTGCTCAAACACAGAGAATTAGAGGGGAGGTATATCTTTGATCTATACGGCACTCGTGACTAAAGTGGACAAGCCAACCTATGCCCGGGCCTGTGAGGAGGATGCGGACAGCTCGTGGGACACCGCGGTCTGGTTCCGCGCTTCACAGAGAGCGTATAAAGGTATTCTCAATATTTCTCTCATTGAAGCTAGTCTAAAAGTTTTGCTTCGGTGATACTATGTTCCTTCCAGGCTGGCAAGGATATTTACAGTGACCTCGCCAGTATGTTTCAGGGGTTGCGAGCTAGAGGGCTCCATGCTCCACACTTGGTGGTTCTGCCCCCACATTAGATCCTTCTGGCGGAAGGTTTTCCATATCATTAGCTCCTTAACCAGGGTGGAAGTAACTCCCCACCGCGGCGTAGCACTTCTAAACCAGTGTGTTCTTGATTTATCCAAACATTCCCAGGCTTTATCGCTTTTCATCCTATTGGGAGCCAAAATGACCATTGCCAAGGCCTGGAAGAAACCCACTGTCTCCTTCCGAGGGTTCAGGAGGAAAGTCTCCTGGATCATGGTGCAAGAACAGATTGTAGCTAAACTAAATGACAAAACGGAGAGATTTGTGGCCATATGGGAAACTTGGGCCACCTTCTGCAACATCTCTCTCATACCGGGAGGCTTGGAAGCGTGGACGCTCATGTCGCTCCATGATAGAACCTGTGCGTTTCTTTTCATTCCTTTCCTACACTTTCCTTTCCTCCTTCTTTCTGTCGCCTCCCTTGGTGTTTCCATTGTAATTTTTGTTACTGAGATTGACTTCTCTCTGTGCCAACATACATGGCTGGGTGTATGCAACTAGAGCGAACGCCTTCCTTATTCATCTACCTGATGGTACTTTGCTGATGGCCGGGGGTGGGGCGCTGTGATCGCTTTTCCTGGGAAGCAGTGTGATCACTTTGGGGCTCCTCTGGGGATGAGGATCGCTGCGCCGGACCTGTTTGGGCATTTCCTCAGAATATTTATGGTAGCTCACTGTTCTATCTTGGGTCATTTCACCATGATTGAGGTTGGTATATGTTGGCTTACTAGATTCACTTATGTTATTAGTGAAAGGTATACAAGGTTAAATTCTCAGGATTTGGAATGTACTGTCTTTTTGTATGATATTGACTCTTTGTAGTTTTTTACGTCTGTTATCATTATAAAATTCTCAATAAAAATGATTGAAATTTAACCACTTACCGCCTGCCATATAGCAAAATGACGGCGGCAAAGTGTTTTCAATATCCTGACTGGACGTCATATGACATCTTCAGGATATTGAGCCGCTGCACGCCCCCGTGGGCGCGCATTGCGGCGATCGTTGTTGCGGGGGGTCAGTCTGACAACCCACAACACCGATTTAGGTAAAGAGTCTCTGACGGAGACTCTTTACAACGTGATCAGCCGTGTCCAATCACGGCTGATCACAATGTAAACAGGAAAAGCCGGTGATCGCGAGACGCGAGGAACTAGCAGGGTCGGTGGAATACAGGCCGCCAATGAGGCTGAGCTAAGTGACACCGCAAAGTGATTTGTAACACGCCTGCAGCCCAAGTGCCGGGAGGCACATTTTAATGTAAGGAGCCACTTGGCATTTTTTATATTCATTTTTTACTAAAATAAACAGTATAATGCTATGGGCTTTTTCTCTGTTTGTTCATACATCTTACTTGGACTCCGGGAGTGAGGCAATAGAAAACTTTCCAGTAAATCCAGCATGTGTACAGGCACAATCCTGTCAACGCTATATTTGACTCTCTTTTTCAGTAAAGAAGTCAAATATCTGTGGTAAGCGCATCTTATATCTGAGCACTTTTGGGTGAAGACAGATTTTTTTAATGTATGGTGGAGGATCACTAACATCACCTTAAGCAAGATACATACGGATTCATCATTGGATTCCACACTAATATTGGGACTTAATTTTTCTAATGATCACTGTTAATATTGCATCACCAGCTTATGTATTATCATCACCTATGTGTATTTGTTTTATATACTGGTATTTTTATTGGTAATAATTAATTAATTCGGTTATCTATAGTATATCACTATATTATATCTATTATATCTAATATATCTATATATATTATATTATATCACTATATATCACTATATTTATTATTATATTATATCACTATAGTTTAGCGCTCTCCACAATAACTTTTCACAGTTGTATGTATGTTGTGTATATGTTTTTTAACTATGTTGTAATAAAATTTATACTTTTTTACTGATTCTCCCTCTCATTATGTGCCCACAAAGTCCGCACATTTCTTGACTTGGTCAATCCTTAACCACTTCCGGATCGACCACTGTCGTTATACACCCTCTGTTTGAAGAGGAATACTGTTGTTATGGTAGCAGATAGCTACCATAACCCTGGTATCCTCTTCTTCAGCGGGTGGTCCGCTACAAGATATAAGTGGTCTCTGCGGCAGGGAAGCCGCAAGATCACTTTTATAGACGGTGGGAGAGGGTCCCCCCTCCTGCCCCTCTCCGTTGCTCTCCGTCGCTTACTGGATCCGTCGGCAGCGGCAGAGGCGATCCGGTCTTCTCAGCTGCTGTGTATGGAGACGGGTGAGGGGAAGATGGCCCCCACTCATCTCCATATCACTGCAGGGCGGAAGCGACGTCTTAAAGGGACATTATTTTGTTGTCATTTTTTTAAATATCCAAATATGTTCATAGTCCAAATATGAGATCTAAAGGTCTTTTTGACCCCAAATCTCATATTTAAGAGGACCTATCATGCATTTTTTTGGGTCACTTTTATTCCTATTACAAGGAATGTAAACATCCCTTGTAATAGGAATAAAAGTGACCCAATTTGTTTTTAATAAACAGTTTAAAAATCAATTAAATAAAGTAAAATAAGTAAGAAAAAAAAAGTTTAAAGCGCCCCATCCCGATGAGCTCACACGCAGAAGCGAACTCATACGTGAGCAGCGCCCGCATATGAAAATGGTGTTCAAACCACACATGTGATATATCGCCACGATTGTCAGAGCGAGAGCAATAATTCTCTCCCTAGACCTCCTCTGTAACTCAAAACATGCAACCTGTAGAATTTTTTAAACGTCGCCTATGGAGATTTTTAAGGGTAAAAGTTTGACGCCTTTTCACGAGCGGGCGCAATTTTGAAGCATGACATGTTGGGTATCAATTTACTCTGCGTAACATTATCTTTCGCAATATAAAAAAAATTGGGCTAACTTTACTGTTGTCTTATTTTTTAATTAAAAAAAGTTTTTTTTTTTTAAAAAGTGCGCTTGTAAGACCGCTGCGCAAATACAGTGTGACAAAAAGTATTGCAATGACCGCCATTTTATACTCTAGGGTGTTATAATTTTTTTTTTTAGAATGTGTGGGGGTTCTAAGTTATCTTCTAGCAAAAAAAATGTTTTTAACTAAACAGAGTCTGAAAAACAGGCTTTAAGTGGTTAAATATATATTTTGGATGTTGGCATGGTGAGGGTCCTCTCTACTTATGGCTAGTAACACACTTCCTGTCTTATAGACATTCTGGGTGAAGTAGTAGAGCTGACACATTTGGAGAGCAGCATTGTCAATTTGGGGAGAGGGTAGTGTTAAGGCAGCCATACATGGATAGAAATTCAGCCTGTTTAACAGTGACTGGCCAAATTTCAATTCATGTATGGGCAGGCTGGTTTTTCCATGTATGGCCAGGCTGTTGGGTTTTTCCTGGTCGATCGTTGCTTCCGGCTATAGCCAGCAACACTGATCACTGCATCGAGTGTGTGGATGGGGAAATTGGTTTGAACAAAAAAGGAATAATGCATGGCTAGCCTTAGATTAAAGATTTAATCTAACAAAATTAAGCTGAACTTCAGTTAACACTTTATAAGCAATTACAGCAACATTTTCATTCCTTTTAGGATATCTGATCAAGCACCCCCTCATTGTTAAATGTTTTTTCTCAAACCTCTAACTCCACGTTTGGTCCCTCCCACTTCTCATAAGCCACACCTCTTATAGAATCCACCCACTCTATCCCCTGTATTCCACTTGCTTCCACTCATAGTGTCAGGAGTATACAGCTCAGCATCACAGCACAGAGTATATAGCCCCAGCATCACAAATCATGGTATATAGCGCAGTCTTACAGATCGGCGCAAACAAACTAAAAAATTACACTGTTAGTAATGAAGGACTCTAAATGGGCATGAGATTATCAGAGACTGCGGACATACTGCACAAGATTACCAAAGACTTCAGACATACTGCACGAGATTACTAGAGACTGCGGACATACTGCACAAGATTACCAAAGACTGCGGACATACTGCACAAGATTACCAGAGACTGTGGACTTACTGCACAAGATTACCAGAGACTGCGGACATACTGCACAAGATTACCAGAGACTGCGGACATACTGCACAAGATTACCAGAGACTGCGAACACATACTGCACGAGATTACCAGAGACTGCAGACACATACTGCACAAGATTACAAGAGACTTGCGGACATACTGCATGAAATTACCAGAGACTGCGGACATACTGCGCATTTGTTGCTGAAGAAATAAAAAAAAAGTTAAGCGGTGGGGTGGGTGGGGGGGGGGGGTATGGGTGACAGCCGGCCGCTATTTTAGTTTTACATTAACTAAAGAGACTGTAATAAGCCGCTATTGTCACCGGACATTAAATAAAGAGACTTTAATAAGCGGGGGGGCTCAAAGGCCGCTTGTTTTGCCAAAACATTAGGGGGGGTTGTGTGGACACTGCTGCTGAGGGGAATGTAAGGCTTCTTTACCTTGATGCTCGGCTCACGGAGGTGCGCCCCTCTGAGCTGCAGAGTGCCGATGTCACTTCCTGACGTCGGCATTAGCACAGAAAGATATTATGTGCAGTGCACCCGCCCGGCCATAATACAGTCCATCGCGCCGGAAGCTGTGGCGCGATGGGCTATGCCACAAAGGCTTTTTTGGCTGCCAATGTAGCGCCACGTCTGCAATCTCATGATTGCTACTCGTGTCGCTACTCATATAGCACTGCGCCCGGTGCCCGGACATAGTGCACATAAGGACCTTTTTTTTTTTAAAGGGACATGTGTTTTTTTATACATATATATATATATATATATATTTTTTACTAACTTGGGGGGGGGGGCGCCCGGGCGCCCCCTATGGATGGGCCGCCACTGCTTTACATTGAAAAACAACATCACCCCAGGTAGGCTGGACTGCTGTCCTGTGTCTCACTTGTCAATGTACACACGGGAGTTCTGAAGTTATAGATAGTAACGGTAATATCTTCTGTATAAAACAGTTCATCACAATTTGTTGTTTATGTATTGAGGTGTCCATGCAATCTAATATACATATTGCTGTGGGGTTGTTTTTTTCACTTCTTTGCCCACTACTCCTAGTGTTGCCACAGCTGTCCGGGGCTTTGGATAACATTTACACCCATATCTTTACCATATGGATTCATGGTTTCAGCACTTGGTATTTTAACCTTTAAGTTAAAAAATAACTGGCTAACTGGCAGTCAACCAACTGGAATCAGCAAAAGAAAAAATAAGAAAACGAAAAAAGAAAAGACATACTGAAAACCATATCTAAAAATTGATAAGCTGCAATAAAAAAAAATAGTTTTGGACGCGTGTGCCCGGCGGGCGCGATCACTGCCGGGCCACCCGTGATCGCTCGTTACAGAGTGAGAACCGGGAGCTGTGTGTGTGAACACACAGCTCCCGGTCCTGTCAGGTGGAGAAATGCCTGATTGTCTGTTCATACAATGTATGAACAGCGATCAGTCATTTCCCCAAGTCAGTCCACCCCCTTCAGTTAGAACACACCCAGGGAACATACTTAACCCCTTCCTCGCCCCCTAGTGTTAACCCCCTTCCCTGCCAGTGGCATTTTTATAGCACTGATCGCTATAAAAATGCCAATGGTCCCAAAAATGTGTCAAAAGTGTCCGAAGTGTCCGCCATAATGTCCCAGTACCGATAAAAATCGCTGATCGCCGCCATTACTAGTAAAAAAAAATATTAATAAAAATGCCATAAAACTATCCCCTATTTTGTAAACGCTATAACTTTTGCGGAAACCAATCAATAAACGCTTATTGCGATTTTTTTTTAATGAAAAATATGTAGAAGAATACGTATCGGCCTAAACTGAGGAAAAAAATGTTTTTTTTATATATTTTTGGGGGATATTTATTATAGCAAAAAGTAAAAAATATAAATTGTTTTCAAAATTGTCGCTCTATTTTTTTTATAGCGCAAAAACTAAAAAACAAAGAAGTGAGCAAATACCACCAAAAGAAAGCTCTATTTGTGGGAAAAAAAGGACGCCAATTTTGTTTGGGAGCCACGTCGCACGACCGCGCAATTGTCAGTTAAAGCGACGCAGTGCCGAATCGCAAAAAGTGGCCCGTCATTGACCAGCAATATGGTCCGGGGCTGAAGTGGTTAAGGAACTGAAGAGAGTGCAAAGAAGGGCAAATAAAGCAAGGATATGGAAGACGTCAGTTATGAGAAAGAATTTAACTGGACTAGGGGGACTTTCGATCACCTTGACCGCTAGTCAAAATAACAAACTAATGCCTTGTACACACACATTCGGAATTTCCGATGAAAAAAGTCAGACGGAATTTTTTCATCTGATATTCCGACCATGTGTGGGCCCCACCGGACTTTTTTCCGTCGTTTAGAAATAGAACATGTTTATTTTTCTCTGGGAGAATAGAACATTTTATAACATTTGATATTAAGGGAAAAATAGCCCTAAGAACAATCAACCATGAACTTTATTTAACACTCTCCAATAGAAAAAATTGCCTAACACAGGCTAAGAACAATCGACCAACAGGGAAAATAATATGAGGGAGACCTCTACACTGTGGAGATACTAATATTGATATGGCTTCACCTGAACTGATGTTCAGCCAAGCAAACTTCCAGCTGCAGTGGTACTACCACTGTTAAATGGGACAGCTACCTCCCGGCTGGTAAACACTGCAATAAAAATGTACAATTTGCACCCACTGAGAATAAACAATACTTTAAATAATATCTATCTATATATATATATATATATATATATATATATATATATACAGTATCTATATATATATATATATATATATATATATATATATATATATATATATATATATATATATATATTAGGTACACCTGTTCAATGACTTGGTAACACAAATTGCTTATCAGCCAATCACATGGCAATACTTTAAATAATATCTATCTCTCTCTATATATATATATATATATATATATATATATATATATATATATATACTCTATCTATCTATCTATCTATCTATCTATCTATCTATCTATCTATCTATCTATCTATCTATCTATCTATCTATATATTAGGTACACCTGTTCAATGACTTGGTAACACAAATTGCTTATCAGCCAATCACATGGCAGTAACTCAATGCATTTAGTCATCTAAACGTGGGGAAGTATACTTGCTGAAATTCAAACTGAGTATCAGAATCGGGAAAAAAGGGTATTTAAGTGACAAATAGGGGATTAAATGAAGGGAAAAGGGAAGGGGATAGGGGAACAATTGAGACTTTATATGAAGCACACAGTCTCGGGAAAACAACTATCAATAAAAATATAAATATTTATTGGTACAAATAAACCATAATTACATAAAATTACATGTACATGTACCTATAGAAAAAAAGAAGAAAACTGCCCCAACTAATATATATACTCAGCAAACAAGGCAGGTATAAATATAACAAAATGAACAAAAGTCCAAATAGAGGTTAAATGATGGACAAACGCCTCAGATATTGGAGATCAAGACGAACAACACCCAGGTGCATTAGACATCCGTGGAGACCACCACCACATGGAGAGCAGCTTACCAGATTGCGGAATAAACAACAGCAGTGTATAATGATCCAACAACAAGATGAAACCAGGGGGAACGGAACCACAGTGGGATAATCCTCAGAGTATGGAGACTCGTGTCAGACAACCAATCCGTGGGTCATACCATAATAAAGAGGAAACCGGACCATAGCGTGATAACGTTTAAAAATCGGGTTTAATAAAGATAAAATCCTACTCACAGACATCCATGAATTGTAGGCATGTACAAACAAATGCCGGCCGGCACAATAGGAGCCCTTCCTCCTTACGTTGAACGCGGTGACGTCACTGCACGCCGTCCCAGTATCTATGTACCCTTCATTTTTACCTTATGCCCTATTCAATTCTTGTGGCTCCAAGATTGAGATGCTTATACCCCAGGGTGTTTCTCTCCAGATATACCTATGCAAATCAGAGATTTGGGTGGCTTTTCCACCATTGTAGTTGTCTCTGTGATATGTTTTACATTATACGTACATGTGTACATATATGTAACTCTATGGGATATATACAAAACACTGTCAATCATTGTTTTTTGTATGTAATTATGGTTTATTTGTACCAAAAAAAAATTATATTTTTATTGATAGTTGTTTTTCCGTGTGCTTCATATAAAGTCCCAATTGTCCCCCTATACCCTTCCATTTTCCCTCCCTTTAATCCCCTATTTTTTACTAGTTGGGGATGGGGGTACATGGTTCCCATTGGTCATGACCTCACACAAAGTCCCAATTTGTTGCTTTCTTTCTTTTAAGGGATTTAAGTGACTTTGAATGTGGCATGGTTGTTGCTGCCAAACGGGTTGGTCTCAGTATTTCAAAAACTGTCTATCTACTGGGATTTACACGCACAACCATCTCTAGGGTTTACAGAGAATGGTCACATAAAGAGAAAATATCTAGTGAGCGACAGTTGTGTAGAGGAAAATGCTTTGGTTCCAGATGATAGAAAAGCAACAGTAGCTCAAATAACCACTTGTTACAACCAAGGCATGTAGAATACCATCTCTAAATGCACAACGTATTGAACCTTGAAGCAGATGGGCTACAGAAGCAGAAGGCCACTCCTGTCAGCTACAAACAGGAGGCTTCAATTCACACAAGCTCACCAAAATTGGACAATAGAAGATTGGAAAAACGTTGCCTGGTCTGATGAGTCTCAATTTCCGATGTGTCATTCAGATGGTAGGGTCAGAATTTGGTGTAAACAACATGAAAACATGGATCCATCCTGCCTTTTATCAACGGTTAAACCTGGTGGTGGTGGTTTAATGGTGTGGGGGATAGTTTCACACTTCAGGCCCCTTAGTACGAACTGATCATTGTTTAAACACCACGGCCTACCTGAGTATTGTTGCTGACCATGTCCATCCCTTTATGACTACAGTGTAACCATCTTCTGATGGCTACTTCCAGCAGGAAAATGCACCATGTCACAAAGCTAAAATCATCTCACCACAGGTTTCTTGAACATGACAATGAGTTCACTCTACGCCAATGGCCTCCACAGTCACCAGATCTCAATCCAATAGAGCACCTTTGGGATGCAGTGGAATGAGAGATTAGCGTCATGGATGTGTAGCCGACAAATCTGCAGCTATTGCCTGATGATGTCATGTCAATATGGACCAAAATCTCTGAGGAATGTTTCCATCATCTTGTTGAAGCTAATTTACGAAGGATTAAGCCAGTTCTGAAGGCAAAGGGGGGTCCAATCCGGTACTAGCAAGGCGAACCTAATAAAGTGGCTGGTGAGTGTATATGTATATATATTTCTTCAAATATAATCTACACATTATTCTATTATTCTTAAATCATACACAGATTTTAACAAGCCTTTCTTAATCTCTAACTGTTTATGCTATATTAATGACAACGTACTTACAGCCATTACCAGACACATAATATGTATTACTACTTATAAGACATAATTTGGATGCAGTGAGGCTATATTCATTTCCACTTATTATCTAGAAAAGCTATCTTTGGTTTCTTAAGGTAGCACATTAAAGAAAAAAAATGGCATGAAATGAAAGATATTCTCCATTACACTCCATTGCATATTTTTATTCTTGTTAAATGTAGAGCAGTCAGCTTTATCAAGTATTTTTTTTTTTTTAGTTCCCTCTTTTTCTACCGCCCCAATCTATTCTCATGGATGTCCTATAAATGGCCACATATGGCTGGGTGTCTACACGAGTGATGACGGTACAGCTGGCTTTCATTGCCCACCAATTTACAGAAGCCCCCTTTATTGTGAGCCTGACAGCGCCAAGGAGCTTTGCCGATCAAACAAATATATCTATTTTCTAATTGTCTATTTATCACTTTCCAGGGATTTGTGGACCTCTTATAGGAAGGCAAAGGAAGAAAAGCCTTGAACAATGATTCCTGTCAAGGCACTGACTCACTTTAAATTAGGATCTGGTTGCTAAATAACTAATTTAGTCCTGCTATCGAGCTGAAAAAGTAGGTATTCAGTGTAAAGTGCCAACCGGGGAATTGATTATGTCTTCTCTTAGTGTGCATGATAAAACTGCCAGACCTGACCACTGTTGAAAGCTGTAGGTAGTTCCCTAGAGACCAGCGGCTTTTCATCATAGAGAATTAGCACAAATTCTACCAAGCAAGCTGCTCAGCCAGACAGCTGAATGGAAAAGATCATGCACAGACTGAACATATTTGTTAGTTTTGTATCTGCTTTCTTTATAGAGATTTGCAACCTGTGATTAAATCTAATTTTCCTTGGGGAGGTAGCATAGAAGTGATTTTGTCACTAGAGCAGCTGAATACATGAAAACACTGTTGAGTGAAAATCTAATTATTTTATGATGTGACAAGTACATTTTTATCCTTTGAGAAAATTACTTCTATTTATTTATTTAAAGCTTATAGTTTTAAGTATGTTTTAGTTACACTATATTGGAGATTTAATAAAACTTGTGCACTCAGAATCTGGTGCAGCTGTGCATGGCAGCCAATCAGCTTATAACTTCAGCTTGTTCAATTAAGCTTCGACAATAAAACCTGGAAGCTGATTGGTTCCTATGCAGAACTGCATCAAATGTTGCACTTTACAATTGTAGTAAATAATATATATGTCCTAATATATAAGAATGTAACTTTTAAAATAAACTTCAGGTCTGAAAAAGTTAAAGTATGTACTGTATAATAGTAGATAGTGGGTATCTTATTGCTAATGAAATGCTGATTTGCCCAGTTTGGCCTATGCAAGGCCAATGCAGTGTATACGTTTTTTGCAGCAAGATTTAGAGGACAGGCTCTTTAAATTTAGTTCACCTTGTGTCAGCCAATGGTGTTATTTTCCCGCAGCCACCAATTAGAGTAAAACATTTAGGGCAGGTCTGGTGCTGATTGGTGACCGAGGAGAAGCTACTTTGGCTGCATTCACACTATTATGTGGTGACCAGCATTTTACTGCACTGTAAGATGCCGGTCAACGCAAGGATACACAGAAAACGATTGTTCCTCTTAAAATATAAAATAAGCAAAGGTCTCTATGTTGCAGCTGTAAAGGGACAATCTTTAGTCCTAACTCTGCAGCCGGCTAGTGTTGGGGCGGTGCTCACTAACCTGTGTAAAAAAATATGTATTTACATACCTATTTGCAGCCTGCCTTGGTCTAGTCCAGTGTTTCTCAATTCCAGTCCTCAGGCCCCCCCAACAGGTCAGGTTTTCAGGATTTCCCTCAGATGAAAAGGCTGTGGTGATTACTAAGGCAGTGAAACTGATCAAATCACCTGTGCAAAATAATGGAAATCCTGAAAACCTGACCTGTTGGGGGGGCCTGAGGACTGGAATTGAGAAACACTGGTCTAGTCACATGAGGAAGGAATGCCGACAATGGAGAAGCCATAGGAGGTTAAAGGTGAAGTCATTGTTCCCATGCATAACCAGCAATTGTCAAGTACTCTCTCCTCATTCCTGTAGCTGACACAGGGGATCATGTGACCAAAGTGGAGAGGGCTGAAAATAGATAAATATATACATCTTTCCTTGCCCTACCTCACATCAACACACAATGGGTAACGCCTCCTGTGCTACCCTTACGTCAGCACACAATGGGTTAACGCCTCCTGAACGGAGGTGCTAACCCATTGTGTGCTGATGTGAGGGTAAGCCAGGAAAGGAAAATTACAGCAATTTTCCGTTTTTTTTTTTTTTTTTACAAAGGTTAGTCAGCATAGGTGTTAGGATGGGGAAGGGATTGTTTTTAAGATTAGCTGGGCCTTAGCTGGAATTCTATTTTAAGGCCTTTTATAAAACAGGGAAAATTAGAAGTTGATGAGTCAATAGAGGAAGAAGAGAAAGCAGAAAGGACCGATTGCCCAATTAAAGTGATTTCTTTTTTTATTAAACATGTCAAACTTACCTGCCCACTCTTTTTCTTCTGGGGTTCCCCGTTCTCACTCTTGGCTCCTCCCCCCACCTAGTTCCCACCATAGAAAGGTGCTTCCTATGGAATCACTCGTGCATGCTTAATCCTAAGCCGGACTGTTTGCATCTATTCAGATACAGAGGGAGCCAATGGCTCTCTCTGATTCCAGCCAAGCTTGTGAGAGTGGGAAGAGGGGAGAAGAGTGTGCACAGCGTTGGATCAGGTACTTAGGGGGGGTTTCAGGGGAGCTACTATTAAAAAATGTTTTACCCTACTGTAGAGAATGCATTAAGATAAAAAAATCTTTTACCTTTGTAACCACTTTAATCTTAGAAAAGCTGTATGTCTGTTGATAAAAATGTATGATCATTTTTAAAAATAGGCTATGGCATGTAACAAACCAGCTAAAACTCCTATGGAATGTCATCTTGGTAAAGTGGGAGTAAACTCCCATGCATAATTTGTACCTATAGTTAAGCCTATTATAAGGCTTACCTATGGGTATTGTAAATATCTCCAAACGTGCACTGTTTAGGAGAAATTTTCTGTAGATGCAGCCGGTGACATCACCGGCGCATGCGCTCTGAAGAAATGGTCACCCAGTCATGCGCAGGAGTGGCGTCATCGCAGCTCCGGCCCCTCACACAGCTGGAGTCCGCGTACCCAGGAGGAAGACTGGGTGAAGATGGAAGCACCTTCAGCGGTGACAGAGCCTTGCTGGATGGGCCATTGGCTGCTTTCAATCAGAGCCAGTGACAAGGAAGCAGGGGGGCCTTGTGGACAAACAGAGCAGGGCTTGGGAGTGAGCAGGATCAAGTGCCCTTATAGCAAGCCACTTGCTATGGGGGCACTTGGTGGGGGAGGGGTGGAGCCAAGAAGAGGAGGATCGGGGCTGCTCTGTGCAAAACCATTGCACAGAGGAGGTAAATATAACATGTTTGCAATTAAAACAAAAACAAAACTAAGCTTTATAATTGCTTTAAGCAGCTGCACTATGATTTTTCAATGCTTCAGTTGTTCATCTATGCTTAGCTGTAATGCACCTGTCCAGTTTATTTTTTTCTCTATGGTGATAATACGCTGACCTGGGAACCCAATATGTTGTAATGCATGAGAGATCTCACGTTCAGAAAGGCTGATGTACTAAAACTAGTAATACTAATGCCCTGTACACACGATCGGTCCATGCGATGAAAACGGTCTGATGGACCCAATATGCTGTAATGCATGAGAGATCTCACGTTCAGAAAGACTGATGTACTAAAACTAGTAATACTAATGACCTGTACACACGATCGGTGCATCTGATGAAAACGGTCTGATGGACCGTTTTCATCGGTTAACCGATGAAGCTGACTGATGGTCAGTCGTGCCTACACACCATCGGTTAAAAAAACGATTGTGTCAGAACGCGTTGACCTAAAACACAACGACAAACTGAAAAAAATAAGTTCAATGCTTCCAAGCATGCAACAACTTGATTCTGAGCATGCGTGGATATTTCACCTACATGCGTGCCTACAAATGATCGTTTTTTTTTCTATCGGTTAGGTATCCATCGGTTAAATTTAAAACAAGATTGAATTTTTTTAACCTATGGATAAATAACCGATGGGGCCCACACAGGATCGGTTTGGTTCGATGAAAACGGTCCATCAGACCGTTCTCATCGGTTTGACCGATCGTGTGTACGCGGCATTAGTCTTAATATAAGAGACCTAATCCTGCCCCAATTCAGAGGCATAAGACAGCAAAAATCATATTGACTGGTGGTACCTACAGAACAAGATAAAAAAAACATCTATTGGCACTGAAATCATTTGGTAGTGGTTATAAAGATTTAATAACTAGTACGAAAATCTTCATGCAACCTACTCAATCCTCCAACAACCTTCCCACTGGGTAGAGAAAAGAAAGTGTTAACTGTCACACATGAAATAGCTCTAGGTACTGGTTCAACAAATGATGTGCAGATGTTTCCCCATCTGTATTTCTCAGGGAAACATCTATGGTTTGTCTAAGAAATGTTTTACACCTAAAAGTCAGATTCAACCCTGTATTTAGAACATGGCTGCTCAACCTGTGGCCCTCCAATTGTAGCAAAACTACACGTTCCATCATGCCTCTGCCTTTGGGAATGCTTGTAACTGTCAGTCTTGCAATACCTCATGGGACTTGCAGTTCTGCAACAGTTAGAGGGCCACAGGTTGAGCATCCATGCTTTAGAAGTTTAAAACTGATTAGTTATACCACAAACAGGCTTCAGGAGGCCAACCCTCATCTGAACATGTAAAGAGTTGCATTAAATTTGGCCACAGCTTGACTCTTTGTTGCTTGGTTTAAACAAATAAAGACATTATAGGAAAATATACAGCATGTTGAATTTGTAAGATTTTAAATTGTAGCCAATTTAAAGGGTCACTACTGTATATATTTATTAACAGAAACATAGCATTTGAAAAGATTATCAGAATAAAATATATTCAAAAAGATAGATAGTGAGCAGGGGGAAACATTAACTAGTTGACATTGGTGACAGGAATAGAATGTAATTTATATCACTGGATGGCACAGCAATCTCATATAGATAATGCAATCCCTCACATGTATGTGGTACTTTTGTATGCATACTGTGTATGCTATGTCAAGTCCTACACACTTTTTTTTATTCTCTTTGTTTGGGTTGATAACAAATAATTAATATTTTTTATTGGAACTATGATGTGTGACAGCCTGCCTGCCGCATGTTAATATTTTTAGGGTGGCACGTGGTATGATACTTTTGCTCCCAAACCACACTCTACATATTTGTTGCCTAATTATTCTTGCATCTGATGATGAATATATACCGTATATACTCGAGTATAAGCCGACCCAAATATAAGCCGAGGCACCTAATTTTACCACAAAAAAACTGGGAAAACTTATTGACTCAAGTATAGGCCTAGGGTGTCCATCTGTATGTCTCACTGTGCCTCACTGTGTGCATCTGCATGCCTCACTGTGCCCATGCCTCACTGTGCCCATGACTAGACTTACGTTTAACATGGGAGTATATACAGTAGGTGAACCCGATTTTGTGTCAATCTCGCTCTCTTTCTCAGCGAGATTGAGCACCTACGAGCCCCATCGCGGGAGCCAGCGCCGAGCTGGCTTGCCGCGATGGAGACAGAGCCGTCATAGAAGCGACGGGAGATCCGACTTGGATTCCCGCCAATTCTACACGTGTGCGGCGTTTGTTATGAATCCTGAGGGGGAAGTCCCCGCCGGATTTTAAATAAAAATCCGGCATGGGTCCCCCCCTCAGGAGCATACCGGGCCCTTAGGTCTGTTATGGGTTGTAAGGAGAGCCCCCCTACGCCGAAAAAAACGGCGTAGGGGGTCCCCCTACAATCCATACCAGACCCGTATCCAAAGCACGCTACCCGGCCAGCCAGGAAGGGAGTGGGGACGAGCGAGCGCCCCCCCCCTCTCCTGAGCCGTACCAGGCTGCATGCCCTTAACATGGGGGGGTTGGGTGCTCTGGGGCAGGGGGGCGCACTGCGGCCCCCCCACCTCAGAGCACCCTGTCCCCATGTTGATGAGGACAGGGCCCCTTCCCGACAACCCTGGCCGTTGGTTGTCGGGGTATGCGGGCGGGAGGCTTATCGGAATCTGGGAGCCCCCTTTAATAAGGGGGCCCCCAGATACCGGCCCCCCACCCTAAGTGAATGAGTATGGGGTACATCGTACCCCTACCCATTCACCTGCAAGAAAAGTGATAAAAACACAAATAAACCACACAGTGTATTAAAATATTTTATTTTTCTGCTCCGGAGGCCTCCCCTGTCTTCTTTATTAGCTCTTTTACCAGGGGAGGCTTCTTCTTTGACGTCTTCGGGTGGGTGGGGGCCGCCGTCTGGTTCTCTTCCACCGCCGGGGGGGGTCGCTTTTAAAAAAGCCCCCACCCCCCGGCGGGTTTCCTCCGGCGTCTTCGGCGGGGCTCTTCTTCTTCCGCTATCCCGACGGGTCTTCTCAACTCTCCGGGGTTCTCCTTCTGTCTTCGCCGCTCTCCGCTCTTGACTCGTCGCACCCCGGTTCTTCATCTCGCTGTCCGGTGTCTTCTTCCGTGCTGTACGTCTTCTCCTTCCGTGCTGTGATGAGTTCTTCTTCCGTGCTGTGACGTCATGTTCTTCACTTCTCTCCTTCTCCCGATGTTGCCACGCCGGTCCTCCTCGCTGAAATGACGGATGCGCGCCTTGCATCGGACCTATATAGGCCTCACAGTCCCATCATGCTCTGTACCTACCCATGTGATACCTATCCACGTGGTAGGTATCACATGGGTAGGTACAGAGCATGATGGGACTGTGAGGCCTATATAGGTCCGATGCACCCGCGCACCCGTCATTGCAGAGAGGAGCCGGCGACGTGTCAACACCGGGAGAAGGAGAGAAGTGAAGAACATGACGTCACAGCGCGGAAGAAGAACTCATCACAGCACGGAAGGAGAAGACGTAAAGCACGGAAGAAGACACCGGACAGCGAGACGAAGAACCGGGGTGCGACGAGTCAAGAGCGGAGAGCGGCGAAGACAGAAGGAGAACCCCGGAGAGTTGAGAAGACCCGTCGGGATAGCGGAAGAAGAAGAGCCCCGCCGAAGACGCCGGAGGAAACCCGCCGGGGGGTGGGGGCTTTTTTAAAAGCGACCCCCCCCGGCGGTGGAAGAGAACCAGACGGCGGCCCCCACCCACCCGAAGACGTCAAAGAAGAAGCCTCCCCTGGTAAAAGAGCTAATAAAGAAGACAGGGGAGGCCTCCGGAGCAGAAAAATAAAATATTTTAATACACTGTGTGGTTTATTTGTGTTTTTATCACTTTTCTTGCAGGTGAATGGGTAGGGGTACGATGTACCCCATACTCATTCACTTAGGGTGGGGGGCCGGTATCTGGGGGCCCCTTATTAAAGGGGGCTCCCAGATTCCGATAAGCCTCCGGCCCGCATACCCCGACAACCAACGGCCAGGGTTGTCGGGAAGGGGCCCTGTCCTCATCAACATGGGGACAGGGTGCTCTGAGGTGGGGGGGCCGCAGTGCGCCCCCCTGCCCCAGAGCACCCAACCCCCCCATGTTGAGGGCATGCAGCCTGGTACGGCTCAGGAGAGGGGGGGGGCGCTCGCTCGTCCCCACTCCCTTCCTGGCTGGCCGGGTAGCGTGCTTTGGATACGGGTCTGGTATGGATTGTAGGGGGACCCCCTACGCCGTTTTTTTCGGCGTAGGGGGGCTCTCCTTACAACCCATAACAGACCTAAGGGCCCGGTATGCTCCTGAGGGGGGGACCCATGCCAGATTTTTATTTAAAATCCGGCGGGGACTTCCCCCTCAGGATTCATAACAAACGCCGCACACGTGTAGAATTGGCGGGAATCCAAGTCGGATCTCCCGTCGCTTCTATGACGCGCTTGCTGGGATGTGCTGTCACTATTCCAGTGAGTGCGAGGTGTCGGGGAGATCTCGGCACCCTGTCGCCGAGTATCAGCGCGACGCTGTCGTGCTAAAAGCACAATATCACAAACACCTACTGTAGAAGGGGTGCCCGGCTTTGAAAAATCGGTGCTCCCCAGACAGAAAACCTTGCACACTTGTAGAGGAGAACTGGGGCTACATGTGTGCCAAGTTTCGGGTCAAGGGGACCTACAGCCGGTTGGTACTGGGTCCCCAAATTTACCGGAGAAATTACCGTTTAACATGGGAGTCTATAGAAGGGGTGCCCGACTTTAAAAAATCGGTGCTCCCCGGCCGTAGGTCCCCCAGACAGAAAACTATGCACACTTGTAGAGGAAGAGTGGGGCTATATGGGGTCCACGGGACCTACGGTTGGCCGATACCGGGTCCCCAAAGTTTGGGAGATCAGGCGCAAAAAGGTGACTCGAGTATAAGCCTAGAGGGGCATTTTCAGCACAAAAAAAGTGCTGAAAAACTCGGCTTATACTCAAGTATATACGGTAAGTTCTTATGGAGACTCACACTTCCATGATTAAGCCCTGTGGGTGGGATGAAATGTGTCGGGGGCTTGGCTTTGGATGAAGCTGAGTCTGTTTTCACCTGTTTACTAGTGGCTTTGCTTGCTAGGTGTGCAGCGTTTAGGACCTTTCTCTATGTACACCTACTGTGAATGCTATGTGTTACTTTAAAAAAGATAACTTTTTCATTGTAGGTTTACTTCATGTTCTAAAAATGTTTCAAACATGGCTAAGGGATTACTTAAAAATCATAACTGGATCTACCGATACACTAAAATAAGTAATAATATTATTTTCTAGGTAGATGTAGTAATGTACTAAGGAAGATGATATTTCCTTTGGCGCTCATCCCAATCTTTTTGTACGTCTCTGTCTAGGTTAAGTCTTTTATACCCCCATACACACTCTTGGAAGACATTTCTCTCTGGAGGTATAGTGGGAATCTGCCAAATAGAGGTTAAACTGTGAGTCAATATCCATGAACTGGAACTTTGATCTGTTAAATGAGAATTATTTTTCATCTTGTATAAAATTTGAATAGAGGTGCTGTACATCCATTTGACCTTTAAAAGATCTTTGTAATATTTTCTGAAGTGGGCATAGCCTTTTGAATTCAAGTGCATTACAAAGCTCCACTGAAAAAGATTAACTTAACAAGTCATTTAATTCTATGACTTCTCTGCCAGCAATGTGAATGGAAGCCAAAAATATAAAGTTTCATAAAATATCTGGTTCTAAATTTCACTTGTAGGTGCTGCTGAGAAAATATAAGTTATATCATTAAGATACTACATGTACATAGTGCACTTTCTTATTTGGATAATTTAAAATGTTTATTTTTCTATTTCTAAATAAAAAAATAAAAAAAAACAGAAGAGACCAGCACCGACTGTATGTAGCACAAACGACTACAGTCAATTTCTGCATTTCCAGCAGCCCTCTAGATATGAGATATGAAGGATTAGATATAGTTAAGCTGGACCAATGTACGTTTAAACAAAGATAATTTCCAAAATGTAAAACTTTTCTGTGTAACAATATGGAGGTGTGCATCCCTCATGAGCTCTGCTTATATTCTGTATCATAAAATATTGCTCTTGTTAATATTGCACTTACCAAATTAGTCAACCTATTTAAATATATTGTGACTCAACTGCAACTTGTACTGAGAGAAATGCATAGGCTGCCATCACTAAACTCAAATTGTGAAAATACTGGTTGCCTGCTCGTTGTGTTGATCCAGTGGCTTCAGTAATTTCTAAAACACTTGTCCAGATCCAGTGCAGATTTGCATTTGACATTGTTATCTGCATGTTCGTTTGTTGGTTCCAGTTAGTTTCCACAATCCATGACTTAACTTCACAGTTCACACAAATTCAAACTGTAGCACTGACGTAAGTAATTTTTTCCTATTAAACTTTAAGGCCTTGTACACACGAGAGGATTTCCGCTGGAAACGGTCCGCCGGACCGTTTCCAGCGGATAAATCCTCTGGCGGATTTTGATCTGATGGCTGTACACTTCATCAGATCAAAATCCCAGCGGAATACATCCGCGGTGACGTGGCCGCGCCGTCGCTGCGCCATCATCGCGACCCTGGAAGGTAAATACTTCCACGCATGCGTCGAATCATTACGACGCATGCGAGGGATGGGATCGGATGGACTTATCCGGTGAGTCTGTACAGACGACCGGATAAGTCCGGCGGACAGGATTCCAGCGGATAGATTTCTTAGCATGCGAAGAAATTTCTATCCGCTGAAAATCCGTCGGCTGGATTTTTATCCGCCTGAAAATGTCCGCTAGGCCGTACACACGACCGGATCTATCTGCTGGAACTGATCCGCGGATCAATCCCAGCGGATCGATCCGGTCGTGTGTACGGGGCCTAAGAAAAATGTAGAAAGTTAATTTAACTTTAATTATAAAACGTATCTAGTATATTGACTGTCAGTCACTTTATAGTAGGCATCACTTTAGCCAGTCACACAAACATACCAGAGTGTTTACATTTTATGGAACCAGACATGATCGCATTTTATTGACAATATACCCTGAAGAACTGAACAGTCTTTCGCACGGAACAGATGTTATCGATACACAAAGAATTGTCTGCACAAAACTGCTTAGGACAGGAAAACGATGGTTATTTTTGCCTCTTCCCTTGATGGAGCCTGATGCATCCTCCTGCTCCACAGATGCAGAGGTACCTCAATCCAATGGGAGCAGTTTGCTCGTATCCAGCAGGGTAAGTCTCACTGTCCAGTGACATCAAGAATTTTGATCGATCAAAAGAATTTTGATCAATCAAAAAAATCGAGGAATTAATCTTTAATTTCCCCAGCCCTAAAATAAATATATAAATATATCTCAATGGGGATCACCTTCTCTGGGAAAAAGTGAAAAAGTCCAAATGGCAGGTTTTCTTAACCGGTTAAGACCCGGACCAATATGCAGATTAAGGACCTTGCCCCTTTTTTGCGATTCGGCACTGTTTGCTTGAACTGACAATTGCGCGGTCGTGCGACGTGGCTCACAAACACAATTGGCGTCCTTTTTTTCCCCACAAATCAAGCTTTCGTCTGGAGGTATTTGATCATCTCTGCGGTTTTTATTTGTTGTGCTATAAACAAAAATAGAGAGACAATTAAAAAAAAAAAACATATTTTTAACTTTTTTGCTATAATAAATATCCTCAAAAAAGGTATAAAAAAATATATTTTTCCTCAGTTTAGGCCGATACAAATTCTTCAACCTATTTTTGGTAAAAAAAAATCGCAATAAGCGTTTATCGATTGGTTTGCGCAAAATGTATAGCGTTTACAAAAATAGGGGATAGTTTTATGCCATTTTTCTTAATAATTTTTTTTTTACTACTAATGGCAGCAATCAGCGATTTTTTTTTTTCCGTGACTGCGACATTATGGCAGACACATCGGACACTTTTGACACTATTTGGGGACCATTGTCATTTTTCACAGCGAAAAGTGCTATAAAAATGCACTGATTACTGTGAAAATGACAATGGCAGTGGCGGGGCTGGACGTGTGATGTCAGTTATCGTCGTTCCCTATATCAGGAAACAGATGATCACTGACATTGCCACAGAGAAGAACGGGGAAGATTTGTTTACACTCATGGTGCTTCGGACCAGGTTGCGAGCATGCCGCCGGTTGTGCGCTCGCGACCCACGGCTGGGCTCTTAAAGGGGACGTATATATACGTCCATGTGCCCAGCAGTGCCATTCTGCCGACGTATATCATCATGCGGTGGTCCTTAAGTGGTTAAAATCTGACTTATAGCCAGTTTTATTTTTAAAAGGTTGCACAAAAATCAAATAATCAAAACAGAAAATAATTACTCACCATCCAGGCACTAACTAAACAGTTCAGGATTCTAACTCAAAGGTGAAGGGCTTCTCCCAGTCACCCACAAAACAAAGATATTGCAAACCTTTTTTCTGTCTCTCACAAAGCAGACATGACATCAGTAGCTCTCTCTCTCAGGCCCCGTACACACGGCCGAGGAACTCGACGTGCCAAGCACGTCGAGTTCCTCGTCGAGTTCTGGGATGAAGCCGCCGAGGAGCTCGGCGGGCCGCCTTCTCCCATAGAACAACGAGAAAATAGAGAACATGTTCTCTATTTTCTCGACGAGCTCCTCGGCGGCTCCATCGAGCCAAAACTGTACAGACGACAGAGTTTCTCGGCAGAATCCGGGTTTTGACCGAGTTTCTCGGTGAATTCTGCCGAGAAACTCTGTCGTGTGTACGGGGCCTCAGATATGGCTTCCTGAGTCCCAGGCCAAGAGCCATTCTTTGCTCTAGTCCTGCTTTATTTATACCACCTGTTGGTGGACACATTGTGCGAACATGCAAACCCTATTAAAGTCTATGGGACACAAACTTGAAAAATCAAAAGCGCTAATTTTTAAGGCTTATATGCAAGTTATTGACACAAAAACGTGTGTGGGGACCTGGGTACTGCCCCAAGGGACATGTACTACCCCAGGGGACATGTATCAATACAAAAAAACATTTTTAAAACAACAATTTTTTCAGGACCAGTGATTTTAATCACTAGCTGACCAGCTGCCATCATCCTGCGGCAGGATGGCTCTCTCCCACAAATCGCCGTAGCTGTACGTCGACCCTTTCAACACCGAGAGCAGGTGGGGGAGCCGATGTGCGTGGTTGGCGTCGCAATGACCACCAGCCACGTGCATTTGCAGGCACGAGAGACAGAACGGGCATTTGTGTGCGCGTAAACACACAAAACCCGGTTCTGTCAGGAGAGGAGAGGAATATCGTCTGTTCCTACTAACTGGGAACAACTATCTGGCTTCTCCTCCAGTCAGTCCCCTCCCCCCACAGAATGAAACACACCTAGGGAATACATATAACCCTTTGATCTCCCCCTTGGTGTTAACCCCTTCCCTACCAGTGACATTTACACAGTAATCAGTGCATTTTTATAGCACTGTAATATATACAGTGTACGTCACCTGAAGTGTGTTAGTAACTGTACACACCGTATTATAGATCCGAAGACGTACGCCTGTCGGATCTAACCCAGATGCCATCGTATATTGTTTTGTGGATACCAAAACAAAGATACGACATGCGCAAAATTTGAAATTACGCAGCGTATCAAGAGATACGCCGGTTTAATTTCTTTGAGGATCTGCCCCATAGTCTACACTGAATACAGCCTAGACTGTATATATATACTGCCTGCCTGCATGGCACTAACTGCCTAATCTAGCTCAAGTTATCTGTAGCTCCGTCCACTCCAACACACTACATATGGTCGCTGTGCAAGCAGCCTTATATAGTGTGGGGCATGGACTTAGGCCCCTGATCCATGATTGACTAAAGGCACCCTGCCCGGATAAGGGTCTGGTGCGGATTTTGGGGGGAACCACACACCTTTTTATTGTGTTTTTTTCTATTGCCGGTCCAAAAATTTGCCCGAATGTGTATTCAGACCAAAACTAATTGCACATGTCTACCCTGAGCCTCCCCTCTTAAGCCTGCACCTGAAGATTTTTTGTCTTTCTTGGTGGCCTTGTGGGTCCCTTGAGCTCTCACAACACAATTCAGCTCCATAGCCCTCCAACAGCTCTTTTCTGAGGCTCATCTCCGCTTCCTCAGCATACTCTCCAGAAGACACTGTACAGTCCTGCCCTTGCAACTTAACTCACTCTGCCCTCTTTCCCCTGGGCTCTTCATTTTCTTTTTTTCTGGTTGGTGGGGCCAAGTTATGGGCATAGCAGCAGCCAACCAATGTCCTCCCTCCTATTGCTGGAGGTGGGCTCCAGTCCCAGGCTGTATCTATATATCTATAGATCCTCTCTGATCTATATTAAGTTAGCAAAATGGGAAGAGGCGTATATGGGTAAGGTGATATATGAGACAACACAGACTTACCCAAGTGTGTCTACAAAGGATCCAAAAAACAATAATGGCAGTTCTTCCTCCATAAAGCTAAAACATTTGTGTGGAAGGATTTATTTTTTGTCTGCGTTGCTGGTGAAGAGTTACCCTCCCCTTCCATCTAGAAAAAGAGTCTCAGAAGGACAGGAAATTAGGGTAAATCTCTCCAACTCGTCCCTGCTTTATCCAATTGCAAGAAAACAGAAAATTGTACCAAATACCGTAATTTTCCTTTTGTGGCACCAATCCATGGCAGCATACTAAGAAATGTATGCATGCGATGTTGGTGCCAGGAAAACTTAAAATTGTATCAAGTACTTGGCCTAATTTTCCTTTCCTGGAGCCATTCCATGGCAGCATACATGTGGTGATATGCTGCCATGTTGGCACCAGGAAAAACTGTGTAGGTTCTGAATGCAATTTAATGGTTTAGCAACATGCCAGAAGTCCAGCTTAAGGTTACTAAAGACCCCCCAGTGATTGTCTACATCAAATCCAACAAGGAAATAATGCCACCTGTTCTAATCAGTTTTAAACAAGCAAAAACGGGAAAGGTGAACATGGTCAGGGCAAAATGCATAAATTCCCCAGCATACTTTCCAGTTCACTGACAAAAACGAAATGTCTCATGCCGGGTTCACACCTATGCGAATTGGTTGCGGCTTAAACCACATCCAATTCGCATAACATTATAAAATACATTGGGCTAGATTCAGGTAGAATCGCGCATTGTTATGGCGGTGTAGCGTATCGTATTTACGCTACGCCGCCGTAAGTAAGTGAGGCAAGTGCTGTATTCACAAAGCACTTGCCTCCTAAGTTACGGCGGCGTAGCGTAAATGGGGCCGGTGTAAGCGCGCATAATTCAAATGAGGATGAGGGGGGCGTGTTTGATGTAAATGAGTGGTGACCCGACGTGATTGGTGTTTTTTACGAACGGCGCATGCGCCGTCCATGTACATATCCCAGTGTGCATTGCTCCAAAGTACGCCGCAAGGACGTATTGGTTTCAACGTGAACGTAAATTACGTCCAGCCCTATTCGCGAATGACTTACGCAAACAACGTAAAAAATTCAAAATTTGATGCGGGAACGACGTCCATACTTAACATTGCGTACGCCTCATAGAAGCAGGAGCAACGTTACGCCGGAAAAGCCTTACGCAAACGACGTAAAAAAATTCCACCGGGCGCACGTACGTTTGTGAATCGGCGTATCTATGTCATTTGCATATTCTACGCCGAAAACGACGGAAGCGCCACCTAAATATGCACCCTAAGATACGACGGCGTAAGACTTACGCCAGACGGATCTTAGCCTAATTTCGGCGTATCTTGCTTTCTGAATACAGAAAGAAGATCCGCCGGCGCAGCTTTGAATTTACGCGGCGTATCTATAGATACGCTGCCGTAAATTCTTGCTGAATCCGGCCCATTGATTTTGATGAGGCTGGTTCGTATTTCGGTGCGGCTCAGGTGCGAATTCAGGCCCATTATTTTCTATGGGCACACATCTGATTCGCACATGTGTTGCATTCTGAACAGGGATCACGAGGGGGAACTCCACGACAAATTTTAAATAAAAAATCGGCATGGGTTCCCCTCCATGAGTATACAGGTCTTTAGGTCTTAGGTCTGGTATGGATTTTAACGGGAACCCCTACGCCGAAAAAACGGCGTGGGGGTCCCCCCAAAATCCATACCAGACCCTTATCCGAGCACGCAGCGCGGCCGGTCAGGAAAGGGGCTGGAGACGAGCGAGCGCTCCCCCTCCTGAACCGTACCAGGCCGCATGCCCTCAACATGGGGGGGTGGGTGCCAAAGCACCCTTTCCCCATGTTGATGAGGACAGGGCCTCTTTCCGATAACCCTGGCCGTTAGTTGTTGGGGTCTGTGGGTGGGGGGCTTATCGGAATCCGGGAGCCCCCTTTAATAAGGGGGCCTCCTGATCCCGGCCCCCCACCCTATGTGAGTGAGTATGGGGTACCCCTACCCATTCACCTGGTGAAAGAAAAATGTTAATAAAAAACACTACTAAAGTAATATATTAGGCAGCTCTGGGGGTCTTCTTACGACTCCGGGGGTCTTCTTCCGACTTCGGGGGTCTCTTCTGACTCTCCGGCCTCTTCTCCTGCTCTCCGGTGCCTTCTCTGTGCTTTCTGGTTCTCCTCCCGCTCTCCGGTGCTTTCTTTCTTCTGCCGGGCACCACCTCTATCTTCTTCCAGCTCTTTTACTAGCGGGGGCCCCATTTTTCTCATCGCCTTCTTCCCTCTTCTCTTCTTGAGATGTTGACTCAATGATCCGGTGCGCAACGATTAATATAGGCATGGGCCGTGGTCACCGTCTCCGTATGACCTCACAGTCCCATCATTCCCTGGGACTGTGAGGTCATACGGGGGCGTGCTGCCCCCCTGCCCCAAAGCACCCACCTCCCCATGTTGAGGGCATGCAGCCTTGTATGGTTCAGAAGGGGGGAGTGCTCACTCGTCCCCACCCCCTTTCCTGACCGGCCGGGCTGCGTGCTCGGATAAGGGTCTGGTATGGATGTTCGGGGGACCCCCACGCAGTTTTTTCAGCGTAGGGGTTCCCGTTCAAATCCATACCAGACCTAAGGGCCTGGTATGCTCATGGAGGGGAACCCAATGCCGTTTTTTTATTTAAAATTTGGCGTGGAGTTCCCCCTCATGATAACAGCAGCGAGACTTCCCTCCCCTCTCCAAGGTCATCAAATCCGCAGCTAAAACACAGAGGATCCGCTGAACAGCTGATTGAGAACTTGGCAAAGAACAGAGCTCAAAAACGCAACGCACAAGTGTGAATTAGACATGTGCATAGAAAAAAAAATCGTTTTTTTTTGTTCCGTTTCGTATCGTTCGTTTTTCGTACGACGCAATTTTTTCGTATTCCGATCGTTTCGTATTTTGGTTACCGTTTTATTTTCGTACATGTAGGATGGTTCGTTATTCTGTTTAATTCATGTTCGTTACTTGTTAGACAATAATTTTCGTCATTTTGTACTTTCGTAAATATATTGCGGGATTCGCGGCACTTTCAACACGCGGCTCATCCATATTAACTATTGTTAAGCCCCATACACTTGGTCAGACTTTTTTAACAACAAACATAAAAACGATCGTTTTACTGAACGTTCGTTTTTAAACTCCATCAGAAAACCATTTTTGGGTTCCAGGTTCAAAAGTCTGGCCAACTGATCTCCCTTCAGACGAAAATCCACAGAAAAGTTTATTTGGCTTTACTGTACTACTGTACTCAGCACAAAAGAGAAGCTGCTTCACTAACTAACTACACTCACTGCCCATTCAAAAAAATGAAAATTACATCTTATAACAAAAGATTTGCATTCTGTATTTTGAAACCAAATTACGAACAGAAAAAAGGATTTCAGAATACAGAATACAGGATACAAATCTTTTGTTATAAGATGTCATATGAACATACAAACAGAAAAAGGATTCAAACAAAATACAGAATGAAAATCTTTTGTTAGATGTCATATGAACATACGACTGAAAATCAAAATACGAACAGAACAAGGGTTCAAACAAAATACAGAATGCAAGTCTTTTGTTATAGATGTCATATTCGTTCTTTTGCCGTTTTCGTTTTGTCGTATTTTCGTCAGATCGTTCGTTCGTATTTGCGGTTATTCGTAATGCGGCTCATTCGTAATCCCATCGTTTTCGTATTTTGGTGCTTTAATTTTTTCGTATGTACACATTATTCTGCGGGTACGAAAATGAACATTTTCGTACGAAAATAACATTTGTACGAACGGGAATGCACATATCTAGTGTGAATCTGGCCTCAGATTAAAAACAAGAGCATGTTAGCATCTGTGTGCATGAGGCCTTAATTGTTACAGGTACATCAGGATTTTTTGGGGCTTTGGATTGTCTCCACACTAAAGTAATTTTATGATCTTCATTATGGAAGAAGTATTTTTCACATTCCCCAGGAAAAGCATTTCATTTTATCAGCACAACACCTAATATACTTGCTTCCTTCAATCAAATGAATTTAGCATAGGTACATTCATAATCCCAACTAATCCTTTAATTAGAAAAGCATAGGTAGCGACTGGTGTAATCACAGATGAGTTGTAATTGTAACATGAACCTGATGTTTGCTGTTAGCGTGTTCCTTGTATAAACAAATATAATGGGCAACATGTGACTGTGGATGGAAATTACGCATTCACAGGTGAAGTCCTTTCTGAAAGACTTCCCTGCACACTCCAGCTTTGCTTTACAGGGACTACAAGAGACTGGTATCAGGTCATATTCAGGTTACAGAGCTGCATTTTACAATGTATAACTACCTCTGAGTTATTGTATGTAAACCATTACAATGAACACCTCTACTTTTCTCCTCTTTGGCCTGCTTAAAGTGGTAGTAAACTCAGACAATGTTACCCCAAATCAGCAATATGCAATTTCATGTTGCTGTTTAGTAGCTATGCGCCGCATACAGTATGCAAATAGAACATTCTTACTTGATAGAATAACATTTTTCAGGGTGCCTTTGGCCAATTATGGCTCTGGGGGACTAAGTCCATGCCCCACACTATATAAGGCCGCCAGCACATCGGCTCTGTGTAGTGTCGCTGGCATGGACCGAGAGAGTGTAATTTGGATTGAGCAGGCAGGCAGTTTATTCACTTAGCTGCAGTGTATTAATTATATATATACATCCAGGCTTTTATATATATATATATATATATATATATATATATATACATATACACACACACACACACACACACACACACACACAAGTCTGTGTATATATATATTAAATGCACTGCAGCTCACTGAGTCACCTGCCTGCCTGAAGTATATTAGAGAAAGTACACCAGCAACAGCCTGAAGTCAGATCTAGCTACACTGGATGCAGTGTGTATATATATATATATATATATATATATATATATATATTGTGACAGGAAGTCAGGTAAATCTGTGGGTGTTGTCACAGACGGGAGATACATTTCTACCTTGTTTAGACAATACACCAATTATTATCGGGTGTCGGCTGCAGAAGTAGCCAGAAAGGTTTAAGGGCGTTGGAAAACTTCAGCTGTTCAGAATGAGGCAATTAAGGCCTCCATAAGTAATCCAGAGGATTACTACTGATTGCTGCATCCTGAGGCTTTTTGAGTGAAGGAGAGCAGTGAACAGAAATACTTCTGAAGAGGTGAGGTGCTGTTGATTTTTCTGTGTGATAAAAATCAAAAAGACTATTTGTTTTTTTTCTGCTGTATGACAGTGTCTGCTCAGCAGTAGGCTGTGCCATACTCCATAGATAGGTTCCTGTGTGGTGAAGTTAGATGCCCCAAGTGGCAAGGGTTTATTTTATGTTTGATTTTGTTTATGCTGTTTGGATGCTTGCAATTGTTTCCAGCAAGATGGAAGAATAAACCAAATTCTTTGTTTTCAACCGTCTTCGGCTGTTTCTCTGTATCGTTCAGTGTGTAGTGAACCCATCCAGGGGGTCACACCCCCCGCAACCGAGCTAATCCCTTACTATATATATATATATATATATATATATATATATATATATATATATATATATATATATATATTGTGTGTGTGTATGTATATATATATATATATATATATATATATATTGTGTGTGTATATATATATATATATATATATATATATATATTGTGACAGGAAGTCAGGTAAATCTGTGGGTGATGCGGGTTTACAACCACTTTAAGGGTACTTGTAACAGTGTATCGGTACCCCAGATGATGTTCTTTGGAACGAAACATGTCGGGAAGGACTACTGATGTCACGCTTACCCTGATTTTATGAGTGCTTTTTTTATCACTGCAAATGTGAGTTCTTTTCTTTTTTAAATAAATGCTGTGAATTACAGAATTATGCTATGTGCGCCCCTACTTTTCTTCTTTTTCATATCCTACTGGTTGGCCGCCATAATATATGACACATGATCGGAAGCCTTTCTATGCTGTGTCTCTATTATTACTGGATTTCCTGTTTGAGTCCCTTGGATTAACAAACCTGAGGTTTTATCGAGATCTCCCATTATTTGAGGCTTCTGTGGCACCCCCCCCCCCCCCCCATGGTGTACTGACTTGCATAAATTTTAATTGACCTAGTGGGTATATGCTCATCTGGGTTCAATCATTTTGGTAAGCCTTTAAGATACGGTGGTGGATCTCCTATCAACTTTCCTCTCAAGTAGTGACCATTAGAATGGGTTCACTTACTCATTAATGAGACTTTTTCGCTTTTCATTTAATTTTCTTTCTGGTGGTCATTACTAGAAAGCGTATAAAACACCCATTAATTGGACTTTATACGGACTTTGTACACATATGGTGATGTTTATTATTAAATATTTTGATTCTTGTTATCAGAATTCTTCTCACACTTCAGAGTTACAATATTCTGTTTGCTTTGCTTGCAACAGCCTGGCATTGCATGCCATTGCTGAGCCTGTCATCTACTCAGACCCCCAGGTCATTTCCAACCTAGATTCCCCCAGATTCTCTTCCCCAGTGAGTAGATTGCATTCATATTTTTGTCACCCAAATGCATTATTTAAAAAATTTCTACATTAAACCTCATGCCATGTAGTTGCCCACCCATTCATTTGTTCAGATCTTCTTGCAAGGTTTCCACATCCTGTGGAGAAGTTATTGCACTGCTTAGCTTAGTATCATCCACAAATATAGAAATTTAGTTATCTATCCCATCCTCCAGGTTGTTTATGAATACATTTAATTTAATTGGTCCCAAGACAGAACCCTGGGGGACCCCACTTTACACCTCGGACCATTCCCTGAGGGATTGTAATTTAATGGCTAAGGTTGGTGAGGGCGACTTTTACTCCCCATTTATCATTACCCTCTGAACTCACCCCTGTAGCCAATTTTTAATCCATGTACTCACCCTATGGTCCATGCCACTGGACCTTACTTTGTACAGTAAACGTTTATGGGGAACTGTATCAAATGCTTTTGCAAAATCCTGATATGCCATGTCTACGGGCCTTCCTTTATCTAGATGGCAGCTCACCTCCTCATAGAAGGTTAATAGGTTGGTTTGGCAAGAATGATTCTTCCTGAATCCATGCTGATTACTGCTATTGATACCGTTGTTATTACTAAACTCTTGTATATAGTCCCTTATCATCCCCTCCAAGAGCTTGCATACAGTTGATGTTAGGCTAACCAGTCTGTAATTCCCAAGTATCCCAAGATATATCTTGGCCCTTTTTTAAATATTGGTGCTACATTGGCTTTTTTCCAATCAGCTGGTACCATTCCAGTCAGTAGACTGCTCGTAAAAATTAGGGACAATGGTCTGGCAATTACTTGACTGAGTTCCCTAAGGACCCTCGGGGGCAAGCCATCTGGTCCCGATGACTTATTAATATTGAGTTTTTCAAGTCCATTTCTAATTCTGTCCTCTGCTAGCCATGAGGGTGCTTCCTGTGACGTGTCATGAGGATAAACATTGCAGTTTTGGTTACTGAAGCTCCCCCTCGATTCCCTCATGAAGACTGAGGAGAAGAAGAAATTTAAGACCTTCGCCATCTCTCCATCCTTAGTAACCAGATTCCTTTCATCATTCTTTATGGTACCAATATGCACTGACCTTCATTTCTTACTATTTATATACTTAAAGAATTTCTTGGGTTTCTTTTGTGTTCTATCTTAGCCACACTGATTGCACCCTTACATTTCTTGTTGCATTCTTTGTAAAGTTGGAATGTTGATGATGATCCCTCAGCCTTGTATTTTTTGAAGGCCTTCTCCTTTGCTTTTATATGCATTCCTACGTTGAAGGCAAGCCACCCAGGACTTTAATTAGCTCTTTTAAACGTATTTCCCATTGAGATGCACTGGCTAATACCCTTATTTAATATTCTCTTAAAGCATACCTATTTTTCCTCCGTGTTCTTTTTACCTAAGATTTTATCCCATTTACGATCACAGTTTAGGGAAGTTGGCTCTTTTGAGATTCAGTATCTTTGTATTCCCCTTATGTTTCCTATTTGTGTAATTTATACTGAAACTAATTGACCTGTTATCACTGTTTCCTAATTTGTCCCATATTTCCACATCCGTAATCAGGTCTGTAGTGTTGGTAATCAGTAGGTCTAGTAACGCTTTGTTTCTAGTTGGTGCATTTACTATCTGATCTATGAAATTGTCCTGCAAGACATTTAGGAACTGGCGAGCCTTAGATGAATGCGCGGTTCCTTCCACCCAGTCTATGTCTAATTTAATTAAAATCCCCCATTATAATGACACTTCCCATCCTTGCCGCTAATCCAGATTGTGATAGAAGGTCTGCTTCCACCTCCACCCTCTGGTTAGGGGGCTTATAGCATTAGTTTCCTCCCTTTGTAGCTCTACCCATATAAATCTCCACCTCTTAAATATTACAAGAAGAATTTGTCTGTCATGCATTGCTTAGCTCCATTAAGTTTTTACTACAGCAGTAAAAGCATAGTGATGAGCTTTGGGTCCAAGTTGACCATATGTTCAACCCAAACCCAGCTTTTCTTATTTTCTTGAATGGGCGAACTAAACTGTGAGAGTTGGTTAGTTTGCAGCTGACCTAAACCTTCAGCTGCTGCTGTCATAATCAATTAGTTTAGTGGTGGTATTACTACCACCACTAAATAACAGATTACTGCTGGCTTGTTCCACATTGCAGACAAGCCAATGGGTGACATAATTTACCAAATATCATCATGACCGTATTTGGTCAATAATATCATCCAGGTTCCCCATTCCAAAAGGGCTTTTCACTGTGTGCTTGTGTTTGCATTTACTATTTAACTTTTTCTTGTGAATGAGTAACATATGGCATTATGCACTCTCCCTGTGGGTGGGGGGTTGTTGAATATCTGGGGACCAACTTATTTTAAAAGCGGCATTCCACATTCCGATGAATTTCCCACATCCACTGGTCCAGACCCCCCACCCCCACAAGCTACTCTCATAGTTACACAGTTACATAGTTAGTCAGGTTGAAAAAAGACACAAGTCCATCCAGTTCAACCATAAAAAAATAAAAAATAAAATAAAAAATATCGTACAATCCCGTATCCCAATTCTATACCCACAGTTGATCTAGATGACGGCAAAAAACCCCAGCAGAGCCTGATTCAATTTGCTACTGCAGGGGAAAAAAATTCCTTCCTGATCCCTCGAGAGGCAATCAGATTTTCTCCAGATCAACTTTACCTATAAATGTTAGTACTCAGTTATATTATGTACACTTAGGAAAGTATCCAGGCCTTTCTTAAAGCAATCTACTGAGTTGGCCAGAACCACCTCTGCAGGGAGTCTATTCCACATTTTCACAGCTCTTACTGTGAAGAAACCTTTCCGTATTTGGAGGAGAAATCTCTTTTCCTCTAGACGTAAAGTGTGCCCCTTGTCTTTTGTGTTGACCGTAAAGTGAACAACTCAACACCAAGTTCACTATATGGACCCCTTATATATTTGTACATGTTGATCATATCCCCCTTTATTCTCCTCTTCTCAAGAGTTAATAAATTCAGTTCCTCTAATCTTTCCTCATAGCTGAGCTCCTCCATGTCTCTAATCAGTTTGGTTGCCCTTCTCTGCACTTTCTCCAGTTCCCCGATATCCTTTTTGAGAACCGGTGCCCAAAACTGAACTGCATATTCCAGATGAGGTCTTACTAATGATTTGTACAGGGGCAAAATGATATCTCTCTCTCTGGAGTCCATACCTCTTTTAATACAAGAAAGGACTTTGCTCGCTTTGGAAACCGCAGCTTGACATTGCATGCCATTATTGAGCTTATGATCTACCAAAAACCCCAGATCCTTTTCCACTCCACTATGGATTTCTCCAGTTGTACTCCCCCTAGTACTCTCCTAATGTTAAGGGCATGCGCCATGGTATGGTATGGTTCTAAATGTCACTTTTCCAGGAGTTCATTGTACAGGTGCGGCACAATTTCATGGTTTAAGGTATCCTCCCAAGCATGTCATTTAAAGGAATTATGTATTTTTAATGTTGCCCTTTAGGCTGCATTAAAAGATTCACTCCTTGGTAAGAGAGCTGCCGCTCCAGGTGAGCTCACTAGGGTAATTGATGTCCACTCAGAAGCAGATGGGTGCTGGCAATGCACAGGATGTGCAAAAACAATAAGGATATGGACAGCCGCACTCCAGTAACTTGAAAAAAGACGTGCCCTTTATTGGGTACAGGAAAAAATGCACTACAGATATCAGCACACAGTGGGATAAACAGCTGACGCGTTTCGCATTGAGTGTCAATGCTTAATCATTAGCTTAGCTATGATTAAGCATTGACACTCAATGCGAAACGCGTCAGATGTTTATCCCACTGTGTGCTGATATCTGTAGTGCATTTTTTCCTGTACCCAATAAAGGGCACGTCTTTTTTCAAGTTACTGGAGTGCGGCTGTCCATATCCTTATTGTTTTTGCACAAAAGATTCACTCCTTGTTGAATGTTATTTTATTAAATGTATTATTGGCATTGTTACTTTCCCCTATGGCCCAGCTACCCAAGCCCTTTTATACCAAAAATCTTGAAAACTGGTCTTGAAACAAATATAACAAGATTGGACTCCCATAGACTTTAATGGGATTCAGGCACTATATTTGGGGTTCATGGATTGCCCTTTGAGTTTGGCAGCTGTCCAGTGAACTGAATTTTGCTTGCTTTGTTCGTCCCTAAATCACATAAGCAACCACTATACAATATGAAGTGCATAGTTCAAATATTTTTTTTATTTAATCTTAAAATTATATTACAAAATTAAGTTTAAAATTCTTTTTTTTTTCTTTGGAATGCAGTAAGTAGAAAAACAAGAAAAACAAAAAGGCAAAATGAATACCAAATGCAAAAATCCATCAAAACTATATTTGTCTCATTAAAACTGTTTTGAATTTACAACACACCGGAATGTAGATGTCATCCAGCTGTGCTACAATGACAGTGTTGTCTCTCCAAGGATTCTGTTTCCTTGACTGGGGCTCAACTCTCTCTTTCTCACCTCGCTGGGATTGCCATCAATTTCTTCTCATCAGCAGCAGTTACAGTAAATGGATTCATTTGTGGGCATTGGGAGCTGAGAGACAAAGGTGACATTATAATTAAGGTTTTTAATTCTATGCCTGAACAGTTAAGTCCAGTATTCATGATAATTAGCCGTCTGTAATGAAAGATCTTTAGTCGTTATTTATCCCTTTGTTTCCTGTAATTGTTCATTTTTGTTGGCTGTAGCAGTGCTTCAATTTATAGTTTTTCTGAATCTTTTATTTTCTTTCCTCTGTTATTCATTTTGCATATTCTTTATATTACTTCTTTTAAATTGCTTTCATAAGAGGCATGCAGTTTTGTGGTCCATTTTGAATGCCTATTACTTGCTTACTTTTGCTATATTGTTGCAGTTGATGTTACTTTTGATGCTTGTAAGTAAGAAGTAGCTATTGTTAACCTATTGTGAAACTTCATATAACATATCTGTAAAAGCTCAGTGTTTGACTTGCTTCAGTTACAAAGGAAGAATACAATATGTGTCAGTTAAAGAGCCAGTAAGAAGATTTTAATTTTATCTGCCAGGGTATGTATAGGAAATAGCGATTTTAAACATGTGTTTTTTTATGACAATTAACATAAGCAACATTTTTTATATATATGTTTTTACCAGATTGGGTCATTCTTGTCTTAATTTTAGGCTATATATACGCTCATATATACAGTATATTAATGACATCCGGTATATACAGTAGAATCAAGGTTTGCATATGTGCATAAAGAAAAAAAAATAGTGGTCATATTAATTTCTTTTTTTTATTTTATGTATCTAGATGTAAATATGATTTGTACCTCCAAGTTTTATGTACATTTACCATTGGCACCAGTTAGGCAATTAATACATAGTACATAAACCACCAACAATATGGTGACTGCAATTTTTTCATCAGATATCTGATAAAGCTGACTTTCATCAGTCTTGTCTACACACCATCAGTTAAAAAACCAATCGTGTCAGAACGCGGTGACGTAAAACACAACGACGTGCTGAGAAAAATTAAGTTCAATGCTTCCGAGCATGCGTCGACTTGATTCTGAGCATGCGTTGATTTTTAACCGATGGATTTCCCCACAGACGATCGCTTTTTTCTATCGGTTTTAATTTTAAAACAGGTTCTACGTTTTTTCACTGATGGGAAAAAAACTGATGGGGCCCACACACGATCGGTTTCATCTGATGAAAACGGTCTATCAGACCGTTTTCATCAGACGAACCGATCGTGTGTACCCGGCATCACACACACTGGCTCTAGGCAAAGTAGAGCAGTGGTTGGTCAAAAACAAAAGCTTGGTGGTCTGCCATATTGAGTACCTAGGAGGCACAGATTAATGTGAGCGCAAGTTAATTGTTTTGGGGTTTTAATATTTTTTTGTAAAACTGATAAAAGTGGTAATGTTGCGCTTATTGAAAAATCATGGTATAATAAAAGGATAAAACACTGAAAAATAACGTAATCCCATAAAACAAGTATTGTGACGATTATAATAAAAATTGCAAATAATGCTTGATCCTAGGAAATGCAAATAATCATCATGAAATCGCAAATCAAGTGATTAAATGGAAATTCCAAAAAGGGATACATTCAAATAATTAAAGCCTCCAGTTGAATTATTCTCTCATGTGAAAATTATATAGCAAATGATTATCAAACCAATGCCATATGACATACAATAATATTATGTGCAACGTAAATGTGCAAAACAGCAATCCAATCAACGCTAAAAGACAAAGATTCGTGAGTGTCTTTTAGAGGTTATGGAGATAATCCCATATGTGTAAACAAGTCCAAATAAATAGTGAATCCAAAAAAATGTAATCGACAATGAATATATAAAAAATATAAAAGAAGATGAGGAATTAGAATAAATGTGTTATCAAAAGACGGTGAACAAATGTGTGCTATAAAGTGCCAAAAATGTGCAAAAAGAATTTATGTAGCTTTATAAACAAAAGTCCAACGGAATATATAAAAAAATGTGCAGACAAGTCTAAAAGAAAATGTCCAAAGAACTGTGCAAATAAGGTGCAAGTGTCAAGATCTAAGTGTAATTTCCTCTATTCAGCATGTGTCAAGCATCTCACCTCATACAGCAGGAATAATATGCTTCTTACCAGATTCATAAACTGGTCGATTAGATATTATGGTGCATGTGCCAGCATCCAAGTGCAAATTTCACTATTCAGCATGCGCCACACTATTTCCCCAAGCCTCTCACCTAGACAACGGCGCAGGCGCACCGAGCATGCCGTTAGTGAGGGCGATCGTGCCCTCACTGACGGCTCCCGCACGCATGATTACCCGGAAGTAACTCAGGTATCAATGCTGGCGGCTGAGGTGAGGAACGAGAGTCGCTTTGGGGGCTTCGATCTCAGGTAAGTAGTTCATAATGAGCTAGTATGCTATGCATACTAGTCCATTATGCCTTTCTCTTGCAGGGTTTTTTTTTAAGATATGCTTCAGAGGGTTTACTTCCTCTTTAAGTACAGAGCCTCATTTTGAGATTTGGTGTTTACAAGTTAAAATCAAAGAATTATTTTGCTAGAAAATTACTTAGGACCCCCAAACATTATATATATATTTTTCTAATAACCTAGAGAATAAAATGGCGGTCGAACAGTAAAGTTAGCCCAATTTTTGTTTTCTATTGTGAAAGATAATGTTACGCTTCAAAATTGCGCTTGTCGTGGAATGGTGACAAACTTTTACCCTTAAAAATCTCCATAGGCGATGTTTAAAAGATTCTACAGGTTGCATGTTTTGAGTTACAGAGGAGGTCTAGGGCTAGAATTATTGCTCTCGCTCGATCGCTGTGATAGCTCACATGTGTGGTTAGAAGACCGTTTTCGTATGTGGGTGCTGCTCACATATGCGTTCGCTTCTGAACCCAATCTCGGAGGGACGGGGTGCATTAAAAAAAAAAACGTATTTATTTTACTTTTTATATTTTATTTTTACACTGATCTTTTAAAAAAAAATTGTGTCACTTTTTTTCCTATTACAAGGAATGAAAACATCCTCTTAAATATGAGATCTGGGATCAAAAAGAGCTCAGATCTCATATTTACACTAAAATGCAATAAAAAAATAAATACATTTTGTTTGAAAAAATTATTATAAAACAATGTCCCTTTTAGAGCTATGGGCGGAAGTGACGTTTTGATGTCGCTTATGCCCTGCAATTGTATGGAGCCGAGCGGGGACATCTTCCCATTAATCAGCTCTATACCACAGACAGAGAAGGATCCGATCGCTTACGCAGCTACCAACGGCTGCAGTAAGTGGCAGAGGGCACAGGAGCACGGTGGAGGGCCCTCTCCCACCACCGATAAAAGTGATCTCGCAGCAAATCCGCTGCAGAGATCACTTTTATCTGACAGCCGACCACCTGCTGAAGAAGAGGATACTGGGGTTATGGCAGTTAGCTGCTGTCATAACAGCGATATTCCTCTTCAAATAGCCGATTTATAACGACGGCGGGCGGTCGACAAGTGGTTAATTACTACAGAGTTAGTAGGTTTTATACAGATACTTCCTGTCCCTGCTGTTTGGAGGAAGGAAGTAAAGAAAGAGGGAGAGGGGAGAGAAGATGAGATCATATGTCCCCATGAAAGAACAGTGCATTGTGGGGTGTTCAGTATCTCACAAAAGTGAGTACACCCCTCACATTTTTGTAAATATTTTATTATATCTTTTCATGTGACAACACTGAAGAAATTACACGTTGCTACAATGTAAAGTAGTGAGTGTACAGTTTTTATAACATAGTAAATTAGCTGTCCCCTCAAAATAACTAAGGGTTAAGTATGTGCCTAGCTAATGTTTCCGTGTAGTGGGGCATGTGCTTTTTCTAGTGGAAGACATGGATTTCTGTTTTACAGAAAGACAGGATTTATGCCTTCTGTGCTGACAGATTGGCAATCTGCCTTGTTTACATAGGCAGACTGACATTCTGTCAGTGTACCAAGCGATCAACAGGTACCAGTGGACATTGGGTCCCCCGACACATAGCTGTAAAATTATAGCAGAAGCGAGCCGCTGGCGCACATTCGCTCCCGATACACGGGAGTGCAGGATTACATATATATATATTTTATATATATATATATATATACACACACACACATATATATTTATATATATATATATATGTGATCCTGCGCGCAGCGCGGCTGCTCTGTGGCAATACATTTGCTATAGGGTGGTCGGCTAATGGTTAAAACAGAGACCCAGTTGTGGGCAACAGGCAAGTTAAAGGAAGGGGTTGTATCCATATGGGCAAGACAAAATATAGTTAACGTGTTACTAGGCCCTGGACCGTGCATTCACTATATCAGTTTTCTCACAGTACACAGAACATGGCAATTATTTTAGTAGATAAAAACTGCTAAACACCTTTTCTAATTAGCAGTATATATTATTCTTGTGACTTCTATCAGTGTCCGGCTGAGCACTTATTAAAGTTTGTAGGAGTCTTCATTTTACTCTGACTGTGCTATGAGGCTGCATGACCCCTGGCCCTCTGTCTGGACAGGGCTGAATGGCCCTGTGCTGATCACTTGCATCCCCCTTCAAAACAAGCTCTCCAGCAATACACATCAAACTGAACATGTGCAGGGGTCCTCCAAGGCTCTGTTTTATGAGCATATGGATTGGGGACAGTAAAAGAAGGGGAGGATCAGATAAGACAGGATCAAACAGCTTTTTTAAACAGTGCAGAGGATTAACCCCTTAGGTTCCACAGTGTGTATAACAAGCATATCAATTATAGGAGATGCAGAAGTTAAGATTCCCTACTGCTACACGGCCAGGCACACAGCATTTCCATCATGCATTCAAATGCAGAAAACAGTCCTTTGTTGTTCTTGATGTTTTATTAGGGGTTGATACAACTTGGAAAAATGTCCAGAACTATTCACAAGGTAATAACTTCACTATTTACACTGAAAAATTCTCTTCTTTCTTCCTCCTACACAAACTTGGTTCACAGTCATAGCTCCTGCTGCTCACTCCAGGGGAACTAGCAATCTTTAAGTCTTCTTCCTTGCAGAGGAGTTGCTAGGTGGGTGCTGGGGGTCAGAGGTGTCAGAGGGGTGACACCCGTGAATAGCAGCAGCTGCGTCGCCGCTAACACCGCCGCTGCCCTACACTAATCTGCGCCTCGCTCTCAACGGAGCGGACTGAAGCCGCCGGCGCCTCCTCCTCTCTGTTTACATCCAGTGAGGAGGAGGAGCCTGAGGGACACACACCGATGTGTGTACACATCCGCGGCTGTGCTGTTCTGAGGTCTGTACGCTCTAGATGGACATGTGCAGGGGAGAGGGGTGCCCAGGCTGATGGGGGGTTTGCATCAATTAAGGTGTCTCTTCTGTGGGGGTCTGCACTAAATTGGGGGTGTCTATACTGCGGGGGTCTGTACTAAGGAGGGATTCTGTACTAAGGGGGGTGTCTATACTAATGAGGGTCTGTACTTGGGGGGTGTCTATACTGATGGGGGGTCTGAACTAAGGGGGGTGTCTATACTGATGGGGGGTCTGAACTATGGGGGGTGTCTATACTGATGGGGGGTCTGAACTATGGGGGGTGTCTATACTGATGGGGGGTCTGAACTAACGGGGGTGTCTATACTGATGGGGGTCTGCACTAAGGGGGATTCTATACTGATGGGGGGTCTGCACTAAAGGGGGGGTGTCTGCACTAAGAGGGGGAATTCTACGCTGATGGGGGTGTCTGTACTGATGAGGGGGGTCTGTGCTTAGTGAGGGGGTCTGTACTGAGGGGGGTCTATATTAACGGAGGGTGGTCTGTACTGAGTGAGAGGGGTCTGTACTTAGTGGGGGGGGTCTATACTGCAGGAGGGGGGTCTGTAGTTAGTGGAGGGGGGTCTGTACTGAGGGGGGTCTGTACTGAGGGGGGACTATAGTTGGTGGACAGGGGGGGTGACACCAATTTTTTCCGCACCAGGTGCCACCAACCCTAGTGACGCCACTGCTTCCTTGCCCTGGGGAATCTCCATGGTTGTGTGTCAGTCAGAATGACTGGGGGGTTGTGCCAGTTAGGAGGACTGGGGAAGCAATGAGCCAGATGGGTTGGTATCCTCTGCAGCAGTAGAACTGGGCTCAAGATCTACAGGAAGGCAGAAGTTGAAGCTGTTAATTCCATTATGTGCTACCTTTATCCAAAAAGGTATGTAGCGCCTATGTACTATATAGTACTGGTGCTATCTAAATTTATGTGTAGATCATAGTGTAGTTAAACTCTGATCCTGATTGTTAGAGCAATTATGTGGTCTCTGTCTCAGCTTGGCTGTGCTGTGAGCCCATTCTGCTGTGTTGGGGTGTTCTTCCAGTCCCGGTGCTGCAAGTGGCAGCAGTGGAGTCAAGTTTTGTGTGCTCTTTCCCAGGAGCCAATCACAGGGGTTTGTCCTCACTGTGCATGCTGGGGAGGGGTATTTATGGGGCAGACGCCATTGGTTCTGGGTCTTCTTCGTCGAGTGTGGCACCCACCTTTAGGGTGGACACGTCACTGGGCCCCGGCGCTATGGCCTACCTGGTGGTGTTCCTGGTTCCGGGACCATGCTGGCCCAGAGCATCTGAACCAGCGATGGGGATCCAGTGAGCGACTGGGTTCCCTCTTTTGAAGATCCCAAGCTGTGTGCTGTTCAGTGGGGGAATTGGTCTAAGGAGCGCCGTTGAGAGGCTGGCGGTCCAATAGGGCTTGGATGAAACCACCGGGGATCACAGGTAGCCGGACACTGCGGGACTGATCACCTGTCAGTCGGTACCTGAGCGACAAGTTGAAGGAGATCCAGACATAACTCAATTAAGGAGGCATATCTCCAGGAATTCAACCCAGAGGGGACCTGTGGCAGAGGTATCTTCTGTGGCTCTTTGAGAGGGGTCTGTGGCAGAGACTTTCTCCCAAGTTCAAGTTCACCTAGGAGGGTCTGTGGCAGAGACTTATTCCTACAATTGTCCGAGTGATACTCCGGCTGCCAGATCAGTGAGAGAGGCCTGTCCAGGTACGCTAAACCCATTCCGGCGGGAGTGGTGCTAAGAAGTGTTACGTTTGGGAGCAGGACAGTTTCCTATCATTACGCCTGAATCTGCAATTCTCCTATCTTCCTCAGCTTTACTTTCCTCACCACAAGTTGACTGTTTTAACCCGGCTGGGTAATAAAGAGCACTGCAAAGAGCACCTGTCTAGATATTCCTTTTACTTCTACTAGATGTACTATACATCAATCACCCCTAGGAATTTCGGAGGAGCCAAGAGGTAACACGCTGCCCAAAAATTCAGCAGCTCCTCCGTGGGTAGTGCTACAGGTACAGGTTGTCCCCTGTGACCGCCCGTAAGAATGATCAAGTGGCTGAACAGCCGCTATGATCATTCATGGTGTAGAAAATCGCCGGCTCTAAAAGACGATAGCTGCAGGCATCAATCAGATATCCCCGTTTAAAGTCAAGGACGTCATATGAAAGGCCAGTGGACGGGAAATGGTTAATAAGGCTTACCTATAGATAGCTTACCTATAGATACTGTAAATATCTCCTAAACTTGAAAAAAAAGCAGCATTTATTTCCTATTTAAGCACACAGCTGTCTCCAGAGAACATTGTTACAGCCGACAATCTCTCCCCTTGTTTTGTCCCTGCACTGTGCTGAGCTTTACTTACTATCCTTGCTTGCTCTCTCCCACTGCCTCTCCTAAAGGTTCTCCTCCAACTGCCTCCTCTGGTAGGATCTTTCCAGGACAGCTGTCCCGAGGCTCCAGCCCAAGGAAACTGTCCCCCCCAGTAAGGGGTCCCTCGAGGGCCACTGACAGCCTCTCCTCATGACTGCTTCTCCATCTTCCACCTGACTCTCTTGCTTGAATGGCCCATGTCTATTTATGAGGTTGTCGCTGTACCCTGCCAGCCCACTTCTGGGGATTGACTAAGGCCCCATAAATATTCATGACAGCTCCTCCTAACCCCTGCCCTCTAATTCTAGAAGGTTCTCCAACCTTCCAGACATCAGGGGAGGCACTGGAAAGCTGCAGGATGAGTCACCCAGCCCTGAACTCTAGTGAACCCTGACCTAATTAGGACTTACAGGCTGTAACAAGAGTCAGGTAAATTTTCCAACACTGCCACCTCTAGTAGCACATTAGAGGGTGCTACACATGCTATACTGCATATACACACACATTTTACTGTTGTGTGTTTAGTAAAATTTTAAAGAGTGTAGCCATAGGTTGTTGCTGGAGTGTAGTAGGTTGTTGTTCGAAGTACAGTAATAGAGGCTAAATGTTAAAACCAGAGAAAGAGGCAAGAACACAGTCAAGAAATGCAACAAAGGTCAGAAAAGGTGGAGCTCAAGCAAAGCCAGGACCAGCAAGATCAACAACTGGGATCAATCCACAATAGAGTATCAGAGTCAGACAAAGAAGCTAAATTATAATGGCAAATGTAAGATTGCACTCACTGGTCCATGATAAGATAAAACAAGTCTATAAATGTGCAACAGACATGGTGCAAGGTCTAATGCCGCGTACACATGACTGTTTTTCATGACGAGAAAATCGGTCGTGTGTATGCTCCATAGCAAAAAAAATAGACCCTGTTCTATTTTTTCTCATAGTTTTTCCCGTTGTTCTTTTTCTCGTCGCCAAAACCATTTGTTTGTATGCTTTTCCGAGGGAAAAAAACGCGTATGCTGAGAATCAAGTATGAGATGGGAGCGCTCATTCTGGTAAAACTAGCATTCGTAATGAAGATAGCACATTCGTCACGCTGTAACGGACTGAAAAGCACGAAGACTGAAAAGCACTAATCGTTTCTTACCAAACTTTTACTAACACGAGGATCAGCAAAAGCAGCCCAAAGGGTGGCGCCATTTGAATGGAACGTCCCCTTTATAGTGCAGTCGTACGCGCTGTCGTACGTATTGTACGTCACCGCGCTTTGCTCAAGCGTTTTTTTTTTCATGAACGTGTGTATGCAAGGCAGGCTTAAGAGGAATCACTACGAATCACGTCGAGAAAAACGTTGTTTTTTGCATGACAGGAAAAACGGTTGTGTGTACGCGGCATAAGAGACTACAAGAACTTAAAGAGAAAGAAGTGTCTGCAGGCAGAAGTTACCAAAGCTTAATTAGTACAGTAGCTGACCAATTAATTCAGGGGTGCCCAACCAGTGGCCCGGGGACCACATGTGGCCCGCGGAGTCCTCTGATGTGGCCCGCGACCTCCTGCTCTAGAATGACTGGTTGGCAATCTCAGAGCATCAGTGTTGTGAATGAAGGCGGTGGTAAGGGATGCAAGCGGCTGCGAAGCAGAGATGCATAAGTTGCTACCTCCTGTAAAGCGCCACCTCCTATCACAGGCGGAGTGATCCCAAATGCACTCTGCCTGGGACAGCAACAGTCGGCGATACATGACTGTAAGACTGTTATTATAGGTAAATTTATTACTAAAATCACAGTGTATATATCTGGGCATATCTGTCCTTCAGTGGTTACTGAGCTGCTTTCAAACTGATTTGCAGGTGCAGCACAGTACACCTGCGGGTTACCTGCACTGAGCCATAGACTTCTGTTATTACCTCCAGGTTTGGTGAGCTTTCAGAAAGTGCACCACACCTGCAGGATATAATAGAATGTGAAAAATTGTGGTAACGCTGCGCTGTCAAGTGGACAAAAAATACAGGGTTGCTGCAGCTTTAAATGTGAGACACACACAAATAGAATCAATAAATTAAAATAAGCCGCGCAATTAGCGTGATAATTCAAACATAAAACCAATAGACATGCATATTACTATTCATTGTGCTATAAATATGTAGAAAGACGCTATAACGAATAGGTTACCCCATCCGCAACATATTCCAATAAGTCCCAGTGAAAAAAATATACTACAAAAATAAAGTAAAAAAACAAGTCAATGTTCTATCTTCAGAAAATGGACGTATCGGATGATGGTTAAGTGGCTGAAAATACACTGTTCTCCTTTACATATATTAGTGACATCAAATGAAAGGAAACCATAGAACAGTGATGAGATAGAAAGAAAATCCTCTACCTTCCATACAGACTGCCTCTTACCAAAAGGGAAGATCCCAACCAGAGATCTTCTGTTGGCGTGTGGCTTTCTACCCAGCCTGGGGGGTTTATGCAGCAGGATGTCCTTTGACCGATATCCGATAAATCTCCCACAGCTCACAGATTATCAATTAGTGATTATAGCCAAGGTGAGGAAGGAAAGAAGGCTGACATAGTGTAATCCAGTAAAAGAATTTAATAAAAAATATTTAAAATCGCACTTACAAAATGTAGATAAAAATTTGCGTGTGAAAGTTTGTAGCCGGCCGGCTAACACAGCCCGTTTACTCCGGGACACTGTATATGGTGATGACGTCAGCACGTCGCTACCCTGCGCTGTTTCGTCACAATTGACTGGGGCCCCCAGGACGAAGTCAATTGTGATGAAACGGCGTAGGGTAGCGGCGTGCTGACGTCATCACCATATAGAGTGTCCCGAAATGAACGGGCTGTGTTAGCCGGCCGGCTACAAACTTTCACACGCAAATTTTTATCTACATTTTGTAAGTGCGATTTTAAATATTTTTTTATTAAATTGTAGCCGGAGTAGGACTCTGCTCTTCACGACGCTATACAGCGCCTGCGCACAGACTAGGAGCTGACTGCGCAGGCGCTGTATATATCCAAGTCCTATTTTGGCTATTTTTCGGAGCGCGTGACGCGCCATAGCCGGACGTCAATCATGTTCCCCTCTTCATAGGAACGCCTATTTCCCCGCCGGAGTCTGAAACGAAACTGGACGATTAAACGGTAAATACAGCGGCAAAAAAAATAAAAAACATACTATAGCTGACGCAAGTATGCTGGATGGGATGGTACATAAAAAAAATAAAAAATTTAGGGTGAACCTCCGCTTTAAGTGGCTCTTGCTCTTCAAAAGGTTGGGCACCCCTGACTTAATGCTTACACTTCAGAGATCTGATCACAAAGTGGATGACTTATTGTCTGCCCAGTTGGCTGCATGCATGGCAGGTGACTTATCAACATATGCATACATCTTTACTATCTGCTGAAAATAACGGGCCAGATCCACAGTGAGAGTATGCCGGTGTATCTACTGATACGCTGGCGTACTTTCAAATTTCCCGTGTCGTATCTTTAGTTTGAATCCTCAAACCAAGATACGATGGCATCTGGGTTTGATCTGACAGGCGTACAGCTTCGTACGCCTTCGGATCGTAGATGCAATATTTCGGCGTCCGCTGGGTGGAGTTTGGGTTGTTTTCCGCGTCGGGTATGCAAATGAGCTATTTCCGACGATCCACGAATGTACGCGCGGCCGTCGCATTCCCTTACGTTGTCTCTGTCTCTTTTTGCGGTGTATAGTTAAAGCTGCTTTTTTGCGGCGTATAGTTAGATTTGCCATGTTAAGTATAGCCGTCGTTCCCGCGTCGAAATTTGAATTTTTAATTTTTTTTGCGTAAGTCGTCCGTGAATCGGGATGGACGTAAGTCATGTCTAAGTTTAAAAAATTACGTCCTTGCGACGTCATTTCGCGCAATGCATGGCGGGAAATTTAGAAACGGAGCATGCGCAGTTTATTCGGCGCGGGGACGCACTTCATTTAAATGAATCACGCCCCCTAATCGCCGATTTGAATTCTGCCGCCAGAGATACACTACGCCGCCGTAACTTACGGCGCGAATTCGTTGTGGATTTGAAACAAAGCCAAGTAAGTTACGGCGGCGTAGCGTATCTTAGATACGCTGCGCCGGTGCTGATCTATGTGGATCTGGCCCAACATGACTATTAATACACTGAAACACCTAGGTACATCAAAATTTCTAGTTATTGTCATCCTCATCACTACTACCACCATCAAATTTCCACATAATGTATTTCCACATCCAATAATCCATACAAGATGTCTGTATGGAAGCCAATTTATTCAAAGAAACAGCAGTTCTAGTTCTCCTCTAGTGGTATACGTCTTACCCTGTCACCAAGAGTAAGCCCAAATATTCTGCAAAGTAATTTATTTTCCCCACTGGACATGTAACCTTACAGTTTTTCCTACAGCTCATTATCAATGAAGAGTTGAGAAACATAGATTAGGTCTCTTTGTGGATGCCACCATAGAACAGAAAAGTGTTTAGTAAACTGCTGCCAGTAACCAGTTTGCTTATTAGGGCTCTTTCACAAGGGCGGACCGTTTAGGTCTGCCTGCCAGTTTTTTAGGCGGACCTGAACGGGCGCTCCGTGCTCCTCTATGGAGCCACGGATGTCAGCGGTGACATGCCCACTGACATCCGACCCACTCCGATCCGCCAAAGTGTGACGGAGGAAAAACCTACTTTTCCATCCGTAGGGGAGAGTGGAGAAAAGAGAGTGGAGAAAAGGCAGGGTGGTCCCTGTGTGCGGCTCAATGGATCGATCCCCGCTGAGCAAGCGGAGGTTCACAGGGCAGATCATTACTGATCCACCCCGTGTGAAAGGGGCCTTAGTCTTGTGCTTTCTTTTTTTTCTATATTTTTTTATCACTTGCAGAATATACAGGATCCTTCAGTATGTAACCTATTGTCAGTGCTGATTGGCTCCCAGTGCTGATCATCTGATGGCCAGATGCTGGTTTTCCACCCAGACCGTTCAACAGATTTGATATGTATAATGACTTTTGTAGAAATACATTATTGGTTTGATCTGAGATTTCTTGTTGGTTCGTATACTTTTTTTCCTCTCATATATGAGGTGTTTAACCGCTTAAGGACCACCGCACGACTATTTACATCGGCAGAATGGCACGGCTGGGCACATGGACCTACAGGTATGTCCCCTTTAAGATGCCCAGCCTGTCCTCTGTGACAACGACCGTGGGACCCGTGGACCCGATAGCCGCCGGTGTCCCGTGATCGGGTCACAGAGAGGAAGAACGGGGTGAGGTGAGTGTAAACAAACCTTCCCCGTTCTTCCTAGTTTGGCCGTCAGTGATTGTCTGTTCCCTGTGTTAGGGAACGACGATCAGTGACAACACATGCACAGCCACGCCCCACAGTGAGAACATTCCCTTAGAACACACTTAACCCCTAAAGCGCCCCCTCCTGGTAAACCCCTTCACTGCCAGTGTAATTTTCACAGTAATCAGTGCATTTTTATAGCACTTTTTGCTGTGAAAATGACAATGGTCCCAAAAATGTGTCAAAAGTGTCTGATGTGTCCGCCATAATGTTGCAGTCATGAAAAAAATCACTGATCGCTGCCATTAGTAGTAAAAAAAAATATTAATAAAAATCCCATAAAACGATCCCCTATTTTGTAAAAGCTATAAAAAAAATGTAAATCAATAAATGCTTATTGCGATTTTTTTTTACAAAAATATGTAGAAGAATAAGTATCAGCCTAAACTGAGGACAAAAATGTTTTTTTTATATGTATTTTTTTGGGGATATTTATTATAGCAAAAAGTAAAAAATATTGATTTTGTTTCAAAATTGACGCTCTATTTTTGTTTATAGCGCAAAAAGTAAAAACCGCAGAGGTGATCAAATACCACCAAAAGAAAGCTCTATTTGTGGTAAAAAAACGGCCATCATCAATGAACCCCCTTCCTCTAAGCAAACGTTTTCTTGGACCTGCCCCAGCCTGTGACTGGACAGTGAAAGGAAGAACAGCTCTTTGATGAGCTCACCTCTTTGTCACTCTTCGCTGTTCTCCTATCAGCATGCTTCTTTCCAGCACATTAACATTTTTTTATCATTGTTGAACTGCTTCATCCTTTCATGCTGCAACCTCTGAAGGGACTGCAAACGCCAGCTACCAGGTCTAATTCAGGTACTTACACTGCTTAAATGTAAAAAATATATTTAATGACCTATTAATGATTACAGAATGTATGTTTTTATCTGCCAAGAGTTCAACCTTAAAGAAGAACTTTACCCATAGCATTAGATAAAAAAGTTCTTTAACAAGGAACATACATTCCACATTTATATTTTTGCTACCAAAATTAGTGTGTACTGTAAATTGCCTCCAGCATTGCACCTGTTTCTTCTTGCCTAAGGCTGCAATTTAAACAAAAGTAAATCATAAAACGGAAGTAAACCTAAACAAAGATTTAAAAAAAAGTTACATTCTTGAAATGCCAGGATTGATAACTGTCACATGTATTTGTTTCCTCAACCTGTCAAACCATCAAATGGCTGATGCCATAACTGATCACATGCACAGCACCGTGGCAGTTTCAGATCAAACAGAAGCAGCTCTTAGACGACAAGCTGTCTGCTAATCTAATTATAGCAACCTCCCCCCATACATACTTCTATCTCCCATCTTGGAGAATGTGTGAGAAGTTATCAGGCTGATAAGAGAAGAATGGAGCAGGAGAAAGCTACGGGACATAGTGCTTTGAAGAGAGACAATAAAACACTGCAGATATACTGTATGTGCCCAGCTCAAATTTCATGATTCGAGTTTACATCACCTTTAATTTTCTGACTAAAGCTCCACTTTAAAGAATAATTGCAATAATGTCTAAAAAGTATTATTATTATTTTTTGGCAGTTTTTCATAGCAAAGCAGGCCTAAATTCTCTCCTCTTTGGCGAGAACAATCCATTGGCTAGTAAGGATATTCCTATTGGACATACTGTAGTGGGTGACAGTTGGTGGAGATTTGCCATGAAATCAGCAAAAGTCAAGCCCAAGTTACAAAGTGAAATTTAATCAGAGAAGAGGCACATATTAGGCCCTTCTGATTAATAGAGGCCTGGAAACAGTTGACACCTTGTGATCTAATGTAATGTGTAATACAATTCTTAAAATGGAACACAGACTCATTTTATTTTTATTACATACAGTATTTAACTGTATTAAAATTGTGTTTTTTACATCTGCCTGGAGTTTGACTTGTAGAGATAACAGTAATAAAGTAATAAAAGTAAGTGAAACTTGTAGAATTCTATTGTGGTTTATTTGAAATGGACACTGTATCACACACTGTAGACAATGCATATCAGCAAATAACCTTTCATTTTATTGATATATTTCCTTTACGTACTTGCCAAGATTCATTAAATTCTGATACAGGCAATTGCACTGTAGTTCTGTGTTAACTGCAATTGACTCGAATATAGAAATGCACTGAACCTATGCAACCAAAGTAAGTACAGTAATTAAATTAATGGGATTCATTTGATCCTTATTTTAGCTTTGTGAATTTTAATTTAATTGCCAAAAAAGTATTCAGTGCAGCGCTGAATTAAGATCCTCGTGGGACTGATGGTAAAATTACAATGCCACATCTCATGATCCAAGAAGTTAAAAAAGTAACAAAAGTAAGTTTAGTTTGTGATAATATTAAAGCAAACCTTTAGGAACAATAAACTATTCAACTAACAGCAGGCTCAATAAAGAAAATAGGTCTAGAGAATTGAGTTCCAGAAATAGGTAAACGTCACACAAATGTATATCACGTTTCCTTGATGTGCACAGCAAGAGCCTAATCAAAGGGCTCATGATTAGGGGGTATTAAATGTGTCAAGGCAATAAGTAGTAATTTTGTGTAAACCTCCTGTTTTACAAAAAAAATGACCAGATTTCTATATTTTGTCATTGGTGTTGTATTGGGCCAGTCAAGATGTTAAAGCTTCCATTAACCACTTGAGACCCGCGCTATTGACAAAAGACGTCAACAGCGCAATTCTCAGGTGCCAACTGGACGTCTTTGGACGTCATTTGAAATGCATTACCCGCGCGCGCCACTGGGGGGCGCGCAGCGGGTAACCACTGTGCCGCCGCATCGCTGGGGAGCCGATGCGTGTACCTGGCGGCCGCGATGTCCGCCGGGTACACGCGATCGTCGGTGACACAGCCGGTAACAGCAGGGACGTGGAGCTCTGTGTGTAAACACAGAGCTCCACGTGCTGTTAGAGGAGAGGAGACCGATCTGTGTCTCTTGTACATAGAGACACAGCATCGGTCACCTCCCCCAGTCACCCCCCTTCACCCACACAGTTAGAACACACCCAGGCTACACATTTAACCCCTTCCTCACCCCCTAGTGTTAACCCCTTCCTTGCCAGTCACATTTATACAGTAATTAGTGCATTTTTATAGCACTGATCGCTGTATAAATGTGAATGGTCCCAAATTTGTGTCGAAAGTGTCCGATACGTCCGCCGCAATATCGCAGTCCCAATAAAAATCGCAGATCGCCGCCATTACTAGTAAAAAAAAAAATAATGAAAAAAAATAATTCTGCTCCCCATTTTGTAGGCGCTATAACTTTTGCGCAAACCAGTCGCTTATTGCGATTTTTTTTTTTTTTTTACAAAAATACGTCGAAAAATACGTATCGGCCTTAACTGAGAAAAAAAATATTTTTTTTTAAAAAAATTGGGATATTTATTATAGCAACAAGTAAAAAAAATATATATTTTTTTTAAATTGTCGCTCTTTTTTTGTTTATAGCGTAAAAAATAAAAACCGCAGAGGTGATCAAATACCACCAAAAGAAAGCTCTATTTGTGGGGAAAAAAGGACGTCAATTTTGTTTGGGAGCCACGTCGACGCAGTGCCAGAAGCTGAAATTTCGCCTGGGAACGAAGGGGGTTTATGTGCCCAGTAAGCAAGTGGTTAATTCAGATTGTATGGCAACAGCAGGACCAGATACTTGACAGGATAAGCTACCAACACATAATTCTTACTTTTAGGCCCCATGTACACGAGGCGCTGCTAAACGGACGTTCAGGGGCAGTTGGACACTTTTTTCAACTGCCCCTGAACTCATTCAATGTTATCCTATGTGACCATGTACACAGTCTTGGTTATTGCCGTTTTTAGGCAGTTTTATTTAACAGCGTTTCTTTGAGGGGCAGTTCACACCAGACGCAGTTCTGTTCAGTTCCGTGCGCATTTTTTCTGCACTAGAAATGCATGCACAGTGTTTTTCATGTATTCCAATGGCTCTAGTTCACACCATGGAGTCAGTTTCCGGTCAGAAAATGGGTTCAGAATGGGTTCAGACGCTGAAGATTTCCACGTTTCAGACGCCAAACGCTACTAAACGCGGTAACCTGTTTAGTTTCATTCATAGGCGTTTTTCGTTTATGGCCATTTAAAAAAAAAATTATTATTATTTTTTTAAATGCTTCTAAATGCAAACGCGGCAAAACGTCGCTAAACATGTTAGCGTGGAAAAACAGACGTTTTAAATGTGGGTTACTATCTGTCAAGTTAAATCGTTCAGGAGCAGTTGTAAAAACGTCCCGTGTACCTGGATCCTTAAAGTGAAACTTCAGATAGAAAAGTGGAACTTTAGTCAGAAAATTAATTCCTGCTGAATGACTGGCCCCTGTTGCAGGTATAGCTATGTAAAACATTACAATAAGTGCCTATACTGTTAAAATCCAGTAATACACTGTCTTACCCTGTTCTGCACATGCTTAGTTTCTCTCCATGTTTAGGCATTTTTAGGCACTACCATGTTTGTAGAGGATTTGCTGACAGCCTTGAAGCAGAATTAAGCCATCCTATGCTCTGTTTGATCTGCAACTGCCATGGAACTGCACATGTGATCAGTTATGACAGCCATTTGATAAATACAAGCAGAAAATACCCAAGTTCAACTGCACAATTGGAAAACACTTGCTGAAAACTTGCTCAAACACAGGCTGGGGTTTGCACTGGAGCACACCCAGCTTCTCGTTGTTATAAAAAAATTACTTCCAACACAATGGCTCATTCCAAAGATCTTTTTTTGCCCTGGCAAGAACACTAATGAAATTGGCCGCCATGCTGCCATTTCTCAACATTTGGCCAAGTCATCAGAAAGTGGCCCAGCTGTTTAATGTTTTTTTCGGTTGGTTTCGAAAATACCAGAATTCACTGGTACTGGTTGTGTTTATTTTGATAATTTTCCCTCAGTATATCGATTTCCTAATATTGTGTTGGTGAAGATTTCAAAAGAGATCTCTGAAGGCAGGATAGCAGGCCCCTTTTTGTATACTCCCTTTGCTAATTTCAAAGTCTCACCTCTGGGTTTGATACCTAAGAAAGAGCCTAATGAGTATTGTCTTATCCATCATTTCACATTTCCTTTCGGCTCATCCCTTAATGATGATATTGACCCTCGTTTGAGCTCGGTTTCTTATTCATCTTTCGATGATGCAGTTTTTAAAAGACTCAAGCTGGGTAGGTTTGCATTGATGACAAAAACAGATATTAAGTCGGCTTTCCGTTTGTTACCTATACACCCAGCGGCTTTTAATTCCTTGGGTTTTCGTTTTGATGGAGCATATTATTTCGACAAGTGTCTTCCGATGGGCTGTTCTCTCTTATATAAATACTTTGAACATTTTTCATCTTCCTTAGAATGTGAGGCTACGGCAGTATGCTGAGCCTGCATGGGATAGAGCAGAGGGAGAAGTGGGCTGCCGCGCTCTGGGGTAGTAACAGCCTCTGATTGGTCAGCTGCGGCAGCCCCCTTCTCTGATAGGTCCGTTCGCGTGAGGTAAAACCCGCACTGGACGAGCCTATATAAGGGAGAGGCTGAGGCGATTTGCTCAGTCACATCTCCTGACAAGCAGCATCGCCCGCCTCTCCCTCTCTCTCAGGATGAAGCGCGCTGTGCAGGACAGCCGTGAGGAGCTCTTATGTAGACTCCTAGAGAAGGCGGAGAGCAGGGGAGGTGTAGAGTGGCTGAAGCGTTGCCTGTCTGAGGAGAGTGGCTCTGTTTTATCTGTCAGCCCAGCTGCAGTACCAGAGATGAGCGTGGGCGCCCCCAGGAAACAGCCTGGAAGAAAAAAGAAATGTAAGACCAATAATTTAGCTCCTCAAGCTGAGGGAGCTGCAACAAGAGGTGCTTCTTGCCAGCAAGGGAGCAGCGCTGCCTCTTCCCCCCCTCCTGGGGACTTGGGTGAGCATGTTTTACCTGAAGTTGTTTTCAGTAATGTTAACCAGTTATCTGCATTTTCTAGTCTAATTGAATCTTTGTCTGTCATTGTGCAGCAGTTCAAAGGTATACATGATGCGGATTTTACCTCACAAAATGTAAATATGTATGTGCAACCAGGTGAGAGTCTGAGTACTCAGGCATGCACAGTAAGTCAGAGTGCACAGGAGACTGGTGCTGGAAATAGCGATAATGCTATTGATATGGAGGAGGTTGGTGTGGTGTGGCATGAGGCTGGTCATCCCTCTCTGCTAAATAAGGATGTTACTGTCAGATCGAGTGTGAGGTGTCCTGCTGTTAATAATACTTTACCCCTCAGATCCTCGGCTGCTATGGTCAGCGAGTCTTCCTTTAAGGAACCCCTCCCTTGCAGTTTATCCCCGCTGGGTTTTCATCTGTCTAAGTCAGTCAAAGAAAAAATTTGGAGGGGTGAATATCTCGATATATTATCACTTCTCCCTGCTTCTAAGGAGTTTTTGGCTAAATCTGACAGGCAGTCCAGCGAAAGAACAGAGGAAGATAGGAGGAGAGCGGTTCCTAAGACATTTCAAAACTGGCTGCAAGCGTTCTGTATCTATTCAGCAGTTATGGGAGAACGCTTCCCGGGGAAGTGCTCAGGTTTATTCCAACACCTGGATATTATTGCGGAGGCCTTTCGCCACTTTGGCGGCTCCGCATGGTTCTCATATGACGAGAATTTCCGTCAAAAACTAGCTGTGCACCCATCGCTGCATTGGGGGGCTAAGGACGTTGGTTTATGGTTAAACCTTATGCTGCCACCTAGGCCCCAGTTCACCCCTCGCCCCGCTTCAAATGGTCAGAGTCCAGTCAGGAAGGGTGTATGCTTTGCATTCAATGAGGGTCAATGTAAATTCTTATTGAATTGTAGATACAAACATGAGTGTTCTTATTGTGGCGGTACTCACGCGGCGAGCAGATGTTTTCGTAAAGCTGCCGCTAGTTCCTCTCATTCAGGACCCAAGGACACACATGGGAAAGGCCCCGACTCCGGTGAGCCTGGCAAGAATGCGCCCATGGCTCGAGCGCTATCCAGACCACAGGATGGCGGCTCTGCTAACTGAAGGTTTTGCCAATGGTTTCTTAGTGCCATCCTTTACTGGTTCAGGGTGTACACCAGTTAAAAATTTACTATCGGTATCCATGCACTCTAACTTAGTGCTTGAGAAAATTTGCAAAGAATTGTCTGAGGGTAGGGTGGCTGGCCCCTTTAATGACCCGCCATTCTCTAATTTCCGGTTGTCCCCTTTGGGCATCGTACCCAAGAAAGAGCTGGGTGCGTTCAGACTGATCCACCACCTATCTTACCCACCGCATTCGTCACTCAATGACGAAGTTGCCTCTGTGGAGGCTCCAGTCTGCTACGCCTCATTTGATGAGGCTTTGTGTCTTTTGAGGCAAGCAGGGCAAGGGGCTGTGCTAGCAAAGGCTGATATTAAGTCGGCTTTCCGCCTTCTTCCCGTGCATCCACAAGGCTTCAATTCTTTGGGTTTTCAATTTTTGAATAAATATTATTTTGATAAATGCATGCCAATGGGGTTTTCTATGTCATGCTTTTATTTCGAGGCTTTTTCCTCCTTCTTACATTGGGTCGTGTCAGTCGTTATCCCTCAAGGCCTTATCCTACATTATCTAGATGACTTCTTGTTTTTAGGTCCCCGGGGGTCATCAGTGTGTATGGAAGCTTTACAGGTTTTCTTTGACGTTTGTCATGACTTTGGCGTGCCTCTGGCCCAGGAGAAAACAGTTTTTCCCACGACAGTTATTGAATTTTTGGGGATCACGGTTGACTCCGAACGAATGGAATTCAGATTGCCACAACAGAAGATACATAAAATGAAGTCTATGATTGCAACCTTTCTTGTCAGTAAGAAGGTGTGCTTAAAGGAGGCACAATCTTTGCTGGGTCTTTTTGCTTTTGCAGCCAGAGTCATCCCTATGGCGAGGGTATTTTCGCGCAGGTTCTCGTTAGCCATAAAAGGTATGGTGAACCCTTACGCTCATTTCCGAATTTCAAAAAGCATCAAGGATGATCTAAGAATTTGGGATGCTTTTTTAAATGAGTTTAATGGTTCCTCGGCCTGGCAAATGGACTTTATTAATAGTTCTCAGTTGGAATTCTTCACCGATGCAGCTGGCTCTGCTGGGTTCGGGGCTTTCTTGGATGGGCGCTGGTGCGCCCAGTCCTGGCACCCTGATTGGCTCCAGAAGGAGATACTTCAAAATCTAGTTCTGTTGGAGCTCTTTCCAGTGATTGTGTCGGTGGTTGTGTGGGAAGACATCTTTAGGAATCGTAGAATCTTAGTTCATACGGATAATAAAGGTGTCTTTTTTGCCATCAATACTCTGTCCTCTAAGTCTGATCCCGTTCTGAGGTTATTGCGTTTCCTTGTACTTCATTGTATGAACTGTAATATATGGTTGAGAGCTGAGCATATTGCAGGTAAAGAAAATAACATAGCAGATTCTTTATCTCGTTCACAGTTCAAGAGATTCCGAGAGTTGGCGCCATCAGCGGATCAACATGGCACCCCTTGCCCAGACTTCCTCTGGGGCTTAATTTGGGAATAATATTCCGGAATCTCAAGGCTTCAGTAGCGGAAAACACCTGGAGGGATTATAGGCTTTCATGGCACAAATGGTGCTCTTTCTGTCAACCATTGGGTTTGGATCCACTAGATGTGTCTTCTTACGTGGCTTTGTCTTTTTTGTCCTTTCTCATTCAGTCTAATCTGTCCCCGGCTTCCATAGGTAAAATATTGGCTGGAGTTTCTTTTTTCCTTAAGTTTGCAGGCCTTCCTGCTCTTACCTCTTTCTTTCAGGTCACCCAGGTTTTGAAGGGCCTCAAAAAGTCTAGGCCCTCTTTAGATAATAGGCGTCCCATATCTATCCCCATTTTGATCGATCTTCTTCAGATCCTTCAAGATGTCTGCTCATCCAATTTCGAATCTTTGCTTTTTAAGGCTGCTTTCTCTATAGCATTCTTTGGAGCCCTTCGGTTAGGTGAGTTTACTGCAGCAAATAGAAACGCTTTTTCATTTCTCCGTTTTTCTCATGTTCAGTTTGACGTCGGTTCTGTCCGTCTGTTTTTGTCCAGATCAAAGTCCTCTCAGGTTGGCCAGTGGTTTTCTTTATCCAGTTCTCCTAATGAGGCTATCTGTCCCGTGTTTCATGTTCGTAATTATCTTTTGGTCAGACCATTGAGTAACGATTCCTTTTTTATTCATGAAGACTTGTCCTCTCTAACTAGGTACCAGTTCTCAGCTGTTTTGGCCTCCTGTTTGAAGCGCTTGAATTTATCTGGGTACCAATTTTCTTCCCATTCTTTCCGAATTGGCGCTGCCACCACAGCTGATTCTATAGGTTTTTCAGAGAGTAAGGTTAAAAAAGTGGGCAGGTGGGGCAGCAATAGATATAAGTTATATGTTCGTCCCAGTCTTCTAACTTTATGATTCTCTTTCAGATTTATCCAGGAATATCGCTTGGGTCATAGGTCACTCCTACGTGTTCTGGGCTTACAAGCACTCCGGATCCAGATCATACTCTGCTAACCTGGGGCTTGATCCTGATTTATTTTTAATTTTATGGTCAGGTGTTAGAGGTATGCGGTGGCGCAATTTAAAAGACCACCTAGCTTATTTGTCTTCTGTCTGGCCTCAACCCCAAGTGATAGTTATCCACGTGGGGGCTAATGACTTGGGTAAATTCAACACATGGGACTTGTTATGTGAAATGAAAAGGGATCTCTATTCCATAACTCAAATGTTCCCAGGTTCAGTGTTAGTATATTCTGAGATGGTTCCCAGGCTGTTATGGTCGCCGCACGGCACCCTTTTCTACGTGGATAGAATCCGCAGACGGCTAAATAGGACGATTCATAGTTTTATGCCTTCAATTGGTGGCTCTTCCTTTCGTCATTCCGAGTTAGAGGGTTTTTTGCCTGGGTTGTTTCGGGTTGACCAAATTCATCTGTCAGGCATTGGCCTGGACATTTTTAATATGGGTATCCAGTCCATGATCGAATCAGCCACGGTGGTGGGGGGGCCTCGGCCAACAGCTTCGCGGTTGGCCCCGGCCGGTGGGGAGTAGTCGTCCAGCTTTTGCTGGATGGACAGAAATTAATTTGATTTTAAAGTTTTAAGTTTAGCCAATTTGGCCTTTTGTAATTTAATTTATTTATTGAGAAAATTTTTGTAACCCCGCCCCCACATTTTATGGATGACACCGTGGCCAAATTTACCAAAGTTAAATAAAAATGTTGTATCAAATTGTTGTTTGGTCTCCTTATTCAATACCTCTGTACTAGCCCATGTGAGGCTACGGCAGTATGCTGAGCCTGCATGGGATAGAGCAGAGGGAGAAGTGGGCTGCCGCGCTCTGGGGTAGTAACAGCCTCTGATTGGTCAGCTGCGGCAGCCCCCTTCTCTGATAGGTCCGTTCGCGTGAGGTAAAACCCGCACTGGACGAGCCTATATAAGGGAGAGGCTGAGGCGATTTGCTCAGTCACATCTCCTGACAAGCAGCATCGCCCGCCCGCCCACCCTTACCTGTCAGTTTGTCATAATAAGTCATGGGGTCGTCTGTATGGGGGGAGTAGTCGTCCAGCTTTTGCTGGATGGACAGAAATTAATTTGATTTTAAAGTTTTAAGTTTAGCCAATTTGGCCTTTTGTAATTTAATTTATTTATTGAGAAAATTTTTGTAACCCCGCCCCCACATTTTATGGATGACACCGTGGCCAAATTTACCAAAGTTAAATAAAAATGTTGTATCAAATTGTTGTTTGGTCTCCTTATTCAATACCTCTGTACTAGCCCATGGACTGTTCCAAACAGGATCTGATAACGTATGACATTATCTCAATGACTTTTTATTCTTCAGTCCGGCTGGTTCTGCTGATTGCTTGTTTTTGTTTACTGAAGGTTTTTCAGGTTTTTCGGAGTCCCGTTAGCCTCTGAAAAATCTGTTTGGCTTACAATGTGTATAGAATTTTTGGGCATTACCATTGACACCGACAAGATGGAATTCGAATTTGCCCCAACATAAATTATTGTTTACATTATATGGTCTCCTTTTTCATTTTGAAAAACTGACTGTTCGCACATTGCAGTCGTTATTAGGATTCTTAGGTTTTGCCACTTCTATTATTCTGATTAGCTGTGTATTTTCAAAACAATTATATAGAGCCATTGCTGGTTTTAAATCTCCTAGGCATTTTGTGGGGATTACTTCTGTGCTCATATCTGACTTACTACTTTGAGATACTTTTTTATCTTCATCTTTTTAAACAAATTCAGTGATTTCTTTGTTTACCGGGAGCTTTCAGTTATGATGCTTGCTATCAAAGTCATTGGTCAGCTGCCCATTGGCCTCATCATTGGCATGATGAAGGTTTCACCAAGAATATTGTCCTGCTTGAACTATTTCCAATTTTGGTTTAATTAGAGCTATGGGGGCATAGCCTCCGCAATTCTCATTTGTTGTTCCATTCTGACAATAAAGGAGTGGCATACGCTGTTGATTGCATGTCTTCAAATTTTTTGCCACTTTTAGCTGTTTTAAGATGTTTGATTTTTAAATGTTTAGATCTTTATTTATCAATTAAAGTAAAATACATACCTGGATATACAAATGTTGTTGTGGACACTCTGTACCGTTTTCACCTGGATCGTTTTTATCACCTAGTCCCAGATGCAGATCCAGGAGGGCTACCCTGCCCAGAGCACTTATGGTCCATCATTTGTCTTCTGTATATGCAGCTGTTAAAAATTCTCTTGCACCTTCCACATGGACCAGTTACAAGACTGCGCGGGTATTATGGTGCAGTTTTTTGAGATCTGTAGGTGTTCAGTCATTGAACTTTTATTTTCAGAACATTTTGTTTTGTCAGTTCTTGAATGCCTAATGCAATGTTGTTATTCATACTCTTATTTTGTTATAACTTTAGCTGGTGTTTCTTTTTTTCGTGAAAGTTTAGGGTTTTCCTTCTTGCTCGCAAATTTTCTTGGTTAACCAAGCAAGGATTCATGAGTTTCTGTAACATCACGTCTTTTGCACCATCTGCTTTTGCCATCTTCAGTTATTTGTTTTTCCCCAAAGGAAATGCTCCTTTTTCAAGTAGCGTTCAGCTTATTTTTCTTTTCGGGCATTGCGTATTTCAGAATTATTACCTAAAGATGGTGAATTGTTTTATTCTGATGTTTGTATGGGAAATAATTTAGTAAAATTGTTGTTGAGCAAGACTGATCAATTGGGTAAGGGTCGATGAATAGTTATTACTTAATTGCCCGGTTATGCCACTGTGCTTTTTCTTTACTTTCTCTATATTTGCAAAATAGCCTAAAAAAAACAAATCAGCTATTACTACACAGCTCTGGTCTTTCTCTTACACCAGTGGTTCTCAACCTGGGGGTTGAATGACGATTTGCCAGGGGTCACCGAATCCTGGGCTGTTTCTGAAGCCTGCACCAATCTCCCAGACTTTATGCGGCCGCCCAGCAGGGCTGTCTTTGGAGCCTATGGCTGCCCACTCAGCCTCTTTGCAGCTGCCCATTGAGTTCACGGCATGGCTGGAGGGCAGAGACTAGAGGTCAGCTGACTGGTGAGGAATGTGAAGTAGGAGGAGCTGGGGGAGTCCCAATCTCCTTATTTCGGCATAGGTGTCACTGCTGCGAGACACCACAGAGCTAAAGACACAGTGAGTAACACTACCTGTGATTAGAGTTGCCATTAAAAGTCCCCACTACAGTTCTCTGATCAGCAGATGACCTTGTTTAAGAGCACCTAAGTTGGCTGATCAGAACCTCCCCCAGTACTGCCACTAATCCCAACTCCCCGCCAGCACTGCCACTCATCCTATTCCCTCCACCCCCCCACTAAGGAGTAAGAATGAATAAAAATGGAGTATACATGGAAGGGAGAGGAAAAGAGAGGGAGGAACAAAGAAAAAGGGAGAGAAAGAATAAGAGAACAAGAAAGAAAGCTAGATAGAGGGATGGGGGAAAAAACTGGGATAGGGAGAGAAAAAAGAGAAAGAAGAACAAAGAGAGAGTGGTACATCCTAAAATGTACCATAAGGGGTTTTAATTCTGTACGAGTGGAAGGGACTTGGGGAGCGCTAAAATTAGGTGGGTTAGGGGAGCAAATTACTTGCCTTGGGTGCTGGCAACTCACGCTACGAAAATTTTACTGTTGGGGTCCCCACATCTTGGGAAATGTTATCAAGGGGTCACACATTAGAAAGGTTGAGAACCACTGTCTTCCACAGTACCAATTTCCTGCTGTCCTTAAAAAATGCCTACTCCATTTGGGTTTGGGACATTTGTAAGTCATTCCTTTCCCATAGGCGCTGCAATTGAATCAGCCAGGTTAGGGTTGCCTGTTGCTGCTATTAAGAATTTAGGTGGCTGAAAATCAGATTGGTACCAAGCCTACATTAGGCCTAACATTAGATCTGCTGGCTCAAATTAAAACTTATTTTTTAAATCTTCACGCAGTCCTGCCTTCAACGATTTTGTTTTTTCCAAGATAGTCACCAGATTAACTTGGTTGCTTAGCCCCGAGCTTCAACATCTGGAAAAAATCTGAAAACATGTTAACAGGATTGTATGTAGACTTCTGCCTTCTATCCAAGGTTTCTCTTTAAGGCATGCTGACTAGGGATGAGCTTGTCGTTCGACTCGAAAATCATCTGTTTGACGAATTTCGAACAAAGCGGGTCGTTCGCGCCAAATTCGAGTGACGCGCGTCGGCCCATAATTCACTGCGGCGTTGCGCGCTGATGATTGGTCAAGCATGCACCATGACCCTGCATGCTTGGCCAATCACAGCGCGCAAAAAAAGAAGAACCATAATTGGCCAAAGCCAGGGTGGCTTTGGCCAATTATGGCTCAGGGGGTTTAGTACACGCACCACACTATATAAGGCCGCCTATAAGGCGGCCGCGTGTAGTGTGTTCCGGCTTTGTTAAAGAGAAGTCAGTCAGACAGTTAGAGAGAGATAGATAGATAGAGACACAGGCCCAGATTCTTAAAGGACTTACGATGGCGCAGCGCCATGTACGCCGTCGTAAGTCCTAATCTGGCCCGTCGTATCTATGCGTCTGATTCTTAGAATCAGTTACGCATAGATATCCATTAGATCTGACAGGTGTAAGTCTCTTACGCCGTCGGATCGTAACTGCAATTTTTTTTTTGCCCGCTAGGTGGTGCTTCCGTCGATTTCTTGGTTGAGTATGCAAATGAGCTAGATACGCGAATTCCCGAACGTACGCTTGGCTGACGCAGTAAAGTTACGACGTTTATGTTAGGCTTTTCCCGACGTAAATTTGCCCCTGCTATATGGTGTTCTAAGTGCGGCGCAACAATGTTAAGTATGGCCGTCGTTCCTGCATCAAAATTTTTAAAAGTTACTTTGTTTGCGTAAGTCGTCCGTGAATGGGGCTGGACGTCATTTACGTTCACGTCAAAACCAATGACGTCCTTGCGACGTCATTTGGAGCAATGCACACTGGGATATTTTAGGGACGGTGGATGCGCCGTTTGTTCGGCGTGGGGACACGCTTCATTTAAATGACACACGCCCCCGACCCGCCAAATTTTAATTCTGCCGCGTGATTTGCGCTACGCCGCCGCAACTTTACAGGCAAGTGCTTTGTGAATAAAGCACTTGCCTGAAATACTTGCGGCGGCGTAACGTAAATGGGATACGTTACGCCGCCGCATAGATACGCCATTCTACGAGAATCTGGCCCACAGTGTCTTTTCTACCAGATAGATAGATAGATAGATAGATAGAGCAGGAAGGCTAGTGAGTTTAGTTAAATTTACAGTGTGTAGAGGATATATATACATTCTAGCGTTGTACATATATTTATACACTGTATAGCTTAGCTAGATCAGCTATTCCTATTGTTAGGCAGTAGATTGTGCTAGATGCAGTGCTCTAATGTGTTGTATTGCCTGCATAGTGTTTAGTTTACACCTAAACATAGTACTCAGTGTTAGTGGACGTGTGCTATTTAATTGCACATACATGCAGTTGCTGTTACTGTACGTGTGCTATTTGCACATAAACGCAGTCGCTGTTAATGCACGTGGGCTATTTAATTGCACATAAACGAAGTCGCTCTTACTGCACGTGTGCTGTTTTTTAGCCCATAAACGCAGTCGCTGTTAGTGCACGTTTGCTGTGTTTTTGCCCATAAACGCAGTCGCTCTTACTGCACGTTTGCTGTGTTTTTGCCCATAAACGCAGTCGCTGTTAGTGCACGTTTGCTGTGTTTTTGGCCATAAACGCAGTCGCTCTTACTGCACGTTTGCTGTGTTTTTGGCCATAAACGCAGTTGCTGTTAGTGCACGTTGCTGTGTTTTTGGCCATAAAACGCAGTCGATCTTACTGCACGCTTGCTGTGTTTTGCCCATAAACGCAGTCGATCTTACTGCACGTTTGCTGTGTTTTTGCCCATAAATGCAGTCGATCTTACTGCACGTTTGCTGTGTTTTTGCCCATAAACGCAGTCGATCTTACTGCACGTTTGCTGTGTTTTTGCCCATAAACGCAGTCGATCTTACTGCACGTTTGCTGTGTTTTTGCCCATAAACGCAGTCGCTCTTACTGCATGTGTGCTGTTTATTTGCCCATAAACGCAGTTGCTCTTACTGCAGTGTATAAAGGGATATTGCGTGAGTGAGAACGTCGTTCACAGTTGGTAGAAAACTTCGGGAAAACGATCGTGCAGTACGACGATACGAAACTTGATTTTTGGACTTTATGATCAGTGGATGAGTTTGTGGGTTAGATATGGGGAGAAAGCTAAGGCTTGACTGACATTAGTGTTTTTTTTTATACATTTTGACTTGCAGAAATAATGGAGGCCTTCAGAGAACAGGAGTTCTTCACAGAATTTGTTCAAAGGTGGCAACCCCCCTTTTTTCCAGAATTTTTCTTTCCCCAAAAAAATTTTATTCAGCCAAGATCTGGCATTGTAATGCCCCCCCCACCCCTAAAATAATCGACATATTGTTGCCACACAGCACGTGCGCTTTGGGGGGCCAAGCCTGTATGGCCACAGGCTCACGGGCCACCACTGGAACATCAATGGCCTCATCACCAGGCGGCACAAGTGCCATGTAGTTTGTTGAGGGTCTCTTTAGGAAATTGTGCAATATGCAGCAGCAAAGCATGACATGGTTCAGATTCTACTTAACAAACCTACAGTCCTTGTCTTATTTGCCCTGCCTGTATACTGCTGTTCAAAGTATATAGGGCCAAAAGGTCTTGTCAGGGTCGATCCTCGCTATAGGCTCACTATGCAAGCCGCTTAGGGCCCCGCAAAGCTGCAAAGGGCCCCCCAAATTACTAGAGGCCCCGCCTGGTGAGAAGTCATTTTCGCCCCCTCACCCCGCTTCTAAACTCGCTGGCTGAGTCATTTCCGACAGCAGAACACCCCCTTCCCCGCTTCTCAATTTTCTTTAATGTGACATGTCACTGTCGTCAGAGCTCCCTGCTTCTCATTTTTTTTTTTTTTTTTTTTTTTTTTTTTTTTAAATTTTTTATTTATAAACAGGGAAAAGGGGGTCCACAGGATCCTCCGCAACAATACAATCAGTTATATAATAATTAGAACGATACATCAAAGTGCCTAACACAGAGTCTAAGATGAGTCAACGTAGTCAATGTAAACCAATAGTGTTCAGCACAACGAGGGGGACAGCTATTCACTTGTCTGCATGGGGGCAGGTCTGCATGTCTAACGACAGTGCCAACCTCTCTCCCTGTTTCCCCTCCGTTTACATGTGCGGTTCGACACGCACATCTAGAGTCATACTGGTCGTCCCGTTCCTGTGGGCCCGATTCCCTAACTTTTCAGATATATATAGAATGTAGCAACAGAAAGGAATAGGTAGAGACAGAGAGCAAACACTCTCTTAGAAAGTATAGCCTGAGAAAGAGAAAAGAAGAAGAAAAAAAAAAAAAAAAAAAAAAGGGGGAAATAGAAGGGGGAAAGCGAAAAGTCTGAAGTGTAGAGGGGGGTGCGGGTATGGGTATTGTGGAGAGGGGGGGGAGGGGGGGGGGTTGTGAACACGGGCATCTCATCTTGTTCGCCACCAGTGGGGGCCAGCACTGTGTCGCCTCTTGTTCCCCTTGTGGTGGTTCTACTATATATATAATCGCGGGGTGTAGGTCTAGGTCCTCTCTCCTCTAAGGGCCATCCCCTCATCGGAGTATGAGAAGATATTCCATGCACGCCAGGTGTCTGTGTAGGCCTCATGCCTATCTTGGCTTGTTAGGATAAGATCCTCCATGCGATTGATTTCACCTACTCTCTGCATCCACATGGCAATAGTCGGCGGGGAAGGCGATTTCCATCGGATCGGAATGCAGGCCTTGGCTGCGTCCAACAGATGGCGAACTACTGATTTTTTGTACACCCGCGCAGGGGCGTCAGTCGCGTGGAGAAGGAAGAATGCTGGATCATCAGGGATCTCACGGCTCGTAAACTGTTGCGTAATCCGTCGGACCTCGCACCAGAAATTCCGGAGTCGAGGACAGGACCAGAAGATGTGTAGCAGTGTGCCTTTATCTTCCATGCACCGCCAACATCTGTCCGACGTTGCAGGGAAGATTTTGTGCAGCAGGTCAGGGGTCCTATACCACCCGGTTAGGATCTTGTAATTAGTCTCCTGCACCTTGGTGCATATGGAAGATTTGTGCGTGTGAAAAAGGATTTTTTCCCTCTTCTTTTCCGAAAATGTACAGTTTAGCGCCCGTTCCCATCTCGCGAAACACGGGAGGCGGTAGTCTTCCCGCGGCATAATTACCAGCTCGTGTGCAAGGGACAAGGTATGTGGCAGGACCCCAGTGTCAGTACACCATTCTTCTAGTAACGTGAGAGGTTGATCCGTCGCGGAGGGCGGCGTTAGAGTTCCAAGAAAGTGGCTTAATTGTTCAGCCCTTAGAAAGTCCAAACAGTATATACCCCCTGGGTCCATTAATTCCTCTCTCGTCTTCCACCTACCCCCCACACTGAAATGGGATGCCTGGTAAAGGCCTAGTGCCTTCAGGGTCTTAAATTTCCCGTCACGTATTCCTGGATCAAAGGATGGGTTTCCCAGAACAGGGCGCAGTGGGGAAGTCCGAGAACTCATATTTGTCCTCGTCAGGAGTCTCGTGCATACCGCGATGGTGTTTCCTATGAGTGGGTGTCGCCCAATGGCCCCTCGCATGGTGGAGTAACACCAGGGAGCCCGCTGTAAGGGGATATCACATTGGGCCTGCTCCAGCCTCGGCCAGAGCTTGACGTTCCCATGACGGCACCAATCCACTAGTCGGCATAACTGTGCCGCATAGTAGTAGGCCCGTACATCGGGCACTGCAATGCCCCCCAGTCGCTTGGGTAGGGAAATCATTTTCTTATGTATCCTAGGATGTTTCCCCGCCCACAGGAATGTTTTAAAAGTCGTGTATACTCGCTTAAAGTAATCTGCTGGGATGGATATCGGGAGGGCTTGAAGGAGATACAGGAATTTTGGCAAAATCGTCATTTTCAGTATGCTACATCTCCCAAACCATGAGTGCAGCCCTTTAGTCCACTTCGTCAGTAGGCCCTGGATTGTCTTTAGCAATGGAGGGAAGTTCAGTTTATAAACCTGAGATAGCTTGGACGGTATGCGAGTACCTAAATATGTCAGTGCCTCGTCTGTCCATTTTAAATGGAATTTACTCCGAAGGCGGGACAGGTGTTTTAGCGGTATTCCCACTCCCATCGCCACTGATTTGCTCAAATTTATCTTAAGGTTTGACAGTTCCCCGTAGCGTTCAAATTCTGCCATCAATTTGGGCAGGGAGACCGTTGGTTCCGACAAGGAAAACAGTAAGTCATCAGCGTATGCCGAGACTTTGTATTGTGTTTTATCGACCTCCACCCCTCTAATATCCGTGTTCAGCCGAACATGGTTCAGAAAAGGCTCGAGCGAGAGCGCAAATAGGAGGGGCGATAGTGGACAGCCCTGTCTGGTCCCATTTGATATAGCAAATGGTTCCGAGAGGTCGCCATTCGCCCTTACCCTCGCCGTCGGGTTGGAGTATATCGCCGCGATCCAACATCTCATTTTTTCGCCTAAGCCTATATGCTCTAGGGTGGAGAACATAAATTTCCAGTTTACTCGATCGAATGCCTTTTCGGCATCCATGCTTACAAAAACGCACGGTGTTTTTGTGGTGTTGGCAACATGCAACAAGTTGAGTACCTTAATTGTATTGTCCCTTGCCTCTCTCGTCGGGACGAATCCCACCTGGTCTAAGTGAATCAGGTCAGGGATGCTTCTCATTTTTAATGTGCCATGTCATTTTGCTTAGGGCCCCAGGGAGGTCAGGATCGGCACTGGGTCTTGTAATGACCTGGGGGGAGTGGTGGCGGGGAAACTTTTTTATCCATATTGCAGGGACCAAACATTACATTGAAGCCGCAAGCAGTATTAAATTACTTTTTTCTGGGAGTAATCTCATGTTATGCAGGGACATTTCCAAACAGGTTCCACTACTATAGACACCCAGCAGGTACGATATTTAAAGGAATTTTTGATTTTTTTTTTCACTTTAAGCATCATTAAAATCGCTGCTCCAGAAAAAAACTACAGTTTTTTTAAAACTTTTTTTTCCATTGATGCATGTTCCCTGGGGCAAGACCCCGGTTCTCAAAGACGTTTTCCAACAATAACTTGAATATTGGGCTTTAAAATGAGAAATTTTGAATACGAACGGTCGAGTCCCATAGGCTTCAATGGGGTTCTAAATGTTCGCGCGAACGATCGGTCTGTTCGAACGTTCTGGTGCGAACCGAACGTGGGTATGTTCGGCTCATCCCTGATGCTGACATTGAGGGAGGAGTACCCGGTCTTTATCGTAATGATTTAGTAAATTTCTTGGATATAGGCAATGATATTTTGAATCTTGATTTGCAGACATGTATTGAGTTGACCGTGGCCGGGATGGGGTGCCAAGTTTCTTAATTGTAGCCTGGTGTTTGAAAATAGTTATTGCGAGGTAAAAATCTAGTTTGAGCTCCAATGGCTGAACTATTGATATTTATAATCATTTTGTAAATGGTTGGTATACAGTATCTCACAAAAGTGATTACACTCTCACATTTTTTAAATGTTTTATTATATCTTTTCATGTGACAACACTGAAAAAATTACACTTTGCTACAATGCAAAGTAGTTAGTGTACAGCTTGTATAACAGTATCAATTTTCTGTCTTCTCAAAATAACTCAACACACAACCATTAATGTCTTAGGGGCAGATCCACAGAGGGAGTACGCCGGCGTATCTACTGATACGCCGGCGTACTTTCAAATTTCCCACGTCGTATCGTTGTTTTGAATCCTCAAAACAAGATACGACGGCATCTGAGTTAGATCCGACAGGCGTACGTCTTCGTACGCCTTCGGATCTAAGATGCAATTCTTCGGCGTCCGCTGGGTGGCGTGCCCTTCGTTTTCCACGTTGAGTATGCAAATTAGCTATTTCCGACAATCCACGAACGTACGAGCGGCCGGCGCATTCCTTTACGTCGTCTCTAGTTGGCTTTTATTGGCGTATAGTTAAAGCTGCTATTTCGTGGTGTACTCAATGTTAAGTATGGCCGTCGTTCCCGCGTATAATTTCAATTTTTTTTTGGGGTAAGTCGTTTGTGAATCGGGATGGACGTAATTTACATCCAGGTCAAAACCAATGACGTCCTTGCGACGTCATTTCGCGTAATGCACTGCGAGAAATTTAGGGACGGTGCATGCGCAGTTCGTTCGGCGCGGGGACGCGCTTCATTTAAATAAAAAAACACGCCCCCTATCCGCCCAATTGGAATTCTGCGCCGTTACGCCGCTTGAGATACACTACACCGCCGTAACTTACGGCGCAAAATCTTTATAGATTCGAACCAAAGCTAGGTAAGGTACGGCGGCGTAGCGTATCCCAGATACAATGCGCCGGGGCAGATCTTTGTGGATCTGCCCCTTAACCGCTGGCAACAAAAGTGAGTACACCCCTAAGAGAAAATGTCCAAATTGGGCCCAATTGGCAATTTTCCCATCTCGGTGTCATGTGACTCATTGGTGTTACAAGGTCTCAGGTGTGAATTGGGAGCAGGTGTGTTAAATTTGGTGTTATAGCTCTCACTCTCTCATACTGGTCACTGGAAGTTCAAAATGGCACCTTGTGCCAAAGAACTCTCAGAGGATCTGAAAAAAGTCTTGTTGTTCTACATAAGGAGGCTGTAAGAAGATTGCCATGACCCTAAAACTGAGCTGCAGTAAGGTGGCCAAGACCATACAGCGGTTTAACAGAACAGGTTCCACTCAGAACAGGCCTTGCCATGCTCGATTAAAAAAGTTGAGTGCACATGCTTAGTTTCATATTCAGAGGTTGTCTTTGGGAAATAGATGTATGAGTGCTGCCAGCATTGCTGCAGAGGTTGAAGGGGTGGGGGGTCAGCCTGTCGGACTCAGACCATATGCCGCACAGTGCATTAAATTGGTCTGCATGGCTGTCGTTCCAGAAGGAAGCCTCTTCTAAAGATGATGCACAAAAAAGCCGAAAAAAGTTTGCTCAAGACAAGCAGACTACGAACATGGATTACAGGAACCATGTCCTGTGGTTTAATGAGGCCAAGATAAAAATGTATTTGGTTCAGATGGTGTCAAGCATGTGTGGCGGCAACCAGGTGAGGAGTACAAAGACAAGTGTGTCTTGCTGCCTACAGTCAAACATGGTGTTGGGAGTGTCATGGTCTTGGACTGCATGAGTGTTACAGTTCAGTACAGTACAGTATTCCAATATGATAAGGACCCCAAACATACCTCCAAGACGACCACTGCCTTGCTAAAGAAGCCAAGGGTAAAGGTGATGGACTGGCCAAGCATGTCTCTAGACCTAAACCCTATGGAGCATTTGTGGGGCATCCTCAAACGGAAAGTGGAGGAGTGCAAGGTCTCTAACATCCACCAGCTCCATAACATTGTCATGGACGAGTGGAATAGGACTCCAGTGGCAACCTGTGAAGCTCTGATGAACTCCATGCCCAAGAGGGTTAAAAGAGAAGTAACGTTTTTTTTGTTTTCCTATTCATACTTACCTTCGGTGGATGGAGCATCAGACTGATGTTTTATAACAGAAAGTAGAAAACATTGCAGATCAAATACCACCAAAAGAAATCTCTATTTGTGTAAAAAATCTATATAAATTGAATTTGCAAACAGCGTTACATGATCATGCAATTGCCAGTTAAAGTAGTACAGTGCTGAATAGCCCAAAAAATGGACTGGTCATTAAGGGTGGTAAAACCTTCCGGTGGTCAAGTGGTTAACAAATAAACAGAAAGATCTCTTTAACCTCTCTCTGCTCCTTCCTCCATAGACACACACAGCGGCTGTAAGTTATACCCCCACTCCCTAGTCACATAAGTTTGATTAATAGCAGCAGGAGCCTATTGCTCCGCTGCCCTCAGATTCTCATATGAAAACAGGTAGGAAGGGGAGCGGTGCTGGAGCACTGGAGCAATGGCGTAGAGCCAAATTTGTGTTTGGAGACCAATTGTGACAGTTAGGCCTCAGTCACACTAGTTTTAGGCTTTTTGCACACTGCCGCATAAGGGCATCTAGCATGTATGCAATGTTGCTGGTGTAAGGGGAGCCACAGGGGCAGGGTACAGCTTTCCATTGCAATGAATGACTGTATGCTGCTATTCAAGAGTTTATTTTGGTGCTTGCGTATACTTGGGCATGTACAGATATTCATTGCAAAGGGAGGCTAAGTGCTGCACCTTTGGGTCCCTTATGCTGGATTTGTATGCTCCATGCATGTTGCATGCCCTCTTGCAGGTTTATTTGCTCAGTTTATTTGCTATTTGCTGGAGAGAGGGTTAGGGGTACAAGATAACCCAGAAAACAGGAAACGTCTTCAAGACTTATAGTAGCAAAGCATAAAAAAATGTAAATGAAAAAAATGATAAAAAAGAATGAATTATTAAAAAAAATAGATAACATGGAAGAAGCCAAGTAAGTTTCAGTGACATATTAGTAGTAGTTACTGTAAGCAATCTTAATAGATTTCTGGCCCTTGACTCCATATAACACAGTCACATTTACCTTGAATGGTTGAGTAGCCCAAATTCTATTGCAATATCCTCTGGCAGCAGTTTACTTCAAGTTCTTTAGGACGCTATACAACACAGCTGACTCTTTGGAAAAGGCTCCCTGTCAGGGATGCCCAACACAGGCATCCAGCACAGGGTAAAAGGATCAGTGGGCTGCACTTAATGGGGTTGTAAGGCCCCTTTCACACGGACAGCTGTTTTGCTGCAGCTAAAAGCATGTTTATGTTTTGCTGGAATTCAAGACTCCAGGCACAGCGATTAGCTGCATTTGTACAGTGCTTTTAGCTGCGGTTGCGTTTAGCCGCTAACGATATTGAACGGGGATCCGACTTGGATCCCTGCCAATACCAAGCACTGTGTTTGGTATGAATCTTGAGGGGGAACTCCACGCCAAATTTCAAATAAAAAGCCGGCATGTATTCCCTCTACAGGAGCATACCAGGCCTTGGGTCTGCTATGGATTTTAAGGAGAACCCCGTACGCCGAAAAAACGGGTTGTTCACCCCAACATCCATACCAGACCCGTATCCGAGCAGCAGCCCGGCCGGTCAGGAAATGGGTGGGGACAAGGGAGCGGCCCCCCTCCTTAACCGTGCCAGGCCGCATGCCCTCAACATGGGGGGTAGGTGCTTTGGGGCAGGGGGGCACGCTGTGGCCCCCCCACCCCAAAGCACCTGTCCCCATGTTGATGAGGACAGGGCTTCTTCCCGACAACCCTGGCCGTTGGGGTATGCGGGAGGGGAGCTTATCGGAATCCGGGAGCCTCCTTTAATAAGGGGACCCCCAGATGCCAGCCCCCCACCCTAGGTGAATGAGTATGGGGTACATCGTACCCCTAGCCATTCACCTGGTGGAAAAAAATGTAAAAAAACACACTACACAGGGTTTTTAAAGTAATTTATTAGTCAGCTCCGGCCCCCCCCTTCTCTTCTTTAGCTCTTTTACGAGGTGAAAGGGGCCTAAAAGTTTGCTTTTTATTTTCTAAATAGGTTCCTTAAGCTGTGTGATTGGTGAGGGATAGGGGGCGCTAGTGAACTACAAATTGAATTCAATTAAATATAAATATACCATACATAAATAATAATAGTACATATATTAAACAATATTGTGCTCCAATAGTGTTAATCCAGATGAAAAATAAGTCCATGCATAATTAAATATAAATAAATTAATACAGAAAAATTGTGCCATAGAAAAAGTTCAATAATAAGGAAAATCTTGATGATTTGATTGCGTGATGAAATAAATGTTCAAAGTGAAGCCTTCACTAGAAAACACAAATAATCCACCCGACGTGATAAGTAATAAGATGGCTCCTTATCAACACTATATGACCCTTTAACTAAAAAGAGGTCGTAAACGCTTTGTTTACACAGGGTAAACCAAATTGCAGACTCAGAGAAATCCAATTAACCGATATTAGCCAGATCCAAACAGATACCAGGTTCCCCAACATATGAAAGGAAAAAGTCGCAATAGTGTAACACTGGTTTATTGAGCAAAAGTATAACAAAGACAGCCAAATGGCTCCTTACTTTGTCCGGTGCCCAAGAACCCGGCACTGAGGCTGCTGCGCGTCTGTCAGATAGAGAACTGGTTTTCTTCGCCATGTAAGCTGGCGTGCGTTCCACCGCCGACAACCAGCTGGACCGGAAGGTGCGTGTGTCTGCGTGACCAATAAGCGCCTCGACGTACGTTTCGTTGTGAATTACGTCATCAGGAAGCGTGACGTGATTAAACCGTGACGTAATTCACAACGAAACGTACGTCGAGTCGCTTATTGGTCACGCAGACACACGCAAAAGGAGACTGTGATGAGGCTAGCCTCTCTTGTATCTCCTACCCAAGCACCCCTGAAGGTGAAGCAGAGGGTGCAAAGGGACAGGAGGAACACGAGTGCTGAAGGATTATATTTCAAGAACCATAAACGCAGATCGAGCGAGGAATCAGCATGGTAATTTGCCGAAGTTAAAGGGGAAATTCTGGCTTGTTGAAAAGTTCAGGATGGCAGAAGATGTCAGCAGGCATGAAATAGGATGATGTATAGAAGCAGGCATCTACATCAGCATGTAAAATAAGTAGGCACTCGACAATGGTGCAGAGTAAAATCAGAGGCAGAAACATAGTCAAGATCAAGCTGGGGTCAGGAACAGGAAATGGGCAATGAAGTACCAAATCAAGAGGTAGATTAGGAAAGAGGTTGAGGTCAGGAATGAGTAGAACTGAAGTACAGAGCAGAATCCAAATCATGTCAGGAGGATGGCGGGTTGATAATTGGAATCACATGCAGAACAGTCAGCACTGACACTGAGTTTGATCCTCTTATAAACAGGCCATCTGGTGCCAATACTGACTCTTGCCGTGTATGTCTGTGCACATGCACAACTACATGCATACTTGCGCAAGCATACATGCCTGGCTAATGTCTGTGCAAAAGTATGCACATGCACATTTTTCTAAGACAACTGTGTAAGGCCCTATTCACACAGGCTTTCTGATCAGGTCCGCTTGTCAGTTTTTCAGTTGGACCTGATCGGACACTCCATTCCCCTCTATGGAGTGGCAGATGTCATCAGTGACATGTCCGCTGACACCCGCTGCTATCTGAACCGATCCTGGCCATGAAATCCAGATGGATGGTGACTCTATTTTCCATCTGTCTGGCAGATCGGATCAGATGAAAATGGACAGTCGATCCATTTTCACCTGATCTCCTCATAGATGAGAGTGGGGCTCTGAGTGAGTGAGTGAGTGAGTGAAGAATTTATATAGCGCAGCACATGCGAACTAAATCGCCTCTGGGCGCTCGGTGTTCCTGTCTCTTTTGATATCAAAAGAGATGAGTTTTGATCTTTCTTCTAAAGGTCAAGTGATTCTCCTCCAACCGAATGCTGGTTGGTAACGCATTCCATAGTCTGGGACCCTGGAGCGCAAATCTTCGCTCTCCTTTGGACTTGTATTTGGCTTTGGGTATCTGGAGCAGATTTTGATTTGTGGATCGCAGAACGCGATTGGGGTTGTGAGCTTTTATTTTTTCGCATAGATATTGGGGGGCCTTCCCATGGATGCACTTATGTATCAGACAGAGTGCTTTAAACGCAATTCTATCTTTTACTGGCAACCAGTGAAGGGTTCTCAGTGAAGGTGAGATTGATTCCCAGGGTTTTTTCCCAGTCACCAGTCTGGCGGCCGAGTTTTGAACGACTTGCAGACGAGTGATTTGGTACTTTGGGAGTCCGAGGTAAAGGGAATTTGCATAGTCCAGTCTGGAGTTTACAATTGCTCCCACTACGACCGATATGTCTTCTTTGGGAATGAATGGGATAAGTCTGCGTAGTAGGCGCAGCAGATGGTGAGATCCGCTGACTACTGACCCTATTTGTGCATCCATTGTCATGTAGGTGTCGAAGATGATCCCGAGACTTTTGACTTTGGTGCTAGGGGTGATGATTTGGCCCAGAATGGGCGGAGGAGTCCAGAGTGTTGCTGGTTGATTCTTACGATTGGCGTGAAACAGAAGAAGTTCTGTTTTCGCCCCATTGAGTTTAAGATAACTCTTTGTCATCCAGTTTTCTATGAAAGAGAGACATTTCTCTAGACCGAGATGATGATCCTTTTTATTACAGATGTGAAAATACAGTTGTGTATCATCTGCATAGGAGTGATAAAGTAGTTTTTGGGTGCTGATGATTTCAAAGAGGGGCCGAAGATAGATGTTGAACAGTACCGGCGACAGGGGGGATCCTTGAGGGACCCCACATGACACCGTGCGTTTTTCAGAAGTGAAAGGACCAAGTTTCTTCAAGATAGGCTTGATTGTGCCCTGTTTCAACAGGGTGGGTACCAAGCCTTCCTTAAATGATTGATTTATAAGCTGCTTGATAGGTGGTGCCAGAATATCGGCAGTTTGGTGGGGATAATGTCATTAGGCGCCGTGCTATTACACAGGGAGTCAATGATATTTTTGGTAGTTTTAATGGAGATGGGTTTTAGGACAAACCTCGTTGACTGCGGCCAACTTGTGTGAGAGTTGGGTGTGGGTCTAGGGGGAAGATTGAGGGGGGTACTGTTTTGCAGAATGCTTTCACGGATCCTTTCAATTTTGTTAATGAAATAATCCAATAATTCACTGCAAAATTCTTGGGTGTCAGAGTTGGGGGCTTCCAAACAGACCGGATTCATGGTCTGGGTGACAAGCTTGAACAGCTCACGGGGGCGGTTTAGGGCGTTAGTGATGATGTAGGAAAAATGATTTTTTTTGGCCTTGAAAATTTCTTTGTGGTATTTTTTTGTTACTACCTTATAGGTGGTATGGTTTTCATCTGAGGCGCTTCTTTTCCAAGCTGCTTCTGCTCTTCTGCGCTCTTGCTTTATCAATGCTAGTTGGTCGTTAAACCAGTTGTTTTTCCGGATGCAAGTTTTGTGTTTAGGTGCTACTACGTCGGCTGACTGTAGTAACGCTGCGTTTATGGCATCCAGGGTTTCAGTGGCTGATTGATGAGATTGGATTGTTTTTATTTTGTTCCCTAATGTTGTTTTGAAGAGTTCTGAATGGAGCTTCTTCTGAGATCTTGTCCAGTGCGTAGTCACTGGTTTTGATGTTTTTGTTGAAGGGGCGTTTTTAATAATTATGAATTTGATTATATGGTGGTCTGTCCATGGTAGGGGCTCATTTTTCAGGATTTTTACTTCCAGCTCTTGTCTGAAAATAAGATCAAGGGTGTGACCTGAGGTATGCGTGGGCCCACACACTAGCTGCTGCAGCCCTAGTGCTTCCAAGTGGTCAATGCAGGCGTCAGCAACGGGATCCTGTAGGGAGTTGGCCCAAAGGTTAAAGTCTCCCAGCAGCAAAAGATGTTTGCTGTTTAGGGTGTAAGTGGAGATGAACTCTGTTAAAGATGAAAGAAGCTGCCATTTTGGTCCCGGAGGTCTATAGCAGAGTAGGATATGGACGGTCTCCTGGGGATTTGTTTGAAGTTGCAGAGAGAGGGTTTCCATGAATGGAAGTGGGCTTTGGAGGATTGGTTTAGTGACGGAGAGGTGACTCTTGTGGATCACCGCCAATCCTCCTCCTCTTTGCCCCACTCTGTTTTCTGTTATTATGCGATAATTTTCTGGCACCAATTCACTTAGAATGGTGTTACAGTCTGCTGTAAGCCAGCTTTCTGTAATAAAAAGACAGTCTAAATCACATTGTAGGATGAGATCATGGATTTCTAGTCGGTGTCTTACTGCCGATCTTGTGTTGACCAGAGCGCATGATATGCGCTTTGGTTGGGATAGGTTGGTGCAATGTTTAGCTGTCGATCGTCGATCGATTCTAAACAGTCGTTCTTTCTTTAAGGCATTTTTGGTGGCTGACGGTAATATTGAGGCAAATGGCTTTATGCCCCAAATGGTTCCTGCCGAGTATCTCAGATTAGTCATGATTGTTGACGCACAGGGGGATGATGTATTATCGGTGGGGGGGTTTCCGTAATGCTGGGAGAGACGATTCGCTGAATCGTACTACCCTGTTTGACAAGTCTGTCTCTGCACAGTAAGCGGAGATGAACCTGTCATCCGCCTGCTCAGCAGGGATCAGCGGAGTGCGCCAGGCGGGCCCGCCCATGTGAAAGGACCTTAATAGGAATTTTTTGATACTGATCTTTGCCTTGTACCCAGATTACTCTTTGAATTACAGTCTCAAATTAAGTGCTTACTGTAGTATGTTTGCTCAATATCTGCCCTGACCCCAGAATTGCCTATTGGATTATGATTATTTTCTACCTGCTCTGATCTCTGAACTGTTTTTGGACTTGCTAGCTACCTGCCCTGACCTTGGACTTTCCCAGGATTTTTCTAATGACCATTGTCTTTTGTGTGACCAACAATAGGACTACAGTTGCTCTTCCTTGTCTCATTTGCCATCTAGTCAAGACCTATAGCATCATGTTCTAAAACCAGAGAGCAGAAAGTACCAGTAGGCCTGCTTGCCTTAAAGGAACGGAGTTGCTATAGGCAGAGCAAGCACCAGCCAGCTATAATTTCTGACCAAGGCATCAGGCTTTGCATTACAGCAATACATTGCTGAGCTTAGCAGAAACTTAGCAAACACATAACACAAAACAAAAACTCAGACTGGCTATAGCCTAGCTGCAAAAACACGAACATTTAAAGGAGTTGTAAAGGAAACATTTTTTTTTTGCTGAAATGACTGTTTACAGGGTATAGAGACATACTAGTTAACTGATTCCTTTTAAAAATGATTAAAAATAGATAAAATCAATCATATAATGTACTTGTAGTTTCAGTTTTGTTTATGCATCTAGTTTCATGCTTCTGTGAAGTACAGAGACACAGAGCCAATAGAGGGCAGTGATGGTTTGTAAAACTAAAGTGATTGGTTCTGAGGGGTTTAAGACACACAGTAATCACACCTCCTTGATTAGTGACCACAGAGAGACAGCTCCCATGACTTTTTTCATCAGGAAACAGACTGTTCAGAACAGAGAAGGATTACAGCAACATCATAGCAAAAACGAACAACGAGGACATAAAACCAGGACTGCAGTAAGGTAAAGGAAGCTATTTAGGAAAAATAAATAAATTCCTTTAGTGACCCTTTAACTAAGGGCTCTCCAGCCCTTAGTAGGGTACCTTCATTTGGATTTTTTTTTTTGCTATTTTTGCCATTTTTAAATTGAAAGAGTGTTAATAAAATAAAACTGATTGTTTCTTTTCACAGACTTGTACATGTTAAACTTTTAGGCTGGACATCTTCTTTGCAAGGCATTTACTTAACATTTACTTCACTGGTCAGTTTCATCTCCTCTACTTAACTATAATGGTCACTTTGCGAATTAAGATTTAGCAAATGATCCTTGGCTCTTGCCCAGAACTTGGTCTCAGGTCTCTGTGGGTTAACAGCTAATGGAGTAACATAGTGTAAAACTCAACAAGGCGTTCTATTGAAATAACAATCTTTGGATTTGAAATGTACATGTTGTATGCAGCAGAAGCCATTATTTTACAACTATCAATGCATGGTATTACTCAGCTGCTCTAATTGGTTATAACAAGAGCAGAAGGGTAATTTAATTTCCCCACTGCAGGATGAAAATGACAGAGATATCAAGGTAAGGTAATGCTGGAAGGGTAATTAGGAGGCAGCTTGTGAAATGAAAAGCAGAGGGGAAGAGTTAACGTCTGAAGTCTGTTACACGTTAGTATTCCCTTCCTAGCAGGAGATTGGATTATTGACTAAGATACAAAATAATTCATCTTATTTGTGCACACTATAATTTGTGTTTATAATAGCCAAAATATTCTAACAATGTACAAGGAAAAGGATTTTTAGTTGTTTAAAGAAAAGCTGTAATGATTTATTTAATTTTTTTTAGAACATTTATTAGTTCATGGAAATAGCGTTCTTTATAAAAAATGTTATCGCTTATATAAATGCTTTTCTTTACCCATAATCAGTACAGGAAATCTGTCATAAAAGAAATAGTCAGGGTGCCATTGGTGACCTTTCTTTCTAAAAATGCTAGTTGCCTCACTATCATGCTGATGTTTTAGGTCCAATACCTTCTTATTTGCTGGCCCAGAAAAAGATGAATAATTCAAACTTTTTGTGGGTTTGTTTTTGTTACATGTTTGAACTGGGTTTATGGCTTGGAGGTACTGAAATCAGACAAACATAGGTAACTAGCATTTTCAAAAGGAAGTCAGCAATGGTTGTCCACATGTTTCATTCATGAAAGGTGAACTGTAAAGAGTACATGCACTATAGAAAGGTAATGAACTAGTTACATGGATTGTCTGTAGGCTCCCTGCAGCTGATTTTTACCCAATTATTATTTATTTATTAAAATTCTTAAAAGAACAAAATGGTACAAAACGCAGTCAGTTACCCGTAGGCCTCGATGCGCCGGGAACAACAATACAGCAACAACCAAAAAAACACACAGGCAGCGGAACAGATCAAAATTTAAAATAGTTAGCAGATCAAAGAACTATAAAAACCTATGTAATTCCATAGGCTTGACTGAAAAGCTCAGTTTTTAGAAGCTTCCTAAACTTAAAAAGATAATTCTCAAGCCTTAATTTTAGAGGCAGGGAGTTCCAAATGTTACCCAATTATTGACTTACCATGCCTTGTTTCACACTGTATCACTGTGCTGGCAGCCATCTTGGTAAATGCAGGCTTTGCACCCTCATGTCAGAGCTGCTGACCGATTGACTGCTGTTCGCATAACCGCTAAGGTAATTATCAAAAAGCAGTAGGAGAGCAATAGAAAGCACAGATCCACAGAATGGTTGAAGCATAAACAAGGAGATCCTTGTACTGAAGGTCCTCATGTACAGCTTTCTCACCAGAAATCTCTCAGAAGTGCAGTGAGCAGCACAGTAGTGACATCACAAAATCTCACTCCAAATCTTGGAAGCTAGCAGTAAGAGGCAGCAGTGCTTTAGATGATCTCACACTACATATTACAGCTATGTGGTTTATGACATAGGAATTCCAATGCACATACAGTATAAGAAATTACATATCGGAAAGTACATTGTTACATTTAGAAGGCAAAAAGTGGATTTTTCAGGGAACCACTTAGACATAATGAACCTTTATATATGCAGTATTCTCTATAAGACAGCAAATCTTCATATTATGAGTATAGCCAGTGGCAGTGCGTCCATAAGGGCGCATGGCACTGCCCCCTCTCTCCTGCCACCCCCTCTATCACCAATAGATATATTCATGAATTGCATGAATCTATCTATGGCTGCCGCTGCCACTCCCTATTCAAGCTCCCGGCCCCTTTTCAGGTGCCTGAATGACAGCAGAGTTTTTTTTTAAGCACCTGATTAGAGCCATAGCCTCTAATAGGCATCAAAAAAGGTAAACAGCGAGTGCCATGCTTGGTTCACCCAGCAGAACCACCTCTCAGCCAATCAGGTGCTCAGGTCTGTTACCCATCACCTGATTGGCTGAAACGACAGGCGCTGTGATTGGATGCCTATCAGGTGTCCAATCATAGCAGAGGATGGAAAGAGAGGACTGGAATAGACATCGAGGAGCATGGAGGACATTGCAGGCGGGGGGGAGCACACTGGCAGCATTTAATGGGCAAAGTGGGAGCATTTGATGGCACAGTGGGAGCATTTGATGGCACAGTGGCTGCGTTTGATGGGCACAGTGGTGGCATTTGATGGGCACAGTGGTGGCGTTTGGGCACAATGGCGGCGTTTGATGGCAGAGTGGCTGTGTATGATGGCACAGTGGCTGCATTTGATGTGCGCAGTGGCTGCGTTTCATGGGCACAATGTAGTTAATGGATGGGCACAGTGGCTGCGTTTGATGGCACAGTGAAGGCAATTGATGGGCACAGTGGCTGTGTTTGATGACACAGTGAGGCTTCAATAGATGGGGGGGGGGGGGTTCCGAATTTTTCAGTTTGTTTGCACTGAATATAGCTCTAATTTCATACAGTGAGTTTTCATAATGCAGCATCAAATAAAAAATACCAGCACCAGCTCTTCATTTGTGACTGCTCCTGCAAATTAAAATCTAGAGGGGCAACATTTTTACCAGCAGGAATGAGAGGTGTTTGCTCCTGTGATTCATTCAACTGTGTGTGTATGGGATTTGCTATCCTGGTTCCTAAAGCAGACGTCAAGCCTGTGGAGGGTTAGAACAGTTGCATACAGCATTGTTACCCATATTCAGTAAGTTTTACCTCACTTCTTACATTTTATTAGCAGGATTAACAAGGCATGCTTTGCAGTAAGGCATCAACTAAAAGATAAAGCAATTTGATGCCTAATGCTGCAGTGCTTTCTATGTTAGTGCCTAATTTTGAATTTTGCCCGTACATAAATTTCAAGTCTAATCCCAATACAGGCTACCATCAACATAGCAGTAAGTCAGTCTGGTTCTTTTTTGCCTTGTACTTGCTACCTGATGCTTGCAGTGATAAATATGACAAAATCCTATGCCATAGTTGCAGCAAAATGTGCTACCAATATGTGTTCATTTTGCTGCAATAATCACCTCTTTAGTTGCTAGGTCAGTTTTTCATAGATGTCTAGTATGCGCAGAAATAGAAGGTATTCAAGTGGTTTAATAACCAAATCACATAAAATAAAACAACGTGCTTTATTATTTTAAAGCAATGTACTTTTTCACGAATCTGTGCATTTATTACACATATTATTATTGCCAGAGCTTTTTTTCTCAAAAAATAGGTGCAGGAACTCAACCACGACCCCATTCAAATTTCACAAACAGTAGAAGGGTCTTAATGGGGCAATAAATACCAGGATTGCATTACATACAGAGTGTAGAGTTCAGTGGGTTACACAGAGAGTGCAGAGCTGTCACTTGTAATGACAGAAACCAGACTTCTGTGTTTACAAGTGATTGTGGTGAGCGGGCACCAAAGGGTCTGTGCCAGAGGTGGTGGAACTGAGTTCCCCCGAGTTCCCCCTGAAAAAAAGCCCTGATTATTGCTTATTGACCTGTTTGTTAATAAAAACCTGTTTTTAAGACTGATACTTGGATAAGTATGCTGATAGTACTGCATTTTTAAAATTGTTTCATAAATGCAGCATGTAAACACAGTATTGCAAATGGTACGGGGCTGATGCCAAAGATTTGCATTCCAGTATGAAGACCACCCTCTATTCAAGATAAACTAGTCTGCTATGGCATCCAAACCAGTCAGTCAGTCAGTCAGTGTCAGAGGTGGAGTAGGGTGCTTCGGACCCTCCGCTTACGAGCCTGCTCCCACCCAGACCTGGCAGTCAGAAACTAGGCAGACTAGGCAGACTTCCATTACCTGTGCTGCACAAGAAACAGCTCCTAGGAACCAGGAATCCAGCTCTCTCCTCTCCTCGTGGACTCCTTCTTTCTCCGCAGGTAAGACCCTGTCTCTCAGGGCCTACCATCCTGGGGAACCACTGACGGCCGTCCTTCTCAGGGCAGCCGTCACACAGACCCCACACTGCGGCTCTCTATTTTCGTCTTTTGCTCGGCATCCTCACTCGCACGGCCACCCACGATTGTGGTGGCCCCCAGACACCCCCCCTGGGTGTATTTTCGGCGCTTTTTGGCGTTTTTACACGCCCGCGCCAGCCTGCTACTTTTCGCGGCCGCCGCGCCTCAGGAAAGTCCGCGGCTTCAGCCGCGGCCTACCGGCGCTCCGACCGTTTCTCCCTGCACCTACCACCAACAGTGCAGTTTTCTTTGTTTATCGCCCCTGCACCCCTAGAGGTCCCCTCCACCCCCCTATTAGCAACCAGATCGGTGGAATCATTTTCTTACCTACCTGATTGCCCCCCCAGCCTGGGTCCTGTGTCTTCGCCTGGCGGCCATCTTGGTGCACCCCAGCAACAGTGACACCCAGCATCCCCCCCCTTTTCCCCTCATTAAGTCATCAATCTTTGATCCAGGGCTTGAGCCGATCGCCTTTAGGGATCAGGAAGGAATTTTTTTTCCCTGCCGCAGCACATTGGCCAGCTTGCCCAGGGTTTTTTTGCCTTCCTCTGGACCAAGGATTGCTGAGAGCGAGGATTCTCCGAATCCTCTCTCACCAAACACCCGCACCCCCCCGCACGGTGACTGGCAACAATGGTTAAATTGCGATACTCTGCGGAAACCATTTGGGGTCTGAGACAATTCGCAACAATATTACCTGCCGTCACCACAAAAGCCTTAAAATCAAATCAACTTTTGAGAATCGATCGACGATCGATCATCAAAAATTTCAACCATTCAACACAGCTCAAGCACATATCATGTGCGTTGCTTAACACTAGATCGGCAGTTAAACACCGCTCAGAAATCCATGATTTCTTACTACAAAACGATCTAGACTGCCTCTTTATTACAGAAAGTTGGCTGTCAGACGACTGCAACACCATTCTCGGAGAATTGGTGCCAGAAAATTATCGCATCCTAACGGAAAATAGAATAGGGCAAAGAGGAGGAGGCCTGGCGGTGATTCATAAGTCGCATATTGCAATCACTAAACCGGTCCTTCAAAATCCTCTACCTTTTATGGAAACCCTTACGCTTCAACTTCAATCTCACTCTCAGGAGACCGTTCACATTCTCCTCTGCTATAGGCCCCCTGGGCCCAAATCGCAGTTGATTTCAGCATTAACGGAGTTCATTTCCACTTACTCCCTTAACAGCAATCATCTTTTGCTGCTCGGGGATTTCAATTTGTGGGCCAACTCCTCACAGGATCCCATCGCGGAGGCCTGCATCGACCACCTGGAAGGATTAGGACTTCAGCAACTTATATGCGGACCCACGCATGCCTCAGGTCACACACTCGACCTAATTTTCAGACAAAATCTGAAAATAAACATTTTGGGAAATGAACCTTTGCCATGGACAGACCACCATGCAATTAGCTTCATAATTCCCAGAACTCCACTAGTCATGAAAGTACCCAAGCCGGTGACAATACACTGGGCTAGATCTCAGAAGAAGCTCCACTCGGAACTCTTCAGATCTACCCTGGGAAACCGAATTGGGGCTATTCCTCCTCAGCTAGCAGCCTCAGATACTTTGGATGCCATAAATGCAGCTCTGCTACAGTCAGCCGACTTAGCAGCACCAAAGCGCAAACTCCGCAGCCGGGCAAAAAAGTCCAGCTGGTTCAATAACCAGCTGTCGCTATTGAAGCAAGAGCGCAGAAGGGCGGAAGCCGCCTGGAAAAGAAGTCCTTCAGAAGACCGCCTCAACTTCTACAAAGCAGTAACAACACGATATCACAAGGAAATTTTCAAAGCCAAAAAACTTCACTTTTCTATGGTAATTAACAGCGCAATGAATCGCCCACGCGAACTCTTCAGGATGGTCACCCAGACCATGAATCCGGGATGTCTTGAAGTCCCCACTTCAGACACCCAAGAGTTCTGCAATGAACTATCGGATTTCTTCATCAACAAAATTGAAAAAATTCGGGTAAGTATTCGGCAAAACAATACTCCACTCAGCCCCCTCTTCAATCAAAACACAGACGGAACGCCTCTACAATCAACTAAGTTCACTTTGGAACCCATCTCCATCGATACCACAAAAAAATTCATTGGTGCGCTGCGCAACAGCACAGCACCCAATGACATCATTCCCACCAAGCTACTGAAGGAATGTGCCGACATCCTGGCGCCTCCGATCACGCAGCTTATAAATCAGTCATTTAAGGAAGGCATAGTGCCTTCCCTGCTGAAAGAGGGCACAATCCTGCCGATCTTGAAAAAACCTAATTTGGATCCTATGGACCCAACTCACCGCCGTCCCATAACAGGTCTAAATGCTCTGTCCAAGATAATGGAGAAAGTGGTGGTAAATCAGCTGCAACAGCATCTGGACACCCACAACCTACTCGATCCATTTCAATCCGGGTTCCGTCCCGGACACGGTACAGAAACGGCCTTACTGAAAATATGGGACGATGCGCTCGAGGCCGCAGACGAAGGAGAATCGTGTCTCCTGGTTCTGCTGGACCTAAGCGCAGCTTTTGACACAGTAGACCATAAATTGCTACTGAGACGACTAACAGAAGTCGCCGGAGTCTCAGAAGATGCCTTACCATGGTTCTCCTCTTTTCTCGGAAACCGATCACAAACAGTGAAACTGGGATCCTTCACGTCAGAAAAACGCACGGTGCCATGTGGGGTCCCCCAAGGATCCCCCCTATCACCGGTGCTGTTTAATATCTATCTTCGTCCTCTCTTTGATATTATCGGTAGCCAAGAACTACTCTATCACTCTTATGCAGACGACACGCAGTTGTATTTTCGCATCTGCCATAAAAAGGATCATCATCTCAGATTAGAGAAATGTCTCTCTTCAATAGAAAACTGGATGACTAAGAGTTATCTCAAACTCAATAGCGCTAAAACAGAACTCTTTATCTTCGATGCCAGTCGGAAGAAACAACCGACAACAAACTGGACACCATCTCCCATCCTGGGACAAATCATCTCCCCTAGCTCCAAAGTCAAAAGTCTGGGAGTCACGTTTGACACCTTCATGACAATGGACGCACAAATAGGGTCAGTAGTCAGCGGGGCGCACCATTTGATGCGCCTACTACGCAGACTGATTCCATTTATCCCCAAAGAAGACGTAGCAGTCGTGGTGGGAACAATCGTGAATTCCAGACTGGACTATGCAAATGCCCTTTACCTCGGGCTACCCAAGTACCAAATCGCTCGTCTTCAAGTCGTACAGAATACGGCCGCTAGACTGGTGACTGGGAAAAAATCTTGGGAATCAATCTCACCTTCACTGAGATCCCTTCACTGGTTGCCAGTGAAAGACAGAATTGCATTTAAAGCACTCTGCCTGACACATAAGTGCATCCATGGGAAGGCTCCTAGATATCTATGCGACAAGATCAAACCGCACAATTGCAACCGCATTCTGCGATCCACCGACCAAAATCTGGTCAAGGTTCCTAAAACCAAATACAAGTCCAAAGGAGAAAGAAGGTTTGCTTTCCAGGGCCCCAGGCTTTGGAATGCTTTACCAACCAGCATTCGGTTGGAGCAAAACCACCTGTCCTTCAGAAGGCAGATCAAAACCCTGCTTTTCTGAAAGGCATGAGACACAAACAACAAGCGCCCAGAGGCGATTCAGTTCGCATGTGCCGCGCTATATAAATTTTTCATTCATTCATTCATTCATCTGCAGGCTGCTAATTCTTTCAACACAGTTTGTTTTAATGGTCTTGAATTACCTGGTTGGAAAATTGTGTACTTGTGTTTTTATGGAATATACTTTTGTATATTTATGATTGTTAAAGATGTAAGGATAATGTACAGAAGCAAACAAATTAATCTGTTTCAAATTTCTAGCTATAAAATAATATGATGGCAATGTAAAAGTAGTAAAAGGCATAATACTGTATAACTTTTTCTAAATAGAACATATTCCTGAAAATTTGCCAAGTTGATTGTACAGTGGTCCTGTCTCATTTTGGAGCCTTTAAATGATTGCATCTGATTTAATATACCAGAAGTAATCAGAATATAAAGCTATACAATATTAAATTGAATGATTCATGTTAATGAAATTATAGATTTCCTCTTTGCCCAGACATTGTGTAGTTCTTGTAAATGTCATAACATATTACACCTTAATGTGCCTCATTAGGCTTTGATTTTGTATATATTAATGGTGGCTAGATTTATAATAAAATGTGTGTGTGTGTGTGTGTGTGTGTGTGTGTGTGTGTATGATGTATGTGTGTGTGTGTATATATATATATATTGGATATTTCAAACTTCTTTAACAAAAAAAAACTGAAAAATTGGGCGTGCAAAATTATTCAGCCCCTTTACTTTCAGTGCAGCAAACTCTCTCCAGAAGTTCAGTGAGGATCTCTGAATGATCCAATGTTGACCTAAATGACTAATGATGATAAATAGAATCCACCTGTGTGTAATCAAGTCTTCGTATAAATGCACCTGCACTGTGATAGTCTCAGAGGTCCGTTTAAAGCGCAGAGAGCATCATGAAGAACAAAGAACACACCAGGCAAGTCCGAGGTCCTGTTGTGGAGAAGTTTAAAGCCGGATTTGGATACAAAAAGATTTCCCAAGCTTTAAACATCCCAAGGAGCACTGTGCAAGTGATAATATTGAAATGGAAGGAGTATCGGACCACTGAAAATCTACGAAGACCTGGCTGTCCCTCTAAACTTTCAGCTCATACAAGGAGAAGACTGATCAGCAGGGCCGCCATCAGGAATTATGGGGCCCCTTACACAGCTTCAGGCATGGGCCCCCTGGAGCAGAGAACCAGGGGGGGGTGCTGCCTGCCTGAAATTGAGAAGCGGGGTGGGGGGGGGGGCTGCCGCGAATTGAGCCCTTTAATAATAAAAAAAGAAAGAAACCTCTGGGCCCTTTAACCACTTAAGGACCCCTTCACGCCGATATACGTCGGCAGAATGGCACGGCTGGGCACATCCACGTACATGTGCGTGGCCCTTTAAGCCCAGCCGTGGGGTCGCGTGCGCGCCGCCGGCGCGCTCCCGTGACCCAGTCCAAAGCTCCGTGACCATGACCACGGGACTCGCGGACCCGATCGCCGCTGGAGTCCCGCGATCGGTCCCCGGAGCTGAAGAACGGGGAGAGCTGTATGTAAACACAGCTTCCCCGTTCTTCACTGTGGCGCTGTCATCGATCGTGTGTTCCCTAATATAGGGACACACAATCGATGACGTCACACCTACAGCCACACCCCCCTACAGTTAGAAACACAGATGAGGTCATACATAACCCCTTCAGCGCCCCCTGTGGTTAACTCACAAACTGCAACTGTCATTTTAACAGTAAACAATGCATTTTAAATGCATTTTTTGCTGTGAAAATGACATGGTCCCAAAAATGTGTCAAAATTGTCTGAAGTGTCCGCCATAATGTCGCAGTCATGAAAAAAATCGTTAAAAAAAAAATTAATAAAAATGCAATAAAACTATCCCCTTTTTTGTAAACACTATAAATTTTGCGCAAACCAACCATTAAACGCTTATTGCGATTTTTTTTTTACCAAAAATAGGTAGAAGAATACGTATCAGCCTAAACTGAGGAAAAAAAATAATGTTTTATATATTTTTGGGGATATTTATTATGGCAAAAAGGAAAAAATATTGCATTTTTTTCAAAATTGTTGCTCTATTTTTGTTTATAGCGCAAAAAAAAAAAAAACGTCATCTGGGGATCTCCAGGCCCCTGGGGACCCCCGGACCTGTAAAAAATAAAATTGTCCCTTTTAATAAAAAATAAAATAAAAATATATTATTATTTTTATTTATTTTTAAAGGGGGTTGCCATCTGGGCCCCTGGGGACCTCCGGGCCCCTTACAGGTGTACTGCCTGTACCCCCCTGATGGCGGCCCTGCTGATCAGAGATGCAGCCAAGAGGTCCATGATCACTCTGGATGAACTGCAGAGATCTACAGCTGAGGTGGGAGACTCTGTCCATAGGACAACAATCAGTCGTATACTGCACAAATCTGGCCTTTATGGAAGAGTGGCAAGAAGAAAGCCATTTCTTAAAGATATCCATAAAAAGTGTTGTTTAAAGTTTGCCACAAGCCACCTGGGAGACACACCAAACATGTGGAAGAAGGTGCTATGGTCAGATGAAACCAAAATCAAACTTGTTGGCAACAATGCAAAACGTTATGTTTGGCGTAAAAGCAACACAGCTCATCACCCTGAACACACCATCCCCACTGTCAAACATGGTGGCGGCAGCATCATGGTTTGGGCCTGCTTTTCTTCAGCAGGGACAGGGAAGATGGTTAAAATTAATGGGAATATGGAATACAGGACGATTCTGGAAGAAAACCTGATGGAGTCTGCAAAAAACCTGAGACTGGGACAGAGATTTGTCTTCCAACAAGACAATGATTCAAAACATAAAGCAAAATCTACAATGGAATGGTTCACAAATAAACATATCCAGGTGTTAGAATGGCCAAGTCAAAGTCCAGACCTGAATCCAATCGAGAATCTGTGGAAAGAACTGAAAACTGCTGTTCACAAACGCTCTCCATCCAACCTCACTGAGCTCGAGCGGTTTTGCAAAGAGGAATGGGCAAAAATGTCAGTCTCTCGATGTGCAAAACTGATAGAGACATACCCCAAGCGACTTACAGCTGTAATCGCAGCAAAAGGTGGCGCTACAAAGTATTTACTTAACCTCCCTGGCGGTATGATTCTGTCTGGAATTACGTACCAAAAGCGGTACAATTATTTTGCAAGGAAATTCGGTGTTTTATACTGTAGGCCTGTAATTTTTAGAAATAACTCACTTAAATCTGACCAAGCAAGAGTCTTGTAGGCATCCCGGGTATGTTTTTTTTTTTTTAAAACAAAATTATAAATTATAATATAATAAATAATTATAACAAATAATAATATAATTATAATAAAAATTATTCAATAATGTAATCAACTCAAAATCACTGAAATTTGCTCAGTTGCAGAATTGTCGCTGTCATTATTTTTTTTTTTTATGACGAATTTCCACACAAATCGCTATCGCACATTTCTGCAAGTGATTATAATTTATTATCGCTGTTTTCTAGCTGATCTAAAACCATTTTTGACATAAAGGGACACTTTTGGACAATCTATAGTTTTTAGGCAGAAATTACATTTTTTATTTTTATAAAAGTACATGTAGGGCACTGGGCAGACCACTAGGGACAAGGGGGGTGTGTATTTTTTACATACAGTACTGTAATCTATAAGATTACAGTATACTGTATGTAAAGTGTTTGTTTACTTTTTTGAATTTGGCGCCGTTCTCCGCTCCCGTGCGTCGGAACGTTGCAGGGAACGGAGATCGGCGGCACACGGGGACTGTGAATCGAGCGAGGAGGTCCCGCTCGCTCACACAGCGGGGTGGCATCGCTGGATCCAGGGACAAGGTGAGTAATTTGCCTGTGGATCCAGTGAAAGGTAAGCCGCGCCGCTGCACGTCCACCCCGAGCGTGACTCGGGGATACCGATTTTAGCATTGAAAACCAAACCCCGAGTCACGCTCGGGTTTACCGCCAGGGAGGTTAAGGGGGCTGAATAATTTTGCACGCCCAATTTTTCAGTTTTTTATTTGTTAAAAAAGTTTGAAATATCCAATAAATTTCGTTCCACTTCATGATTGTGTCCCACTTGTTGTTGATTCTTCAAAAAAAATTGTTTTATATCTTTATGTTTGAATCCTGAAATGTGGCAAAAGGTCGCAAAGTTCAAGGGGGCCGAATACTTTTGCAAGGCACTGTGTGTGTGTGTATATATATATATATATATATATATATATATATATATATATATATATATATTATGGGAAGAATAATAAAAAACAGAGGTAGTGTATATTTTATGTACAGTTGTGCTTAAAAGTTTACATACCCTGGCAGAATTTATGATTTCTTGGCCATTTTTCAGAGAATCTAAACGATAACACAAAAACTTTTCTTTCACTCATGGTTAGTGTTTTGCTGAAGCCATTTATTATAAACTGTGTTTACGCTTTTTAAATCATAATCGCAACAGAAACTACCCAAATGACCCTGATCAAAAGTTTACATACCCTGATGATTTTGGCCTGATAACATGCACACAAGTTGACACAAAGGGGTTTCAACAGAACCCCTCATTTTCCACTTCTCCAAATGTACCTTTGCTCATTCCGGCCAAAAAGTTATATTTTAACCTCATCGGTCCACAGAACTTGTTTCCAAAATGCATCAGGCTTGTCTATATGTTCATTTGCAAAGTTCAAACGCTGATTTTTGTGGTAAGGACGTAGAAGAGGTTTTCTTCTGATGACTCTTCCATGAAGACCATATTTGTACAAGTATCTCTTTATTGTGGAATAGTGTACCACAACTCGTGTCTGCCAGATCTTTCTGGAGGGATCGTGCAGTCAAATGTGGGTTTTAAATTGCTTTTCTCACAATCCTGCGAGCTGTTCTGTCTGATATTTTTCTTGGTCTTCCAGATCTTGCTTTAACTTCCACTGTTCCTGATGACTGCCATGTCTTAATTACATTCCGAACAGAGGATATTGACATCTGAAAACGCTTTGCTATCTTCTTATAGCCTTCTCCAGCTTTGTGAGCGCTAACTATTTTCAGTTTCAGTTTTCTAGACAACTGCTTAGAAGAACCCATGGTGCTGATTGTTGTGGCAAGGTCAGATGAGTCTGGGCATTTAAAACCTTTGAGATTGACATCACCTGGTCTTCCCAGACGATGATTGAGAACAATCCATGACACTGGCAGGTCTCAGCTTTGCAAAGGAGGCAGTGCATGCTATGAATTCTGCAGGGTGCCCAAACTTTTGCAGACGCCATTTTTTTGTTTTCTGTAATTTTGAAAGTGTAAATGATGGAAATAAAATCTAACTTTTTTTGACATATTATAAGAATGTCTAATCTGTAATTTAGATTGGATGGAGAGCGTCCGAGAACAGGAATTTCCAAGTCTTGCCACAGATTCTCAATTGGATTTAGGTCTGGACTTTGACTGGGCCATTCTAACACATGAATATGCTTTGATATAAACCATTCCATTGTAGCTCTAGCTGTATGTTTAGGGTCGCTGTACTGCTGGAAGGTGAACCTCCTCCCCAGTTTAAAGTCTTTTGAAGACTTTTCTTCTAAGATTGGCCTGTATTTGGCGCCATCCATATTCCCAACAACTCTGACCAGCTTTCCTGTCCCTGCTGAAGAAAAGCATTCTCACAACATGATGCTGCCACCACCATGTTTCATGGAGGGGGGTGGTGTGTTCAGAATAATGTGCAGTGTTAGTTTTCTGTCACACATAGCGTTTTGCTTTCAGGCCAAAAAAATTTATTTTGGTCTCATCTGACCAGAGCACTTTCTTCCACATGTTTGCTGTGTCCCCCACACTCCTCCATAAAGGCCAGATTTATAATAGTTGTCCTGTGGACAGATTCTCCCACCTGAGCTGTGGATCACTGCAGCTCCTCCAGAGTTACCATGGGCCTCTTTATTACTTCTCTGATTAATGCTTGCCTTGCCCAGTCTGTCAATTTAAGTGGAAAACCCTTTTTTTGGTAGGTTTGCAGTTGTGTCATACTCTTTCCATTTTTTGGATGATGGATTGAACAGTGCTCCGTGAGATGTTCAAAACTTGGGATATTATTTTATAACCTAACCCTGCTTTAAACCTCTCCACAACTTTATTCCTGACCTGTCTGGTGTGTTCCTTAGGCCGCGTACACACGGGCAAACATGTACGATGAAACCGGTCCGCCGGACCGTTTTCACCGTACATGTCTGCCCGGGGATTTCTGTACGATGGCTGTACTAACCATCGTACAGAAATCCGCGCGTAAACAATACGCGGGGCGTGTCCGCGCCATCGCCGCGACGATGACGCGGCGACGTGGGCGGGCCTGCCAGTTAAATGCTTCCACGCATGCATCAAAGTCATTCGACGCATGCGAGGGATGGCGGGCGCTCGGACATGTACGGTAGGTCTGTACAGACAACCGAACATGTCCGAGCGGGCAGGATTCCAGCGGACTGTTTTAAAACAAGTCCAGAAATCTTTGCCCGCTGGGAAAAGGCCCGGGGGCAAATGTTTGCTGGAATCCTGCACGCTCGGGCCTACACACGACCGAACATGTCTGCTGAAACTGGTCCGCAGACCAGTTTCAGCAGACATGTTCGGTCGTCTGTACGGCCCATAAGCCTTCATGATTCTGTCTGTTCCATGATGGTTTAATTACATGATCTGCCTACTCAGTGGGGGATATTTCTGCCGATCCCCACTGAGCCCGCTGTTCTCTATGGGGCGGTTGGACTGCCTGTCCAGTTCCATCGGATAACATCTGATCCAATCTGCTAGATTAATGGGGAGTGGAATCCCCATCCGTCTGTTTTTTGCAGACTCGACTGGATCGGATGCAGACTGGTGTAAACGGACACATGTGCCCACCTAAAAAACGGACAGACAGACCCGATCAATCTGCTTGTGTGAAAGGGGCCTAAGGCCTTGTTCACACAGGGCATACACAGCTTACCTTTACCAGGATGCACAAGTGTTCTGTGCATCTCTGTGCAGGCAGTCCCATTGATGTAATTTGGGATGTAGCAACTGCATGAACAGAGCCGTTGCTCCCAATTTTACATCCATATAGGTCCGCATGCATGTCCCTGAGCTCACACTGTCTGCATTCGGGGTCATGTACCCACACAAATGTCAGATTGGGAACAGCAGCTATGCCTGTGCAGCAGTTGCATCCCAATTGACATAAATGGGACTGCCTATACAGGGATGCATGGAACACCTGTACATCCTTGTGCATGCAAACATGGCCCTCCATGGGCATTCCCTTTTAGTATGCCACATGTGAACAATGCTTTAGTAGCAATTTAGCAGGAATTTTGTAAGTTATGTTGTATTTATGTGCACTATTCATGATTTTAGTGTATTTTTATTAAAAAATAAAAAATTGGATAAATATTTGCTCAAATATCACGCTGCCTTAAAATTCAGTAGCACCTTATTTTATTCTACTGGTCCTATACTTTCAGAAAATATATGTTGTTTTTTTTTTTTTTTTTTACAAATTCTGAATACTGTAATGCCTCGTACACACAATCAGTTTTTCCGAAAGGAAAAACACGTTTTTTTCAGCAGGAAAACAGCTGAAATTTGTCTTGCATACACACGGTCACACAAATTTTGTCTAAAATTCGGAATGTCAAGAACGCGGTGACGTAAAACATGTATGACGAGCCTAGATCAATGAAGTTCAATAGGCAGTTCGGCTCTTCTGCTTGATTCTGAGCATGCAAGTTTTTTGCACGTCGCAATTGCATACAGACGACCGTGATTCGCTATAGGAATTTTTTCTGTCACGAAAATTGAGATCCTGCACTCAATCTTTTCTTGGCAGAAAAACTGACAGAAAAAGTGTGATGGAGCAAACACAAGGTCGGTTTTCATGACAAAAACCTCAGATCACACTTTTCCTGTCAGGAAAACTGATCGTGTGTACGAGGCATAAGGGAACAATTAAAACCTTCAGATTTTTGGAGAAATTTGTATATTTACATTTTTGTGTAGTTCAATTTTAACCATTTTGCAAAAAGGCGCAATGTAAAAATTACAAATAGTTGTTATGTATTATGTCCATAAAGATTAAGCTTTTATATTTAGTTGGAATTTAGCAGGAATTTTTTTAAATTAGCTGTGTTTTTTTTTTTATCTGCTAATAATGGTTTTAGTGTATTTTTAAGAAAAATATTGTTTTGATCAACATTTGCGCAAATACTGTGGGGCCTAAAAAATCTGTAGCACCTTCTTTTTATTCACTTACAAACTCTGAAAGCAGCAAGTAAAAAATTAAAACCCAAATTTTTGGGTGTACGTTCACCATTTTACAAAAAGGCGCAATTTATAATTTACAAATGTAATCCATACAGGTTAAGCTTTTATATTTAGTAGGGATTTAGCAGGAATCGCAAAAGATCTGGTGTGTCCTGAACATAAGAAGGAAGTGAGACAACATGAGAGCAGTATATGCAACGTTCCCGGATATAATCGGCCTTCCAGGGGGACACACCAGATCTCTATGGCCCCGTACACACAATAGAATCCATCCGCTGAAAAATCCCAGCAAATGGGTTTCAGCGGATAGATCCTATTATGTGTACACTCCAGCGGATCTGTTTCCGCGGATATTTCTCCCCTGGGATGGATTCCAGCAGATCGAATATTTGCTGACATGCCAAACAAATCCATCTGCTGGAATCCATCCAACGGATGGATCCGCTGGTCTGTATAGACTCACCGGATCCATCCGTCCGAAGGGATCCCCCGCATGCGTCGTAATGATTCGACGCATGCGTGGAATTCCTTATATGACAGCGTCGCGCACGTCGCCGCGTCATAATCGCGGCGACGACACGTCATCGCCAGAGGATTTCGGCACGGATTTCAATGCGATGGTGTGTACACTCCATCGCATAGAAATCCGCGGAAATCCTCGAGAGGATTTATCCGTGGAAACGGTCCGCTGGACCGTATCCGCGGATAAATCCTCCCGTGTGTATGGGGCCTAAGAGTCTTAGGAAGAGAATAAAAAGTGGGCAAAACAGGATGTTTAAGGAGGAAAGCCTTGTATAGATCTTTAGTAATAACTCCTTGATGAAAAGAGTCCAAAAGGACTAAATTAAATTCATCCTGGACTTTACTAACATGTTCTTCAGAGATTTTTTGGTACCAATATCATGGCCACATATTGGACCCTATCCATGAGGATAATGTTGCCCTAATGTTGGAATAACAATCCCCTCTTGTGAGAATAATTTATGTAAAGCCTGTTTCTGAATAGGGGATAAATTGTCCACATTGTGAGGGTAGATTTGTAACTTTTAAATTTCTTTTGTGACCTGTGTAACAAAAGCCAAGATATTTGGATTTGTTTGTAATGGGGGAAATGTTTCTGATTTCTTTTTCATAACAATATGAGTGATATTGTCAATAGGGACATTGGGAACAATATCCCGGTCCATAGCTTGTAAATTCTGTGATTGCTGCTCAAATCTTTTATTCTCTTCCAAGAGGCCCATCAAATCTCATATTGCTCGGAAATCCCTCAATCAAAAGGTTTTCCATTGATCCCTAAGCTTTTTATCCTTATCCTTTCTTTTTCTCTCTTGATCAAATAAGTATTTAAAGGTCAATTTGTGGGCGAACAAATTTAAATCCTTAATGGCCGCAAATTCATCTATTTTCTGAGTGGGGCAAAAAGTAAGGGCCAGATTCACGTAGAAGTGCGGCGGCGTAACGTATCATAGATACGTTACACCGCCGCAAGTTTTCATCGCAAGTGCCTGATTCACAAAGCACTTGCAATGAAAACCTACGCCGGCGGCCTCCGGCGTAAGCCCGCGTAATTTAAAGGGGCGTGTGCCATTTAAATTAGGCGCGCTCCCGCGCCGGACCTACTGCGCATGCTCACTTTTGAATTTCCCGCCATGCTTTGCGCGAAGTGACGTAATTTTTTTCGAACGGCGACGTGCGTAGCGTACTTTCGTATTCCCGGAAGTCTTACGCAAGAAAAAAAATTGAAATTCGATGCGGGAACGACGGCCATACTTTAACATGGGCTGTGTAAAGTTAGGGCAGCTAAAACGATGACCAACTTTGCGACGGGAAACTAGACTAGCAGCGATGTAACGAACGCGAAAAACCGTCGTGGATCGCCGTAAGTACTAATTTGCATACCCGACGCTGGTTTACGACGCAAACTCCCCCCAGCGGCGGCCGAGGTATTGCATCCTAAGATCCGACAGTGTAATTCAATTACACCTGTCGGATCTTAGGGCAAACTATGCGTAACTGATTCTATGAATCAGTCGCATAGTTAGGAAGCCCCTAAAACAGAGATACGACGGCGTATCAGGAGATACGTCGTCGTATCTCTTTTGTGAATCTGGCCGAAAAAACGTACTTTCCTTTCTTTTAATGGAGGAGCCGCCCCCTCCTTTGGGTCGGAAAAGGTAAAGGATATGGTTGTGCTGGAAAGAGAACAGGGTTGTGGAGAGTTTGTGTCAGAGAGGTTCCCTTGCTGGTCACCCTGTTGGTCGCGCCGGTGCGCGCACCTGTGCATTCCTGTGCGTGCAGGTGCGTGCACGCGCACGGCGCATGGGTGCGCGCACGGCGCTTGGCGCCAATCTGTCTATTTAAACTGCCAGAGTCTGATCTGCAGCTACCTGTGACTCTTGCTCCTATTACCTGTCTGAACACTTGTCTCCTGATTACCCGGACTGCCTATTGGATTATCCCATTGGATTATACCATTATTGGGTAACTGGTAACTGTGTCCATACAGGGTGTTTTTTGTATGTTGTTTATATGTTTTTTTAATCATGTTGTAATAAAATGTTATACTTTTTTTTATGTTTTTTCCTCTCATTATGTGCCCACAGAGTCCACCAATTTTTTGAGTTTCTCAATCTATATATATATATATATATATATATATATATATATATATATATATATATATATATATTGGATGTTGGCATGGTGAGGGTCTTCCCTTCCCATGTTTTTATCTGTTAATAATGATTTTATGGGGGCGTGGCTTAGCGATGGCCGAGTGAGGACGTTCTCTATGTGAGCTCCTGGCTTCCCCCCGGGTCACCCTGACATCTAACGGACTTAAAACACCACCGTGCACGGCATGCTAAGCAGCAAAAGACCCCGACCCGGACCATCACCCCGCAGGAACAGACCGATCACCCTGAGGAGCGGTATTAGGAGATTTCTCTGCGAACCCCGCCGCCCAACAGCCGACGCCATTACAGAGGCTCCACGTGCATCTCCCCCGGCGTTCTGCTCCGCTCGCATGCTGGCTCCCCTTCCCACACCTGCAATGGACACTGACCTGTCCCAGGGAATCCCATCGGTCCTCCGACCATCCGCACGGAGCTCCACGCAACATCCTGGCGACATGCCAGACGACCTCCGCTCCATCCTACAGGCCCTCCCCACTAAGGCCGACATTGAGGACCTCGTCCGCCGGGTAGAGGAAGCCCACGGCCGCGCCTTCCAGGAGGTAAGAGAGGAGCTGCAAACCATCACTGAGCGGGTGGATATGGGGGAAGCGTCCATCTCCTCACTGGAGCGAAGAGTAGCGGTGCTTGAGGGCTCTCAGGCATCGCAGGCAGCGACCGCCATAGACCTCCAGCTCCATTTAGAAGATTTGGAGGACCGCAGCCGCTGCAATAATTTGCGGCTGCGCGGCCTACCGGAGGCCACAGGATCGGAGGACCTGGCGGTGTCAGTCGTTGCCATCTTCCAGGGATTGCTAGGAGACTCACCCCCTGCCCTGGAACTTGACCGTGTTCACAGAACACTAGGCCCCAGGTCTACGGACCCAGACCGCCCTCGTGATGTCCTTTGCAGGCTACATCGATATACTCACAAGGAGTTAATCCTCCGCAAGGCCTGGGAGCAAGGAGACATTAACTTTGATGGAGCCGCAATAAAGATCCTCCCGGACCTTTCCAGGGCTACATTGCAGCGAAGGGCTATACTGAGACCAGTTCTTGACCTCGCCAGGAGAGCGGGCTGCACCTATCGCTGCGGCTATCCCCTGGCGGTCACCTTCCGCAAGATGTCCTTCCTCCTTTACCCTACGCACCCCAGCGGAGCTGCCAGGCCTCTTTACCTTTTTTGCAACAGAACCGGTGGATGTCCCGAACTGGCTCATCATCCTACCCCGCCAGCCGAACCGACCGCTCTCCGGGCCGCAACGAGGAAGCTTCCCCCCTCGCCAGCAGAGATCAGCAAGGAGGGTGCGAGCTTCTTCCTCCATAGAGGGGTCACGTGAGTCATAAGCTGCCACGCTCTGTTTCGCCATGTTGTTTTTTCTTGTAGTGCACAGCTTTCTGCCCGGAACCCCCCCTCTGCTGGCTAATTGCTTCATCGCCTGATGTCACTTTTGCCCCTCATTACTTGGACAGCGGGGGGCGCCCCCCGTATGCGCCTGTGCACCCCCCCAGCCTGTTTTTGGCTATGTCCATGGAGGAGCCCCCGGCGGAGCCACCTAGACTGTGGGATGACCGCTTTGCGAGACCACGGTTGCCATGTAGGAGACCTGACTTTGAGCGCACAGCTGGACGTGCTCCTGCGGAGTTGACGCTACACGGTGCCCGGAGGCCCCCAACCGTTAGGGGGAGATGTCTGTCGATCCCCCCCGGCCGTGTCCCGATATGGTCTCAAACTCACGCTTAACCGCTGACTCATTTTGACCCCTAGTTTTGGGGTGCTGATCGGGAGGGGAGACATGTTGGGGGGCCCTGGGAAGGGGGGAGTGCAGGATGGTCATGTGAGGGTTTGCCATGATGCCCAGACGACGGAACTTACTTTGCCCCCCGGGGGTAGAGGGGTGCTATGTTCTTATGCCCAGGAGGAGGTTAAGCGGGTGGCCCCCCACGGGAGGAGGGGGGGGTGATTCGGGCTATTTTTGATGGTTCAAAGTTTTAACTGTTTATTCTCATATGTGCATTATGACGGTTTAAATATGTCAATAATGGCGCTTGTCTGATATTAGTATATTATCTGCATGCATGTTACGGTGTACTTATCTGATTTATGTTATTAAGAGTTCTCCCTTTATTGGGAGACGGGGTGGCCGGGGGTGGCCGGTGGGCCTCCCACTGGCTGTCTTTTTCCAATCCCCCACTTAGGACGACACTCTAATACCAGCTTCTGTTCTGGTGAGTGTCTAGGCACGGTGGTGCCCACTCTCTTAGTGTACCATACCTACTTATCTTTGTAGGTCTTTTGACTGTACTAAGTCTCCTCTGGAAGGGGTGCTTGGGTTTCCAGGCACCTCCTCTCTCTCTCTTCCCCACCCTCCCCTACTCTACACCTCCCCACCTCCCTCTATCCCCTACTTTCCCTCTTTTACTACCCTCTTCCCTCCTCCTTACAGACAGGGTGATGGATTCCATTCGGGTGCTATCTTTGAATGCCAGAGGCCTGAACACGCCTGAAAAGCGGCGCATGCTTCTCAATGACTTGAAGGGGTCCCACGCTGATGTCGCCTTCATTCAGGAGACTCACTTTAAACATGACAAACTGCCCATTCTGAAAAGTAGACTATTTCCACTGACTTACCACTCCACCAACCCTACAGCTAAATCCAAGGGTGCTACCATCTTGATCTCCAACAAAGTGCCATGGAAATGCCAGGCAGAACTGATAGCCCCCGGAGGATGGTTCGTCTTCCTGAAGGGCCTGATAGGTACCACATTACTCACTCTAGCGACAATTTATGCCCCGAATGACCAACAGGCCAAATTTATCTCATCCACCTTAGATAAATTATCGGACTTCATGGAGGGTCAGTTGATTCTCGGCGGAGACTTCAACGCCCCCCTGATTCCTACCTCTGACACGTCGTCCGGATGCTCGACGTTACCCCCGACGCAAAGAAAAAGAATAGCCACTGCCCTACACAAAGCGCACCTAATAGATGTGTGACGCTTACAGCACCCCACGGAATGTGATTACACGTTTTACTCCGCACCCCATAAACTGTACTCCAGAATTGATTTTTTTCTGATCCCACACAACCAGCTCCACGTGGTCTCCGACTCGTCGATCGGCCACATCACCTGGTCGGACCACGCACCCATTTACCTGACGTACACCTTAGATGGAGGCGCCTCAACTAGACCCAGGTTTTGGCGCCTTAATGAGAGCCTCCTCCAGACCCCGGAGGTCCTAGCGGATGTCTCGAGAGAGCTTCCCCTGTATTTCCGGGAAAACGATACCCAAGACTGCGACCCTGGTTCGCTCTGGGAGGCCCACAAGTCTGTGATACGGGGTGTCCTCATCAGACATGGGGCACGCATCAAGAGAGAACGCAATGCTCAACTGGCTACATTGCTTTCTAAACTTCATGCAGCGGAATCTTTACACAAACATAGGCCCACGCCTGACCTGGAGACAGAATTGGGGACCCTACGCACACAAATCACGGACCTTCTACTCTATAGGGCTAAAGCGGCGGTACAGATATGCCGAAAAATAGGCTACGAGTCGGGCAACAAATGCGGCAGGGTATTGGCCAGGGCGGTCAAGGAACAAAAATCGGCGGCGTATATCCCTCACATTGTTGGTCAGGGGGAGGTAGAGTTACACTTCCGCAACATATTTCACGGGAATTCAGGGACTTTTACCATTCACTCTATAACCTGCCAAACAGAGACCCGCCGCAAGCGGACATTGACGAATACATATTGACTTCACAAATGCCATCTCTCTCCCCAGAAGTCCTGGAGGACCTTGAGGCCCCGATCACGCTAGAGGAACTCCAGATTGCTTTGGGATCCATGAAGCCGAATAAGGCCCCGGGCCCGGACGGCTTCACCGTTCGGTACTACAAATCCCTTCTCCCGATCCTAGGCCCACGTATAGTCTCCTTCTTTAATGCAATAGGTGGGGGTTCGCAGTTTCCCAGGGACACCCTAAAAGCTCATATCACACTGATCCACAAGGAGGGTAAAGACGCAGGTTCCTGTGGGAGCTATAGACCCATCTCCCTTTTGAATACCGATTTGAAATTATTCACCAAAATCCTGTCCACCCGCTTGGCGCACCATCTCCAGTCCTTGTCTCATCTTGATCAGGTGGGTTTTATCCCCACAAGGGAGGCCAGGGACAACACCATTACGGTCCTTAACCTGGTCCACCTGGCAAACACAAACCACATCCCTTCCGTCTTTGTCAGCACCGATGCCGAAAAGGCAATTGACAGAGTCAACTGGAAAGTCATGTTCTCTGTCCTCCGACACATTGGGTTGGTGGGAAGGATGCTGTCCTGGATAGGGGGGATATACTCCAACCCGACGGCCCAAGTAAAGGTGAACGGAATTTTATCGGACCCATTCCCTATCATGAACGGCACGAGACAGGGTTGCCCGCTGTCCCCTCTTCTGTTTGCCCTCTCTCTAGAACCCTTCTTGTGTAGAATAAGGCTGAACCCCGACATCCAGGGTCTTACCGCAGGGACCTTGCAATGCAAGGTCTCTGCTTATGCAGATGATCTCCTTTTTTCCCTGACGAACCCAACAATCTCTTTGCCGAATCTATTGAAGGAATTCCACACGTATGGAGCCATATCGAACCTTAAAATAAACTATTCCAAGTCGGAGGCGATGGGGGTGGCTATCTCCCCGCAGCACATCTCAGCTATACAGGCGAGTTTTTCCTTTCAGTGGACCAACATGGCCCTCAAGTATTTAGGTACGTTAATTCCAACTTTTGAGGAATGTTGCTCGGGGACCGGACCGGTATCGCAGACCCTCTCACAAATGTATTCGCTCCTAAACTCACCCCCCACACAACCTAGCTTAAGTTGCCTGGAGAGATGGGAAACAGACCTTAACAGGACTTTCTCAATGGTGCAGAGGCAACGCATCATCACCTTAGCTATAAAGTCCTCTTCTTGCACCAGACTTCAGGAAACTAACTTTAAACTCTTCTCCAGATGGTACCTTACGCCCACCAGGTTACACAAGTGTTTCCCCTCTACGTCGGACCGCTGTTGGCGGTGCGGGGTGGAGGCGGGCTCACTACTACACATTTTCTGGTCCTGCCCAAAACTGGCGAACTTCTGGGCGGAGGTTCGCCGTATTACACAGACATTTACGGAGTATGTGATCCCGGACGACGCGTCGTTTTTTCTGCTGCACTTGTCAACGATGACGGTCAAATCCTACAAAAAATCGTTAGTATGCCACCTTGTGAATGCCGCCAAGGCGTGCATCCCCCTCCGCTGGAAGCAGCAGTGCCCGCCGTCGGTTGGGTGCTGGCTGCGGAAGGTGGAGGAAACAAAACAGATGGAGGATTTGATTCTCACTGCGCAACATAAACACGAGGCCTTTACTGAGGTATGGGGTATCTGGAATGTTTTTATTTTCTCGGACGAGGGAGCATCCCTACGAGGGTCCTGATGTCGCGTTAGTCGGAGGCGGTGCCGTCTATTTCCCGCCCTGTCTGTATCCCCCATTCCACCCCCCCCCCCTTTTTTCTTTTTTTTTCCCCTTCTCTTTTCCCTCTTCTTTTCTCTGCTACACCTGATTTCACTTTTACTTCTATCTAAGATAAAATTAAGCACGTGGAGGTTCTGGCTCTTTGATGCTATTCATATTGGTATAGATTGCAACATACATGTCGCTATGACTCATCTCTAAGTATATCTATATACAGTATCATCTTACAATGTTGGCTGAAATGTATACATAACCCTTTTGTACTTCTCTTTTAAGGACATGTATGTCTTTGTTGTAATGTTGGAATTTCTCCATGCGTGCTTTCTCAATAAAATATATATTTGAAAAAAAAAAATAATGATTTTAGTGTATTTTTTGAGAATATATTGGTTTGATAAAAAACCTTCTTTTTATTCTGGAGGTCATATGCTTTCAGAAAATATATGGTTTTGGGGGTCTTTTACAAATTCTGAAAGGGAAAAATTAAAACCTTCAGATTTTTTCAGAAATGTGGATTTTTGCATACGTTCGAGTTTTGCAAAAAGGCCCAATGTAAAAAAAAAATGTTTGTTGTTATTTATTAACTCCATACAGGTTAAGCTTTTATATTTAGTAGAGATTTAGCAGGAATTTTGTAAAATTAGCTGTGATTTTATCTGCTAATAATGGTTTTAGTGTATTTCTTGCACATATATTGGTTTGATAAACATTTGCGCAAATACCACAAAGTCTAAAAAATCAGTAGCTCCTTCTTTTTATTCTAGTGGTCATATGTTTTCAGAAAATATATGGCTTTGGGGGTCTTTCACAAATTCGAAAAGCTTTAAGGGAAAAATTAAAACCTTCAGATTTTTGGAGAAATTTGGAAATGTACACTTTTGCGTCTGTTCAGTTTTCACCATTTCGCAAAGGCGCAATTAAAAAATTACAAATATTTGTTTTTTATTAACTCAATACAGGTTAAGCTTTTATATTTAATATTAGTATTTTGCAAAAATATTGTTTTGATAAACATTTGAGCAAATATCGTGGGTACTTAGAAATCACCTTATTTTTACTCTACTGGTCGTGTACTTTCAGAAAATTCATGGTTTGGAGGGTCTTTTACAAACTTCGAAAGCTATAAGTGAAAAAGAAAAATGGAAAAATTGCAAAATGGTCTGGCCATCTGAGTGTACACAATAGAGCACAGGGCCTGGCAGCAAAAGGTTTAAACGGGAGAATGTGTACTAATGTATACACAGGACATTGTGCTAAAAAATGTTTAATACACAGATTGCGGATGGGAAGGGGTTGGGGAAAAATGAGTGAACTTTGTAATTTTAGCACAGTGTTGTGTGATTCAGTGGTTGCTTTTACATGTTACCTAAAACTGCTCTTTAGGTGATACATATTTAACCATACTGAATATCCATAGCTTTTTCTGCCTGAGTTTCTAATCAACCAGGTATTTGACTGACCTCTAAAATATAATTTTAACCTACAAGTTTTGGGTCTCTGCACATTTTTTAATGTAGTATACAATCTTTCATGTAATTAAACCAACAATGAACTGTATGAAAAAACACAAATATCCTTAGGGTATTCTAAAATCCCCAATCAAATTATTCCTGTTTCTTTGGTCAGGTAGATTTCTGTGCAGTATTTATGCAAGTGTATTCTTGAACTCAAAGTTCAAATTACAGGATCATTAAATAAAATTAGCATTTAATTGTAAATTTATTTATTCTTCCAGTTAGTTAACCACAAACTCAGGTACGATTTACCTGACTGGTGATCCATATTAATATTCAATGTGTAATACCAATTAAATGTGTATGTTATGTTAATGTATTGTCACATATTAGCACAAAAACTTGGTGTGCAATGTACTCTGCCCAGACTAAGCATCCGGGAAGAATTTAAAGATAGTAATAAAAAAAAAAAGTACCAAGAGCAAAGATATATCTACAACCTCTATGTTACTAAGGCCACTTACACGGTCGTTCCAAACCGATGAGAATGATCTGACGGGCCATTTCCATCGGTTCACCGCTGAAGGGACCTGATGGTCTGATGTGCGTACACACCATCGTTCCAAAAACCGATCGGGTCAGAACGCGGTGACGTCAAACACACGATGTGCTGAATAAAACGAAGTTCAATGCTTCCAAGCATGCGTCGACTTTATTCTGAGCATGCGCGGGTTTTGAACTGATGCTTTCTGTACTAACCGATCGGGCAGCGGTCCATCGGTTCGATTTTAAAGCATGTTTTAAAATTTTGGACCGATGGGCTATACACACGGTCGGTTTGGACCGATGAAACTGAACCTTGGTCCATTCTCATCGGTTTTGTCCGACCGTGTATACGCAGCCTAAGAGGTTGAAGGTGGGGAAGGCACTATAGATCCTTTCACTGATCAGGTTTACCAGTGGTCATAGCACATGTGTGATCTTGAGCAATTCTCCTATAAAAGGTCAGACCACCCTAAACTATCTGTCAATTTTTTGTATATTAGAAATGAAATGCAATCACAAAGACAACCACCAATGATTACCATTTAACTCTTTTGTTGTCAAGTTTTTGTCATTTCTGAAAGGGAAAAAAAGTATTTTAAAACCGGCTTTGCGGCTATAATGAATCGTTGGCTTTGGCAATTCAGAGCGAATTCATTCATAAAAATAAATAAATAGCGTGGGGGTAGCCCCAAATTCCATTACCAGGCCCTTCAGGTCTGGAATGGATATTAAGGGGAACCCCGCCGTCAATTAAAAAAAAAATACGTGGGGTTCCCCCCAAATATCCATTCCAGACCCTTCAGGTCTAGTGTGGATTTTAAGGGGAACTCCACCCCAAATAAAAAAAAAATGGCGTGGAGTTCCCCCAAAAATTCACGACAGACCCCTTATCCGAGCACATTAACCTGGCCGGCTGCAGAAAAGAGGGGGGGCAGAGTGCGGCCCCCCTCTCCTGAACCGTACCAGGCCACATGCCCTCAACATGGGGAGGATGTCCCCATGTTGATAGGAACAAGGGCCTCATCCCCACAACCCTTGCCCGGTGGTTGTTTGGTTCTGCGGGCGGGGGCTTATCAGAATCTGGAAGACCCCTTTAACAAAGGGGACCCCCAGATCCTGCCCCCCCTATGTGAATTGGTAATGGGGTAGAAAAAAGTCCTTTATTAATAAAAAAAAAAAATAATCCAGCGGTGATAATCCACTCGTTCCCGGCTTCCTGCTCCAACGTTGTCTGTCTGCGGATGATCTCAGCGATGAGAAGATCCATCCATCCAGAGCGCAGCATCGCCGACCTCCTCTCACTGCTGGACACAGGCCAGTGAATGAGCGGCTGAAGCTGTGACATTTCTTATATAGGGGAGGCGGGGTCACCCGTCACGTGACCCCGCACCCTCTGACGCACCCTCTGCTACGTCACTGGGGAAGCCCAGCAAGGGGGAAGACGGGGCTTCCCCAGTGACATAGCAGAGGGTGCATCAGAGGGTGCAGGGTCACGTGACGGGCGGCCCGCCTCCCCTATATAAGAAATGTCACAGCTTCAGCCGCTCATTCGCTGGAGCGGTGAGAGGAGGTCGGCGATGCTGTGCTCTGGATGGATGGATCTTCTCATCGCTGGACCGGAGATCACCCGTCGCTGGATACAGACAACGTTGGAGCAGGAAGCCGGGAACGAGTGGATTATCACTGCTGGATTTTTTTTCTTTTTTTTTAATTAATAAAGGACTTTTTTCTACGGTGTGTGTTTTTTTTAACTATTTACACTTGCTTCGTGAAATGGTAGGGGTACAATTACCAATTTACATAGGGGGGCCAGGATCTGGGGTCCCCTTTGTTAAAGGGGTCTTCCAGATTCTGATAAGCCCCCCACCCGCAGACCCCCACAACCACCGGGCAAGGGTTGTGGGGATGAGGCCCTTGTCCCCATCAACATGGGGACATCCTCCCCATGTTGAGGGCATATGGCCTGGTACGGTTCAGGAGAGGGGGGGTGCACTCTGTCCCCCCTTCTTTTCTGCGGCCGGCCAAGTTAACGTGCTCGGATAAGGGGTCTGGTGTGAATTTTTGGGGGAACTCCACGCCATATTTTTTTAAAATTTGGGGTGGAGTTCCCCTTAAAATCCAGACCTGAAGGGTCTGGAATGGATATTTGGGGGGAACCCCACGTCATTTTTTTTTAATTGACGGCGGGGTTCCCCTTAATATCCATTCCAGACCTGAAGGGCCTGGTAATGGAATTTGGGGGTACCCCCACGCTATTTTTTTATTTTATTTTTTATGAATGAATTCGCTCTGAATTGCCAGAGCCGACAATTCATTATAGCCGCAAAGCCGGTTTTAAAATTGTTTTCTTCCTTTCAGAAATTACACTTTGTGCAGGGACAGTTCTAAGTACTGGAAACATGCGCTATTTCACATGCTAACTTTACACCCCCTCTAGGTACAAAATTTAAAGTAATATTTCACTTTTATTGTTTCACTTTTAGCATTATTAAATTCACTGCTCCCGAAAAAACTGCCGTTTTTAAATCTTTTTTTCGCGTTGATACATGTCCCCTGGGACAGGACCCAGGTCCCCAAACACTTTTTAGGACAATAACTTGCATATTAGCCTTTAAAATTAGCACTTTAGATTTCTCCCATAGACTTTAACAGGGTGTTCTGCGGCTTTTCGAAATTGCCACGAACACCCCTAATTGTTCGTTGTTCGCCGAACAGGCGAACAGGCAATGTTCAAGTCGAACATGAGTTCGACTCGAACTCGAAGCTCATCGCTAGTTTTGACCTATCGGTCAGGCGTCCTTCGGTCCAATTTTAAAGCAAGTTCTCTTTTTTTGGACCGAAGGACAACTATCCGATGGGGCCCACACACGGTCAGTTTGGACCGATGAAACTGAACTTCAGTCCGTTTTCATCGGTTTGGTTCGATCGTGTGTACAGGGCCTGACAGTGTGTAGAGGATATATATGCATCCCAGGTGTTGTATATATATTTATACACTGTATAGTTTAGCTAGATCCACTCTTCCTAATTTACTGACAGGCAGGTGATTGTGCTAGTTGCAGTATTCTCACGTGGTGTACTGTCTGTGTCCTCTGCGGTGTGCACCTAATGCTACGCGGTGTGTGTACTGTCTGTGTCCTCATCCCATTGTGCACCTTACGTAAAGCTGGTGTTTCTCATATTTATTCCTAGAGTCAGGGATCTGCTCATATTAATACCACAGGCAGAGGATATTGCTGCAAGTTCTTTCACGTGGTGTACTGTCCGTGTCCTCGGCACATTGTGCACCTAACGTAAAGCTGGCGTTTCACCTATTTATTCCTAGAGTCAGGTATCTGCTCATATTAATACTACAGGCAGAGGATATTGCTACAAGTACTTTCACGTGGTGTACTGTCTGTGTCCTCTGCAGTGTGCACTTAAAGCTACGTGGTGTGTGTACTGTCTGTGTCTGTGCTATTTTTCTCAATGATTTTCATCCATATTGCAGGGACCAGACATTACATTAAAGCTGCAAGCAGTTTTAAATTCATTTTTTCTTATAGTAATCTCATGTTGTGCAGGGACAGTTCTAAATATGTGCCACTTCACAGGCATACTATAGACATCCAGCAGGTACGATATTTAAAGGAATTTTTCAAAAAAAAATTCACTTTAAGCATCATTAATATCACTGCTCCAGAAAAAACGACCGTTTTTAAAACTTTTTTTTACATTGATACATGTTCCCTGGGGCAAGACCCGGGTTCTCAAACCCGTTTTACAACAATAACTTGCATATTAGGCTTTAAAATGAGCACTTTTGAATTTGAACGTTCGAGTCCCATAGACTTCAATGGGGTTCTAAATGTTTGTGCGAACGTTCGGTCTGTTCTAAGGTTCTGGTGCGAACCAAATGGGGGGGGGGTGTTCAGCTCATCCCTAGTGCAGAGGAGTGCAATACCGGGCGGTGGTGGAGCAAGTTGCGACATGATACATAGAGAAGATTAAGATACCTGGCATAATAAAGAGCAGTAGCCAGATTTAAATGGGGTTGTAAAGGTTTGTTTTTTTATTTTCTAAATAGGTTCCTTTAATCTTTGGAGGTCTGCATAACAGCATGATAACCGGTGGACTACTGCTACTGCTGAAGTTTATTGCTAAAGTTTACGCTGAAGCCTGGGCCGGTCACTAGGGAAGCTACTAAATGGAATAAGGGGGAGGCAGAGAGACCAGGCTTAGGATCCCAGGACAGCGATGATTCATTACACTCACAAGTGTAGGACAGAGCCGTGGTGGAGAGTCTTCAGAGATTTGCTTGGAAATCGAGCCCATACCCTCCTGTATCATCCCAGATGCTGGTGCATACTATTGAAAAACCTCAAAGCAGCCACTGGAAGCTGCACACTCTGAGGTACAGGGTGAGATGGGCATGTATACTGGGAGAGATAATGAGCTGAGGTTAGAAAAAGAAAAAAACAGGACTGGTAATATTGTGACTATTACATCTGTACAACCTGCTCTGATGGGGGAACGGACTTTAAAAGATGTGCTCCAAGCTGTGCCGATGTGTAATACAACTTTAAAAACCCTGTCGAACCAGTTTCAACACCTACGAGAGGAGGTCGCTATTATACATCACGATGTACAAAAGGTGTGGGAACTCACACAGCTGTAGAGACCCGTCAGTAATATTGAGGATGACTTGGCTCCTAAATTGCGGTATTTCAAGGCGGTGGAGCTTCAAACTAATATCACACTAATATAGATGATATTGAAAATAGGCTTCAAAGGAATAATGTGCTGATACTTTGCCTCCCAGATCATATAAAAGGGACAAATCCTAAGGAATTCACAGAGCAATGGCTTTTTGGAAGTTTTTGATAAAAAAACTTTTCTCACCCTTTTTTTTGGTTGAACGCACATATAGGATAACATCCGGTGAAATACCTACTTCCCCTTATTTTGAGGATGCTATATTTCCGTGATAGAGATACAATTTTGGCTTTGGCATGTATGGTATGTTGTGTTGTTTTTTTTCATTTGTTGTGTCTTGTCAATGAGCATGTTTATAAACACAGCTATTTTACAATCATTGCAACATCATTTGAATATAAGGATCGGAACGATTGGATTCTCACCTGTACATGGCATAAGAATTATGAGATTTATGAGATTGTACTATGGAATTGCCTTTTTTTTCTCCCTCCAGGTTATCTGAAACTGTTACATTTCTTTGGAATGTCTCAATGTTTTAACTACATATATTAAAAGTTGTATTAATAAGAAAATTTTAAATAATGGCTAATTAAATAAGAGTACTATCCTGGAATGTGAGGGGGTTGAAGGATCCAGTAAACGAAAAAGCATTTTTTTCTGCATTACTAAAGTATAACTTGTCGATTGTCTGCCTGCAGGAGACTCATCTTACCCAGAACACTATATCTTTGTTACAAAACAGGGAATACCCTATTACCGTAAGTATCATTCTGTATACTCTACATTTGCAAGAGGGGTTAGTGTGCTGATATCCTTTAGGATGCAGTTTACCTGCAGGCGGAGCTTGATAGATCCTCAGGGTAGATATATTTTATTGGTATGTACTATGTTCTTTATGACATGTATAGTGGGTTCAATGTACATTCCTCCACCATATAATTCAGAGGTACTGTGGAAAATCGGTGCATTTATTGTGGAGCATCCTGGTATCCCCTTAATAATAATTGGGGACTTTAATAATGTATGTAATCCAAGCATAGATCGTCACCCCTCGGGTACTGGGTCGGAAACTCTATTCTCTAGGCAGCTACAGGAATTGGGGTTGTTTTATTTGTGGTGGTTGTTTAACCCTACAAAAATGTCTCCTCTACTTATAAGTCCTTATCCAGGATGGATCTGGCTGTGGACACAGAGCTAATGCTCCCATTAATATCAGATATACAATATTTGGCGAAAGGTATTTCAGATCACTCGCCAATATTATTGTCCATTAATAAAATTAAACCATGTATTAACCCTAATTGGAGGCTAAATGCTTACTGGTTACGGGTACTCCCGCAGGGAAATTACATTAATCGAGCCCTCACTGATTCTTTTTTTCTATAATGACCAATCATCTCCCTCCTAGGTGGTGTGGGATACCGTGAAGGCTTTTTGGAGAGGACTATTAATTCAAGCCATCAGAACCTTTAAAAAATCTAGCGCAGAATGACAACCCTTGCAGCGGAAGTGCAACAAAAATTATTTCAATACATTCAGAATCCTACGCCCCAAAATCACTCTGCATGGAAAGATATACAGGTATTATATAAAAGAACATGTAATAAAAAAACAATATTCAAAAAAACACTCTTAATAAAAATTTCCTCATAGATATTGTATCAGCGCTCTTGTCAAAAGAACAAAATTGACAAGCTTCCTTATTCAGTTCATGTAGCTCATAAAGTAAAAGTAGTGCATGGGAGTTCAATTGCAGCTTTGTGTAGTGATTGATTATAAGTAGACCACCATTCACCAAGCGATTCACCACGTGGAAAGAAGACTCCCCTTTGGGGATACACTCACCACTATCAAAAGTATAATACGCCTCACATCAAAGCCTGAACCTCCACCGCTCCAACTGACCTTCCACCAACTTTCAATTGCGTTTTGTTTAGGGATCCAGTAAGCTCATGTAACAAAAAGATGAATTGTCCACATAGTGTGATACTGTTTCAAAGAGTTTTAATAATGCCCAGAAAAAAAAACTCTTACAATACATACGTACTACAATGCAGTTAAGTTATGAAGCCCTAATTAAGTGCAAGTGCAAGCTTTTAGTTCACCCGGTCATCGAAGATAGCAGACAGAGCCGTCTGTGTAGAGCAGACGTTCTCAATACACTTCCTGATACCTCGGCAGCACATGGAGCGCATGCGTCACTTCCGGTTGATCATCGAGAGTTGTGATCTCACTGCAATTGAACTCCCATGCACTACTTTTCCTTTATGAGCTACATGAACTGCATAAGGAAGCTTGTCAATTGTGTTCTTTTGACAAGAGAGCTGCTATAATATCTATAAGGACATTTTTATTAAGAGTGTTTTTTTGAATATTGTTTTTTTCAATACATGTTTTTCTTTTCAGCGGCTGATATTTTATTTGATGAGTATTGTATTTTCATATTTATTTATTTATGGCACATCTTATTGCATAGAGACCTTGATTGTTGATTCCTAAGCGAAAAACACGAACGCAGTGACGTTTCAACGTACTGACGAGAGTTTAAAAGAGGAAGTTCAATTCTCCGGCGTCACCCTTTGGGCTCCTTCTGCTAATCGAGAGTTAGTAGAGGTTTCGTCTGTGTGCATTCATGGTTTTCAGTTTCGTGCAATTTTGTTTGTTTCTGAGGGTCCGTTGTTCAAACAGACATGTTGCTCAATCCTGCGAGAGAGCGTGCTGTTTATGGGCTGGGAGTTATGGCTATAGCTCAAGCCCGGTCCAGGTCCAGGAGTAGGACTGTTTGGACCAAAAATTGGTTGCTTCATCAAGACCAATTTTCTCATATGCCATTGCTCAGGGAGCTGCAGGAGAATAATCCAAATGTTTTTTGTAACTATCTGCGGATGACGGATTCCTGCTTCCAACATCTTTTAAACTTGCTGTCCCTGTATATCAGCAAGCAGGACACCTGTATGAGGCCTGCTATTCCTGCAGAGCAAAGGCTCATAGCCACTTTGCGATACTTGGTGATGGGGAGAAGCCTCCAGGACCTTAAGTTTACGATTGGGATCTCTCCCCAGGCTCTGGGAGTCATAATTCCTGACATTTGCTGTGCCATTATTCAAGTCCTGCAGAAGGACTATGTTCAGGTAAGTTATTTTCTTTAATATCACATTCTATCCACTTCATGTTTTATAATTCCCATTATTGTAATTTGCTGTGAATGTTTTTTTTTTGCATGCTGAATATTTTTCTTGGCCTACATGCATATTTGCCTTCACTTACCTCCCCAGCATGCTACCCTGGGCACATCCACACCTAGCATATTAAAACATATTTTCTTTTCTTTTTTTTTTTGCTTCCCTTAACAACCCTTATAAACTGTGTCACATTTGTATTGTTGTCCTAAAATTCATGCAGAGTGCAAGAGATCCTTTTTTTGGGGTGCACAAACTCTTTAGTAACCCTCCCCTTCCCAAAATGCTTAATCACCTGATACAACTACTCTATTTGCTGACTTAGAAAAACATATACGCAGTATACCCCTTTTGTTGTTGTTATATTTCTGCCATTTTTGGAAATGTTAAATTATGCATGTTTAAATGTTATTTTTTTGTATATATTATGTCACTTCTTATCTGCCCACTGGGCTGCCAATCAAAAAAAAGTGACTTGCAAAATGAACCTTCATTTGTTCCCCATATTGGTCACATGGAAGTGGAGAGGGTTATTACCACTCCCCAAACTTTACCCATCCAACCTCATCTCCCTAAAATGTTTGTAATGTGCCACCAGAGGGAGTGAGGAAGCATATAAGTAGAAAACTTCACATTTTTAGTCAACATACTGCTTTAAATGTTATATTGTTATCTTGCCCCTAGAATGTATGTGTCAAAATTGCTTGCAATTGTATTTGCTCAAGTAGTAACTAATTTTTCTTTGCTTGACCCCACAGTTTCCTTCCAACCCTGAGCAATGGCAGGATGTTACAACCCAGTTTGCCAATCAGTGGAATTTTCCCAACTGTGGGGGTGCCATTGATGGCAAACATGTCAGGATTATTCCTCCACCGGACTCTGGCTCTTATTTTAATTACAAGGGCTTTTTCAGCATAGTTCTGCTTGCTATAGTTTCAGCGAACTATGATTTTCTGTATGTGGATGTCGGTATGAATAGTCGCCATTCTGATGGAGGTGTCATGACACATACCGAGTTTGACCAGCGTCTCACGAATGGCACCTTACGTTTGCCACCTGAGCAGGACAACGTGAATGGCCTCAACTTCATCTTTGTGGCAGATGAGGCTTTTGCTCTTGGAGAACATCTGTTGAAGCCCTTTCCGATGAGGAACCTCACCCCTGAGCAACGTATCTTTAATTACAGACTCTCACATGCCAGAAGGGTGGTCGAAAACGCCTTTGGCATTTTATCTAGTCGTTTTCGCCTTTTTCTTACAGCCATTAACTTGGCTGAATACAAACTGAACCATGTGGTGTTGTGCTGCTGCATCCTGCACAATTATTTATGGAGCAATGCTGCCAACTACATCGGCTCCGGGCATACTGATGACCCCTCAGGTGGATGGCCAGCTGAAGAGGCAGTGATGTCAACCCTGCAAATTGCTCGACCTGCTGTCTCCTCCCAGAATGCCTGTCTTGTGCTTGAGCAGTATATGGCATACTTTGTGGGTAGGGGGCAGTGCCTTGGCAGCAAAATATCCCGTAGAGTCTGTAGAATGTCTATTTTTTTTCTTATAAAAAAAAAATTCTGGACCTACTGTTGTCTGTGTTTATTATTCTTTTATCAAATGTCATTCTAATCATATTTGTCATTTTATCAACTTGCTAACCAAGCAGATGTGCAGATTTCCCTTTCAAATCTTGCATTGAGCTATGTAGAGTATTTGTCAGGGCACAGACCTTTCACGGTCACATTCCCCAGCTGGTTCTGGGTAGAATCGAACCTGGGACTTCTTCATTTTCAGGTCCGGCTCTTTGTCTCTGAGCCACTGCTCAGTTCTATTCTGTGTGCTGTCCATTGGAGCCTGGTTCTGAAACCTGTACTTCTGTGGACCAATCAGTGGTCAGTGCTAATTCGTTCGTTGTCAGCTTTACCTTGTTTGAAACACCTTGAAGAAACCTGAACCTTTACCTGTTTGACCCGGATCTGGACTTGACTACTCTTTTGCCTTCTCCTGCACTTGACCCCTGGATTGTTTATTGGACCTGCTGCCGTCTCCACTCCCTTTGACCATTGGCTTACTGACTTGGACTCTCTGCCTTCCGGAACCCCTGACCATTTGGCTTGCTTCTTGGATCTCCTGTTGTCCTGACCTGAACGGGCTCTCAGCCTTCTGGACTTTGTTTTTGCACCTGCATCTCTGCTATATCTACCACAGCTCCCCTGGTGTCTTCGCATCACATCTCCAGTGATTCTCGTCTTACCATCTTCCGCTGCTGGTAGCCGGTGCCTCTTTGTGCCCCTCTTCGCTGTTACCACCTCCAGGGGGTGAGGTGCACAGAGTCGCAAAGGTAGCCGCCCTCGGCATCTCGGCCTCGGTGAGTACTTACCTTAACGGTCCTGACAGTATTATTATGTGTTCTGGCTCTGCTACACACCTTTTCCAATACACTGTCAATGTAACTACACCAAATTAGCAAATATACTGGTAGTAGTGATCATATAAATAAGAAGCCACACATTTTTGGAATCAAAAATAATTTTTACTTCCAGCACAATCAAATGTGTGTTTTTTCTTCTTTTAGAAAAATAAAACATTGTTATTTGTGTATGAACATTTAGATTTTCCTTATTTTCTGTCAAAACATGCATCTTTTAAAACAGAGCAATACACATCGCCAATTCTTTAAAACCATAAATGGCAACATTTTTACCTTAAAACGCCATATGAGACATTATTCAAGATTATTCTCAACTTGGGAATGTCTTGCCTTCCTCAGGTGGTATGAGCTCACCACTTTCCTTGTCAAATGTAGAAGAGGCCTAAATTTAAAATTTCTTATGATAACCTGTCTAAAATGTGTGTACCTTCAAAACCATAATTACTATAAACAATTTTTTTCTTTACGATTCTTAAATCTACTTTGCACTGCAAGTGCATTTGGAGGTGCATTCTCTGTATATCTGAGGGGGGCAAATAGGATACCAAACAAACATTTTTGAATCATGCCCAGAGCTTCCCCTCATTTTGGCTAAATAATTTTCAGCGCCTGCACTTCCAAGTGCACTTTCATTGTACTTGCAGTGCACTTGTAGTGCACATTTTGAATGATGTCTAGGAAAAAAACACCCACTGTGTGTTGTTATCGAAAATATAAAATCTCCATGTAGGCAAAAATTCTACAAAATTTGTCGAAAAGTGATCATGAGGGAAATTGAAGGTTTGTGTCCTCATTTCTGTGTTTCTTCACATTTTGTCTTTGAATAGACAACCAAAAAATTATTAGCCCAAAATGTAAATGTAGGACCAGATGTAGTTCCGTTCAGTTTGGTGTGCATTTTTGTGTGTGTAAAAAATGCATGCACAGTGTTTTCCATGTATTCCAATGGTTCTAGTTGGCTCTAGTTCACATAATGCAGTCAGTTTCTGCACCGGAAACTGACCACATGTTGTGAACTAGAGCCTACTAGAACCATTATAGAATACATGGAAAACACTGTGCATGCATTTTTGACGCACACAAAAATGCACACCAAACTGAACGGAACTACATCTGGTCCTACAACTGAACGGAACTGCGTTTGTTGTGAACTGGCCCTTAGGACAGTGTTTCTCAACTCTCCTTCTCCAGGTGCATTACCAGGGTCCTATTTTCTCGAGTTTCCACTTTTGCCATAGGTGCATTGTTAATTTTTGTATGTGCAAAATTTACGTTATTAGGTTTATACTGCCTACAATAAAGAAAAACGGACATGGTCGAGCACCAGGAGAAGGGGAGTGGAGAAACACTGACCTGAGACACTTAAAAAACACATTCTGTAATTTGGTGTGAATTGTCATGCGATTTGAGAGGTAAAATCACAGGAAAAGTCACATCATATGAAATCGCAGTAATTCAAAGGTAGTAGTGCGATTTGTAAAAAACATAAATCAGAGCCTGTGCTTCAAAGTATAGTTACATAAAGTTAAAAAAAATAAACAAAGACAGGAGGTAACAATTGAAAAAAAGTACGCCAATTTTTTTTTCCTAACAGGTCGTAATAATCTCTGAACACCAGTGGCAGCCTCCTTTAGTTTTTCAAGCTCTGTCATTGCCTGCAGCATATCAGCACTGATCCGACCAATAGTGCATCCTGGTAGTTGGTGGCCTTGGAAGAAGATAAGAAATTAAAATGGGAATAATGGTCAAGTGGCCGAGGCAACAAAAAGATGGGCACATTATTATTCACGGCTAGTTTTGGAAAATACTTACCTAAACCTAGACAGTCAATTTTTGGTTGCAACCTGCTTGCTCTTCATACACCTACACTACTAGGAATGTACACACTACAGATACTCTGGAAATATAGGGCCAGGTGCCACCTCTTCCTTCTACATGCTAAAATGTTCAATGCACTACATAATTTGCTCCTGTGTTGTGTGTGTGTGTGTTTGGTTTGGACATCTAATCAGTAGACATGTCTCGAATTTTGAAGCCAGATGTAAAAAATACTTACTGGGGCAAACAACAGGCTCCAAAGTATCATCTTCTACTTGATGAACTCCTCCACCCTCTGCATGTCTGGTCATGATCCTCTAAAAATAAACAATACAACATCCATGAAGCCACCCCAAAATGTAAATATTTTCCAAGAATCCCTTTTGCTTTTTTTTTAAGTAGACCAACCTTGCCCTGGTGACAAAGTTTGCTCCACACTAGTGCACTACACTATGCATTATTGAAATCGTAAAAATGCATTGTAACGGGAAGATGATGTCATTTAAAATGTGAGAAAAAATGTCTATATGGCCACATTGAACAACTCATGCAGATGACACCCATCACTCTTGTTTTCTATGGGAATAGGGGATATATGATGAGCATTCTAGCAGGCGTGACTCTGTGTGACTCTGATCCCCAGGACCTCTCCTCTACCCATGTCTACCCTGCAAATGCGTCATTAATGGGCAGTGATGAGCCACGCCGCTAACATTAAGTGTAATGTACCCCTTAAGTTATGCCCTGAGCCCATGGCCTTTGTCCTACCTAGAAACACCCCTGTCGGAGGCTAATTTTTATTTTTGCTAGTTGTGACTTACATTTTGGGGGTGATGCTGGCCCTGTTGTCTCCCCTGTTGGGGCCCGGCCAAGGGAAGCCTCCCTTTGTCCCCTGTGGTGTCTTGTCTGGTGTCTTTCTCTGTGCCTTTGTCCTGTGGAAATCATTACATACAGTATATTAATTATTACACAAAAGAAGCCTAGCCAGAAAGAACAAGTTTATGAATTCAGATCTGCATTAAAACTTTAATTAACGTCTTCTTTAGCCCCCCCAAGAAATAAGCACAAAAAACTTTGATCCATCTATAATGTACAGACACCTAATTATATCATTAAATGTGCTTCCTTTTTTTTATAATGGTGCAGTGAATGGAGTCCAAATTTTCTTGCTCTCTGTGTTTCAAATCTGACCATCGAATTTGATCTTGAGTTCGTTTGACCCAATATTCTCCTTCCAATACCGCGAGGACCTTCTCAAGAATCCAGTCTTTATGGCTGTTGGGCCTATCATAGTTCTCCATCTTGCAGTCATAATCATATTTTTCAAAAATGCGCACCATCTTCACCATCTCCCCCTTGCTCATGGGGGTGGCCTTGTGTTTTCGATAATCTCCACCACTGCGGGGCCTGTTCGTTTTCGTTGATTCCGCCATCATGTTCTCCCTCACACATGTTCCGCCGTGTATGTCGCATGCAGAATAAAGAATGTGGTCACGCCCCAGCGTCATGACGCACGGAGAGCAGAGTTTCACGCATGCGCAGGCTATAAAAATCAATAACGAGTTAATGTACCGGACGCATGAACAAAGCCATCGTTGCGAATCAAAGTCAAGCCGAAGGGATACGCAAAAATAAGGTAGGTGACTACATTGTGACACTAGTGGTTACTGCAATATTCGGCTTAGATCAAGACCTATATTGTAAGCAGGTTATGAGCTAGAAGCAAGCCATTATTGTTTGTATTGTATCCTTTATTGCAGACATCTGCTAAACTTGAGCCCAAAATTAAGGGGGGAAACTGAATTCACGCAATTTCATCACTGCTTTTATCGAGCAATACAGGTCAACCATAAGGACTATTTGAATAAAAATAAAAGGCAGGCAGCAATTTTTCAACTGGTGGAATTAGCGAAGACTGTGTACCCCAGGGCAAACGAAAATATGATAAAGACCAAAATTGGGAGCCTGAGGAGCACGTTTATCAGGGAGATCAAGAAGATCGAGGCATCTAAAAGATCGGGAGCAGCAGCAGAAGACGTTTATGTGCCCAAGCTGTGGTACTTCACCAGCCTGCTATTTTTGAAGGACCAAACTGTGCCACGCAAACATCTCTCCACACTACCCTCCACATAAGCAGAGGCCACCGATACTGAGGCAAATCCTACACAGGATGAAGAGGAGGAGGAGCTCAGCTTGACCCAGGTATAGCATTCTAGAAAATATTGTCATTCAATATACAATGATGTTAATGTATTGTTATGATGGCTCCAAAATTAGAACATAAACAAAGTGAGTTGCATATCAAATAGACAGTAGTGAAATAAATAGATTTGGACAAGAATGAGAAATGCTGGAGCCATTATGATAGGCTTTGCTTTTTGGACATTCAAGTTGGAAAAGTAATGAGCTGAAAAGTGTTTGGGCTCCTTCACACGGAGCGCATCCGTATTGATCCGCTCCGTTAGCCCGTTTGGCTCAGCTGGGATTCCTCCGTAAATCCCAGCTGAGCTGTCGGCAGACAGGGCGGTCCCCGCACACAGTACAGAGACTGCCCTGTCTCTCCTCCGCTCTCCCCTATGGGGAATCGGATGAATACGGACCGTGTGTCCGTATTCATCCGATCCGTTCCGCCGGACGGAAGAAAAATAGTGTTTTCCTTCGTCCGCAAAAGCGGATCTTTGCGGACGCGGATGGTTGCGGACGTTAGCGGATGCATCATCCGCTAACGTCTGCAATCCCATAGGGATACATTACAAGTCCGTAAATGGACTTATAATAAACGGACCGTTTGTCCGTACGTGTGAAAGGGCCCTTAGGGATTGATGGCACCAAAACTAAAATGATGCTCCTTTTTCACACACAGGAACTTGGCAGCCAAGAAGAGGCCAGGCCCAGCAGCCAGTCAACTCAATGCCGAATCCCTACCCTGAGCCCTCCTAGAAAAAGGGCCAGAAGAGCCAATATCTGGATGAGGCCACAGCTGAGTTTCTTACTAGGGCCACATCTGTCATCACCACAGCACCCGATAGTCCTGAAGGCTTTGGCTGTTTCACAGCCAATAAGCTCCTTGAGATTGATGCAGATTAAAGGGAGCTTTGTGAGGGGATCATCATCCAGCTCCTGAGCAAGGCCAGAAAACGTGAGCTAACCCCTAAATCCCATGTGTGTGATTTGGACCACACACCTCCACCTCCTCAACAACAAGCCTACCCACCACAGCCAACCTACCAACCCCAGCCAACCAACCTTATTTATCTTTTCTTGGTTCTAGTTTTTGGTGGATAATTTGCAGTTTGGATTTAAAAATTCTCAGTTTGATGACAGAAAATATGTCTATTATTTGTTGGATTTCATTTATGTTGGGAATGCCCAAGAAAAAAAATGGCCTCAGCTGATGTGGATAGAAGTGTGGAGAGTGTTGTGCGTGGTTCAGTCTGGTATGACAAAAATAACAGCCTGTTGTAGTACCACAGCCTGGGAACATATATGTCTTCTGCTGCTGCTCCCTATCTTTTGGAGTCCACAATCTTCTTGTGTTTCCTATATTTTACGTACTGCTCATGTTCCCAATTTTTGAGCTTAAAACATAATTAATGTATGCCCTGGGGTACAAAGGCTTTGCCAATTACACCAGTTGATCTATTGCTGCCTTCCTGTTGATTTTGATATGCCATTCTTTTTATTATTATTTTTTAAATAAAATGAAGATGATAAAAAAAAATGTAATCTGCAAATACCATCAGATAACGTGGGGAGTAGGGGGGAACTGTCTCTCAATGCTGCCAAGGCATTTGACGGCATTGAATGGACATATTTGTGGAAGGTTCTGGACATGTATGAATTTGGGGACGGATTTGTGCGATGGCTTAGGCTTCTGTATTCTGCCCCACAGGCGTGTTTACAAATTAATGGATTTATCTCAGACTTTTTTACTTTGTCTAGAGGTACTAGACAGGGGTGCCCACTTTCTCCATTGCTGTTTGCATTGGCTATCGAGCCACTAGCGATAGCCATCAGACAGTCAAATATTATTAAGGGATTTCGACGAGGAGAAAGGGAGGACAAGCTTTGCCTATACACAGATGATGCGTTATTGTTTTTGGGAGATATGGATCAATCTTTAAACCTCTGTTATGCCATTGATAGAAATCTGTGGCTCGTTCTCAGGCTTTGCCATAAACTAGGATGAGTCCGTGCTACTCCCAATAGATGAACTTTCCCCAATCCTACCGCAGAATACCTATCAGATAAAGATAGTGACCTCTTTTAAATACTTAGGCATCTGGGTGTATCCCAAAATAGAGGAATATTTGAACTATAATTTGACCCCTATATTAGACAAGTTTAGGATGAAGAGTAGGATTTGGACCAAATTACCTCTATCTGTGATGGGACAAGCAAATTTAATAAAAATATTTTTGGACCCCTCAGTTATTAAATGTTTTGCAAAATGCACCATTGTGGATACCCCTTAATTGGTTTCAAAAGATAGATTCAGTTACATAGGGCCAGATTCACAAATGAGATACGACGGCGTATCTCCTCATACGCCGTCGTATCTCTGTTTCTATCTATGCGACTGATTCATAGAATCAGTTACGCATAGATAGCCATAAGATCCGACAGGTGTAATTGTTTTACACTGTCGGATCTTAAAATGCAATACCGCGGCCGCCGCTGGGGGGAGTTTGCATCGTAAACCAGCGTCGGGTATGCAAATTAGGAGTTACGGCGATCCCCGACGGTTTTTCGCGTTCGCTACGTCGCCGCTAGTCTAGTTTCCCGTCACAAAGTTAGTCGTTTTTTTTGGTGCCTTAACTTTACACAGCAATCGTATTGCTGTGTAAAGTATGGCCGTCGTTCCCGCGTCGAAATTTAAAAAATAACGTCGTTTGCGTAAGCCGTCCGGGAATACGGAATTACGCTACGCGCAACACCGTTCAAAAAAATGACGTCACGACGTGCAAAGCACGGCGGGAGTTAAGAAACGGAGCATGCACAGTAGGTCCGGCGCGGGAGCGCGCCTAATTTAAATGGAACACGCCCATTTAAATTGGCCCGCCTTGCGCCGGAGGCCGCCGGCGTAGTTTTCATCGCAAGTGCTTGGTGAATCAGGCACTTGCGATGAAAAATTTCGGCGGTGTAACGTATCTACGATACGTTACGCCACCGCTGCCCTACGTGAATCTGGCCCATAGTTACATAGTTAGTCAGGTTGAAAAAAGACACAAGTCCATCCAGTCCAACCACAAAAAATAAGTAAATAAATAAACAAACAAAATAAAAAACACAGTACAATCCCATATACCCAACTCCATACCCACAGTTGATCCAGAGGAAGGCAAAAAACCCCAGGAGAGCATGATCCAATTTGCTACAGCAGGGGAAAAAATTCCTTCCTGATCCCCGAGAGGCAATCGAATTTATCCTGGGTCAACTTTACCTACAAATCTTAGTACTCAGTTATATTCTGTACATTTAGGAAAGTATCCAGACCTTTCTTAAAGCAATCTACTGAGCTGGCCAGAACCACCTCTGGAAGGAGTCTGTTCCACATTTTCACAGCTCTTACTGTGAAGAAACCTTTCCGTATTTGGAGATGAAATCTCTTTTCCTCTAGACGTAAAGAGTGCCCCTTTGTCCTCAGTGTTGACCGTAAAGTGAATAACTCAACACCAAGTTCACTATATGGACCCAATATATATTTGTACATGTGGATCATATCCCCCCTAATTCTCTTCTTCTCAAGAGTGAATAAATGTAGTTCTTCTAATCTTTCCTCATAGCTGAGCTCCTCCATGCCTCTTATCAGTTTGGTTGCCCTTCTCTGCACTTTCTCCAGTTCCCCGAAGGGCCTGGTAATGGAATTTGGGGGGACCCCACGCTTTTTTTTTTTTAGGAATGAATTCTCTTCTCCTTTTTGAGAACTGGTGCCCAAAATTGGACTGCATATTCCAGATGAGGTCTTACTAATGATTTGTACAGGGGCAAAATTATATCTCTCTCTCTGGAGTCCATACCTCTCTTAATACAAGAAAAGACTTTGCTCGCTTTGGAAACCGTAGCTTGGCATTGCAGGCCATTATTGAGCTTATGATCAACTAAAACCCCCAGATCCTTCTCCACTACGGATCCCCCCAGTTGTACTCCCCCTAGTATGTATGATGCATGCATATTCTTAGCCCCCAAGTGCATAACTTTACATTTATCAACATTAAACCTCATCTGCCACTTAGTCACCCGATTAGACAGAGCATTGAGGTTGGCTTGTAAATTGGCGACATCCTGTAAAGACGTTATTCCACTGCATAGCTTGGTGTCATCTGCAAAGACAGAAATGTTACTTTTGATCTCAGACCCAATATCATTTATAAAGATATTAAAAAGTAAGGGTCCCAGCACTGAACCTTGGGGTACACCACTGATAACCTTTGACCATTCAGAGTAAGAATCATTAACCACGACTCTCTGAATTCTGTCTTTCAGCCAGTTTTCTATCCATTTACAAACTGATATATCCAATCCTGTAGACTTTACCTTACACATGAGCCGTGTGTGGGGAACTGTATTTCATTCTTTAATAGGGAAAGGTCAAAACCCCAAAATTAGTTTATTAAATACTGCAGCTCCCTTAAGATGACGGGGGATTGGCAGTACCTAATGCTAAATTGTACTTTTTAGCAGCTCAAATGCAACTAATTGCAGGATGGGGATTGATAAACTGGGCAGATCCTTTTCAATCTATGCTTCTGAATGATCTTCTCTCTACAATTTAATAACTGAAATAAAATCCGAGTCCTTCGTATTATGCAACGCCCTGCATACTAGTACTCATTCACAAACTTTGGCAGGAAATTAGGCATATTATGCAATACGAGAACATATCAACATACGCATCAATGTGGGGAAATATAAACTATCCATAATTATGTAAATTAGAGGGGTTTGAGTCTTGGTGCGTACTGGGAATCCATTATATTGCACAGTTATATAAAGATAATACCATTAGAACATTTTAGAATCTCCAGATGATGTACCCACTACCCTCTCATGTTTTTTTTCAATATTTACAGTTGTGACACACTGTACAGTCCCAGTTTAAAAATAAAAAACCTAAGATACAGAATATGCCACTTATAGATACAGTTGCTAATTCACGGGTTAACAGGGGCCTTATTTCTTTATAAATAGCCACTTGATCAGACAATACCAAAGGAAAGCCACCTACCTGGGTAGAAGGGGTTGGGAAAAGGACCTGGGTGCAATGCCAGATGAAATATGGGAGGATATATTAGAACAAGTACCCATGGTGTCTGTATCACCCCAACAAAGTTTATCTCAGCTATGTATTATCCATAGAGGGTAAAGGACTCCACTTAAATTGTATAAGTGGGGTAGGCGTGATACATCGAACTGCCCGAGATGCTCGAGATGTCCTGCAGATTTACTGCATATTTTGTGGAAATTTCCTAAATTATTTAGATATTGGCAAAGTTTGGTAGACACCATTAATGGTGTTTATCAAACCCTCATTGAAATGGACCCTAAGGTGTGTATACTGGGCTATTTAGAAAAGGAAATCTATTCGATGGAAGTAAAAATACCTATTAATAGGTTGTTATTTATAGCTTGAAAAATGATGGCTCTAAAGTGGGTGTCTTCTGGTGCACCCTCATATGAGAAATTAAGGTCTCAAGAAATTCTGCCTTAATAAAAGAAAGACAGGTATATCAGAGTAGGGGTTTGCTAGATAAATTTCCAAAAATGTGGGAACCACAGATAGTAGCACCTGGCTTGGCGCCTTTTTCCATAATACCCAACCATACTGTGAGCTGCTAAGAGAGCCTGAGACGACTGCTCCCCACCTCTCCACAGCTCAGCGATCCAGTGAGCGCGGGGGGGGGGCAGAGCAGAGAGCTGCTGATTGACAGTCAGCAGCTCTTTGCTCTGGGAGCCTTTTACAACAGAGCCATCGGCGGTGTTCGATCGTTCGGTTTCTTTGTGCAGAGGTGGCGGAGAACAGATGCATTATCGGACCGACGCTGCATCCATCTAGGTATGTATGAATAGGGGGAAAATTTGCATTTAAACAGGAGCATCTCTAACAATCGCTGATCAGCTACAAAACATGCCCATCATGTATGTTTAATTGACACAGAATGTTGGCTTTACCAAGTCAACCACAAAATAATATACAGGATAACATTACATCTTTTGCAATAACATTTTTTCTATTGATTGTACTTAATATGTAAACAATATTTATGATGTGTAGTGGAAGCTCTAGATTATTATTATTATTATTATTATTATTATTTTTATTATACAGGATTTATATAGCGCCAACAGTTTGCAAAGCGCTTTACATTAGATAGAATAGATATTCAATTTATTGGATAGCTGTAACAGCAGATAGCCTACTCAGTAGATGTTGCAAACAAAACAGCTCATCAAACATGAGTATGTATTCAAAGCAAAATTCTCCTTGCTATCTTACACATTTACCCGATCTACTAGCAATGCCTGTATAAGACTATAAGTTAGACTGTGAATTCCAGATGTCATACACACCCCAAAGGATAGAAGTTGCAGAAAATTCTTCAAGCAAACATTGCTACCTTGTTACATTTAACAATCACTCATATTAACATTCACATACCAATAATCAAAGAACATGCTTACTTAGACAAGTTCATAATACTGCAGTACAGCAAGAAATCAAACAGGTCCTCATATATGCTATTTTTAACAAAGCAATTTGTGTTGATATAAGCAAGGAAGCACTCTTCACAATCAGTATGTGAGAAACAATGTAGTCCTCACACTATACTTCCAGAAAAGCAATTTCTTTAAATATAGGCAAAAGAAACACTTTCCATGGTCAGTATGTAACAAACGATACAGAAAATATACACTGCTCAAAATACATTCTCAGCACAAAGAATCACTTCAGCACCTTTAGTATTAGAAAAGTGGATGTCATTGGTCCTAGAGAACTAATTGCATACCTGCGGCAGAATTTACAGTCCGTCCGGAAAGTATTTGCATCGCTTCACTTTTTCCACATTTTGTTATGTTACAGCCTTATTCCAAAATGGATTCAATTTATTATTTTACTCAAAATTCTACAATACCCCATGATGTGAACGTGAAAGAAGTTTGTTTGAAATCTTTGCAAATTTCTAAAAAAAAAATCACATGTACATAAGTTTTTACAGCTTTTGCTCAATACTTTGTTGAAGCACCTTGGGTACCAATTACAGCCTTAAAGGAACACTAAAGGTTCGTTTTTTATTACATCAATTGATTGCTGTAAGCAAGAGCATTTAAATATCACTTACCTCGTTTTTTCCTTTTGACCTCCAAAATACAGTAATCCAGGTTAGAAAATGCCATTTCCTGTCTCTCCTCTTCTTGCTTTCCACCAGCATCTGAGCTGTTTTGCATGGTGGAAAGCAGAATGTGCTCACCCCCTCCCTATGACTACAGCCCTGGGTGAAGATGTTCTCTTATCCCTCACAGGCATGGAGGCTAAGCCTAATGGGAACTGTAGTTCCCATTAGGCCGTGATGTAGCAAGAATGAATGCGCACCGCAAACCAGGAAGTCAGTGAGAATAACGATTCAGGAGTGCTGGAGGTGAATAAAACAGCTCGATTTCAACAGGTATCAAACTAGTTATAATGCAAAATATTACTTTTTACTTTATCAGCTACTGTCAGACTTTAATTTAGGAGGAAAATATTTTTGTCTTTACAACCCCTTTAAGTCTTTTTTAATATGATGCTACAAACTTCAGTTTCTCCCATTCTTGTTCTTTGCGGGACCTCCCGAGCTCCTACAGGTTAGATGGGGAGCGTCAGTGCACAGCCATTTTCAGATCTCTCCAGAGATGTTCAATCAGGTTTAAGTCTGGGCTCTGGCTGGGCCACTCAAGGACAATTCACAGAGTTGTCCTGTAGCCACCCCTTTGTTATCTTGGCTGTGTGCTTAGGGTTGTTGTCCTGTTGGAAGATGAACTTTTTCCCCAGTCTGAGATCCAGAACGCTCTGGAGCAGATTTTCATCAAGGATGTCTCTGTACATTGATGCACAAGATGAACTGTATTCATCTTGATCCTGACTAGTCTCACAGTTCCTGCAGCTGAAAAACATCCCCACAACATGATGCTGCCACCATCATGCTTCACTGTAGGAATGGTATTGGCCAGGTGATGAGCGGTGCCTGGTTTCCACCAGTATTGACGCTTGCTATTCAGGCCAAAGAGTTCAATCTCTGTTTCATCAGACCAGAGAATTTTGTATCTTACGGTCTGAGAGTCCTTGAGGTGCCTTTTGGCAAACTCCAGGCACAGCCATGTGCCTTTTACTGAGGAGTGGCTTCCATCTGGCCAATCTACCATACAGGCCTGATTTGTGGAGTGCTGCAGAGATGGTTGTTCTTCTGGAAGGTTCTCCTCTCTCCACAGAGAAACAGTGGAGCTCTGTCAGAGGGACCATAGGGTTCTTGGTCACCTCCCTGACTAAGGCCCTTCTCCCTCATTCACTCAGTTTGGCCAGGCAGCCCACTCTAGGAAGAGCCCTGGTGGTTCCAAACTTCTACATTTACGGATGATGGAGGCCACTGTGCTCATTGGGACCTTCAATGCTGCAGAGATTTTTCTGTACCTTTCCCTAGATCTGTGTCTCAGTACAATCCTGTCTCGAAGGTCTACAGACAATTCCTTGCACTTCATGGCTTGGTTTGTGCTCTGACATGCACTGTTAACTGTGGGACCTTATATATACAGGTGTGTACCTTTCCAAATCATGTCCAATCAACTGAAATTACCACAGATGGACTCCAATTAAGTTGTAGAAACATCTCAAGGATGATCAATGGAAACAGGATGCACCTGAGCTCAATTTTGAGTGTTATGGCAAAGGCTGTGAATACTTATGTGATTTTTCTTTTCATTTTTAATACATTTGCAAAGATTTCAAACAAACTTCTTTCACGTTGTCATTATGGGATGTTGTTTGTAGAATTTTGAGGAAAATAATGAATTTATACCATTTTGGAATAAGGCTGTAACATAACAAAATGTTGAAAAAGTAAAGCGCCGTGAATCCTTTACGGATGCACTGTATGCACCATCTTGGACTGATTGTCACTTTAAATCACTACATTGGATGTGGGCATGTTATGGACAATTGAAGGATCCATGGATTTGTTACATTCGCTTTTATTTTGGTTTATGTAATGCAGTTGTTTATGATTGATTATGTATAGGTGACAAATATTATTTGCAACATTTTGAACAAGCGCACCATTCATTAATAATATATTTTCTAATCAATAGTGTTTGACTTCACTTTAGAAATGGTTGCAGCAGTTCACTAACTAATTACTGTAGGTTGGGATAAAAAAGGTATTACATGGCAGCGCATAAGTACTTATAACAAACGATACAGTTTCACCAAATAAAGTCATCCATAACTTCAGCTTAATCAGATATTCATGTTCCACTAAAGCAAAAGACATTTATTGCAAATTTTGTAACACATATACCTCGTAGATAAAGTAAAAGCTGATATAAAAAGTAATTTACAATCTAATGATATAAATAATTACCATGTAGAAGAAGTGTCAAGTGAGGCAAGTTATCTGTATGGCTCCAGGTCAAAGGCTGTACCAGAAACCTAATAGCACATATCTGACATGTTTAAATGGACTGAATAAATACCCGCAAGAGACTGAACGGGCTGCATCAATAAACAGCAATATTGATTTCCAAAAAACTCAAACCAATGTATACACAAAAAACTTAAAATGAAAAAAAGATATGTGAAAAATGTTTTGGAGGAATATCCAAAAACAAAACAACATTTTTTTTTTTTTAATATTGATGTTGGTTACTGTATGTTCCATAATTTAAAAAAATATAATAATACTCAAAATATGCAAAACATATAATATATATTTATTATATAATTTAAAAAATATTATATAATATAAAATATAATATAATGAAAAAATCACTCACATCATCACTCAGCCTATAAATCTAACACATTCTGCAGAACTATAACTGGAAAATCATGCAATTTGGAGCATCAAAGACTTATAAAATGTAGGAGCTGACCCAGATAACATTTCATCTAATAGTAAAATACCACTTTTGGTGGGGTTGACCATTTTAGTAGGAACACCATTTGATATACTTGCCCACGATGTATATGATTGCAAGGCTATCTTCGATCCGCCATGTTTAGGTCAATAAAAAACAGAAAAACGTTCTTCCTCATTCAGCAGTGGGAGGGGAGTCTGGGCTTACACTGTGTGAGAGCTGATTGGAGGAAAGGCAACACACCCCCCCCCCACCCCACATAGTCAGAGTAATGAAGGAAAAACAAGGAACAAAAAGCAGAGCCTTCTAAGTGTAGCAAGTAGACGATTTAATAAATGAGAATAAGCATGAAAGCACTCACAAACGAGCAGTGATTTCCAGCATTGAATTTTATATTAGAGAAAGAGGACAGAAATTACACTTTGCTACAGCAGTGTAAAACTGCTGTCCCCTCAAAATAACTCAACAAACGGCCATTAATGTCTAAACTGCTGGCAACAAAAGTGAGCACACCCCTAAGTGAAAATGTCCAAATTGGGCCCAAAGTGTCAATATTTTCTGTGGCCACCATTATTTTCCAGCACTGTCTTAATCCTCTTGGGCATGGAGTTCACCAAAACTTCACAGGTTGGCACTGGAGTCCTCTTCCACTTCTCCATGACGACATCACAGAGCTGGTGGATGTTAGAGACCTTGCTCTCCTCCACCTTCTGTTTGAGGATGCCCCACAGATGCTCAATAGGGTTTGGCGAGTCTATCACCTTTACCCTCAGCTTCTTTAGCAAGGCAGTGGTCGTCTTGGAGGTGTGTTTAGGATCATTATCATGTTGGAATACTGCCCTGCGGCCCAGTCTCCGAAGGGAGAGGACCATGATCTGCTTCAGTATGTCTTTGTACATGTTGGTATTCATGGTTTCCTCAATAAACTGTAGCTTTCACAGTGTCGGAAGCATTTATGCAGCCCCAGACCATGACACTCCCACAACTATGCTTGACTGTAGGCAAGACACACTTGTCTTTGTACTTCTCACCTGGTTGCCGCCACACACGCTTAACACCATCTGAACCAAATACGTTTATATTGTTCTCATCAGACCACAGGACATGGTTCCAGTAATCCATGTCCTTAGTCTGCTTGTCATCTTTAGAAGAGGCTTCCTTTTGGGACAACAGCCATGCAGACCAATTTGATGCAGTGTGCAGTGTATGGTCTATGCACTGACAGGCTGACTCCCCACCCCTTCAATCTCTGCAGCAATGCTGGCAGCACTCATACAACTATTTCCCAAAGGCAACCTCTGGATATGATGACGAGCATGTGCACTTCTTTGTTTTTTTGACAGAACCTGTCCTGTTAAACTGCTCTATGGTCTTGGCCACCATGCTGCAGCTCAGTTTCACGGTTTTGGAAATCTTCCTATAACCTAGGCCAGTGATGGCGAACCTTTTTGAGCCCGAGTGCCCAAACCGCGACGCAAAACCAACGTATTTTTTTTAAAGTGCCAACACAGAATTAAACTTGCCAGCGTCTCTGTACAGAGGATGGGACTGATCATCCCTCTGAATGAGCCCTAAGGAACCAAAAAGAATGCAGAATGCACTGTGCAACAGGCACTCACCTACCTGACCATTGCACTCACCTACCTGACCATTTCACTCACCTAAATGACCATTGCACTCACCTAAATGACCATTGCACTCACCTACCTGACCATTTCACTCACCTAAATGACCATTGCATTTACCTAAGATGACCATTGCACTCACCTAAATGACCATTGCACTCACCTACCTGACCATTGCACTCACCTACCTGACCATTGCACTCACCTAAATGACCATTGCACTCACCTAAATGACCATTGCACTCACCTACATGACACATGCTTCCTGCACTACTAACATCCCCCCACACACAGTACAATGTGTAGATCGGAGGATCCATCCTCTTTACCTTTCCATGGCCTCACCATCTAGCTCTCCTCGGACAGTATTGAAAGAATCCCCGCCATCCAGCCGCTCCTCAATATCCCCGCCGCCTGGATGTCAGCTAGCAGCCATTGCCCCTCTCCTCATGGAAGATCAGCTCCCAGCACCGCTTCTCACCCTCTGCTTTTTCACAGACTGCACTAGGACAGACTGAACCAAAGTTGTCCTGGAGCAGGGGGAGCTGGAAAAGGGTACCTGCAAAAAGGAATCCCTGAATGCCTTACCAGAGGTGTAGGTGTTCGGGGGAGTTAATAAGCTGCCGAACAGAGTCTGGATGGTGGAGCAAGAAGAATTTTACACCCCTCCTAAATGGCACACTTTGGACAAGATAACTGGCTGTCCACCCCCCTGCCGACATCACTGGCACTGATGCACGGAAAGGAGTCGGCGCCTCCCTACCTTCACCGTCAGTGCAAGTGACTGCCTGGCTTGGGGGATTCCTCTGGCGTGCCGACAGAGAGGGCCTGACGTGCCATCACTGGCCTAGGCTATCTTTATTTAGAGCAATAGTTTGGACATTTTAACTTAGTGGTGTACTCACTTTTGTTGCCAGCAGTTTAGACATTAATGGCTGTGTATTGAGGCTTTTCAGGGAACAGCAGATTTACACTGTTATACAAGCTGTATACTCACTACTTTACATTGTAGCAAAGTGTAATGTCTTCAGTGTTTTCACATGAAAAGATATAATAAAATATTTACAAAAATGGGGTGTACTCACTTTTATCAGATACTGTATGTGGTTAGGTCAGATTTCATGAATGAGATTTACAACCACTTTAACTACTTTTTTTTAAATAGCTCCTAATGAATTCTCATCTTTCATCATAAATATTTTTCCAGCAGTGTGCAAGAGGCCTAAATATACTTTTCACAATTCATATGTATGTATGTTTCATTTTCATGCATTTTTTTTGCTTTTGCTTTTTGCTGCTTTTTTAAATGTTGAGTTAAAAAAACACACACACACACACACACACACACACACACACACACACACACACACAGACACACACACACACACACATACAAATACCTTGTTAGTGGGCCCTTTGCAATGAGAATGGGGTCTATACTTTTACAAGCCACATGCTTGATTTTCAGCAATGAACAAACATTCAAAAGTGATTATGGTATGTTGCCCATTTTGGATGTAGTGGATTAGGTGCATTGCTCTATTTATTATTGATGCTTCTCTGCCGATATATTCCAATTTCCTAGCAGCCAGGTGAGTTAAGTATCACTTGGATTATTTGACTAAGGCAAAGGTTGAGATGACACTTGAAACTTGAAAATGACAGCATGTACTTGCAGCAGTTTACATGTATCTGTCTATGGCAAAACTCCTAAAATGTTGTTTGCTGTGATGAAATCTCACTCAGTGTTGGATGTCATCTAGACAATAGCAGTATATTTACTTTTCTGCATTGCATAATATAAAATTTTTACATGCATTTTGATTTTTTTTATGCATTTTACTCCAGAAAGCAAGAAGTAGATAAAGATAGATGTGTTTTATGTAAAAGCATTTACAGGCTATATAAATATTCTACAATATTTTATATCTATATTACTCATGTATGTCAACAATATAACATTTATTGTTTAATATATAAAAGTATAGGATTCAAAATCTATTTTAGGTTATTTGTTGCAAAGAAACAGATTTCAAAAAGCTAAAATTTCCAGTCTGATGAAATAGTCAATAAATTGTACCACTTTAACTTTATACATTCTGCTTCTATCTTTAGTATTTCAGCACAGTGCAATATTCTGTAAAATCTATGCAGTGCAATATGCATCCAGCAGCAATGGAGTTAAATGTGACCATGCTTATCAAATCTGCTTTGATTGTGTAGGCATCACAAAAGTATAGTATGACGTTGTCCAGTGAACAGAGGCTCCCCTCTTCCACAAGGGACCAGAGACAGCTCCCTTCCGACAGGTAACTGATTGGATTAAGAGGCCCATTTGACAGCATGTCTGCTCAGCCATGGAGGCTAATCAACCTCCCCATCCTGCCTGCTAATAAATCCTGCGCTGGGGACCATTCGGCTTGATGATCTCTCCTCTGGGAGTTTTTATGGCTTCTCCTGAAGAAAACTATTCTAAGTCTATTAAAATTGCAGGTCTACGCTTGTCAGGTATTCTTAGGGAGTCATGGGAAATGCCTATCAGCCAAAGAGAAGTAGCTATTAAATATGCAAGAATAACAGCATATTCCTGGTTAAAATGAATAATAGTAATCATAATAACAGCACTGAAAGTGAGTGAAATCATGTAGTATATTTATCTGTTCCACTGAAAAGGACCCATAAAGGCTATAATAAAAGTTATTTTATTTATATGGTGATAATGCTCTCCACATTGGATATGCTGCACAATTTCTAAAGCATATACTTTGTTTATAGCTCTTAGGAAAATGAATAAAAAAACATGGGTTAATATTATTACTGAACACTTACATGACAAAAACATTTCTCACTGAAGAAATCACAATATATTTATTCAATGACTGACATAATGTAAGGCCCCTTTCACACAGGGCGGATCAGTAATGATTCGCCTCCGTATGCTCCGTTTGCTCAGCGGGAATCGCTCCGTTGATCCCCGCTGAGCTGGCGGATGACAGGGCGGTCCCTGCACACTGTGCAGGGACCACCCTGTCTTTTCTCCGCTCTCCCCTATGGGGGGATTGGATGAACACGGACCGTCTGTCCGTGTTCATCCGATCCACAGACGGAAGGAAAAATAGGGGATTTTGCACATTAGAAAGAAGTGCTTTTTATATACACAGGACCAGGTATGTCTTTATACTTGGAGGGCACAGTAACTAAAGCTGGGTTCACTTATGTGCGACCGTGGGTTCGTGCCTGGGGTCCGGTGCGTGTCTGTTCACTGGATCAGCTGCGATTCAAATTGTTGCCTGAATTCGCACCTGAACCGCACCCAAAAACACACCAGATCCGTTTTGCAATCAGCTCCATGGCCGCACCAGACCTGTGTAAACCGGCTGTATTGAGAGACTGTCGCACCCGCCTGTCATGCAAATTGAATGCGGGGAAGCCCACATCCAATTGAATACATGTGAACCAGGCCTCAGAGGTTAGCACTTCCACCTAGGAGCATCACTTCTACACACCCTAGTAACAGCTGTCCCCCCCCCCTCCGCATGCATCCCCACCATGTTTCCCATGCTGCTCATCCTTGCACCCTGGAGCAGCAGGTGCTGTCTTTTTAGACCCCTGATGTCTCATTAAAAGGAACCTGTCATCAAAATTGCATCACACAGAGGACTTTTTGTCCCCTATGCGATGAAAAAAGTAGAACTAAAGGCAAAACTTTTTTTTATTTTGGATAGAAAAAGCAAGGGTTATAACCAGGGGTGAATCCAGGGGCGGATCCGAAAATATTAATGGCTCCCGTCCCGAGTCTCTGTCACATCAGCAGCAGCAGCGCCAAGAGAGAGAGACCATGTTCTCTTTATGCCGAGCTGGAGCCTGGAGAAGATGGAGGGAGGACTCGGAGGTGGGTGAAACCATGCTGGAGCCTGGAGAAGGTGGAGGGAGGACTCGGAGGTGAGTGGAGCCGCACCGCTGGCTGCTCTAATGCCCGCTGTACTGGCTGCTAGCACCTGTGACGTCAGGTCAGTCTGGTCCCAGCCGCTGCGAGCCTTCTTCCTCCTCCGCGCCTAGTGTGAGAGTGTTGGCTCCACCCACCTCCTCCCTCCATTATCTTCTCCAAGTAGTCTCCAGCGTAGCGTGAACGTGAAGACAGTGACACTGACACTCTGGATGAAAAAGGCATGCAGGCTGCAGTGGCTGTGTGTCATGTGAAGAAATGCTGCCTGCAATCCCGGATCCTGCTCATCGCTATTGGTCCTTGGAAGCCCATCCCCCACACCAGAGCACCAAAGTATAGGAAAGTGAGTACAAAAAGTAATGATTGTGTAAAATTGCAGAATACATGTATGCCAATTATTTAGAAAGAAAAGAAAAACTGCCCTTTTAGTATTGGCATTTTCATCTTGTTTATTCTTAACCACTTCAGCCCCAGAAAGATCTGCCCCCTTAATGACCAGGCCATTTTTTTGCGATACGGCACTGCGTCGCCTTAACTGACAATTGCACAGTCCTGCGACTTGTACCCAAATCGAATTTGCTATAATAAATATCCCAATTTTTATAAATCAATTTCTTCCTCAGTTTAGGGCGATATATATTCTTTTACATATTTTTGGTAAAAAATCGCAATAAACGTATATTGATTGGTTTGCGCAAAAGTTATAGCATCTACAATTTTTTTTTCTATTTTTTACTATTAATGGCGGCGATCAGCAATTTTTAGTGGGATTGTGACGTTGCGGCAGACAAATTGGACCCCAAACTGACACTTTTGACACTTTTTGGGGACCAGTGACACTAATACACTGATCAGTGCTAAAATATATGCACTGTCACAGTACTAATGACACTGGCAGGGAAGGGGTTAACATCAGGGGTGATCAAAGGGTTAACTATATCCCTAGGGGGTGCTAACTGTGTGGGGGATGGATTCACTAGATGAACAGAGGGATCCATGTTCCTGGTTAGCAGAAACACAAGATCACTCTGTTCATCTCTGACAGAATGGCAGTCTGCCTTGTTTACAATCTCTGTGAGGAGCGATCGTGGGTGGCAGACATCACTTCTGCCGGACCCACTGATTGGCTCCTCCTCTGTCCAATCAGGACTGTATGATATGTTAAATACAGTTCTGTAAGCAACACCTTATTTTCTGGTAGTGCTCTTTCCGAGACTAGACTCTGTATCCGCCCCTGGTTATAACCCGTCATGTTTTATCTTTAGCCATCTGAGGAAATTAGCTTCACTTCCTGTTCCATAGCTAAAACAAAAAGTGAGAGGAAATCCCTCCAAAGTGGGGGAATCCCGGGTTTTCCCCAGGTTCACCAGAACTAGTGCCCTCATTGGATGATTTCCCCTCTGTTATTGTCCCAGGGACAACCCAAAGTTTGGGAATCTCTTTTCTTTTCTATTCTAATCCCTCTCCACTTAAGCTAAAACTAAAAAAGTTTTGCTTTTAGTTATACTTTGTTTTTATCTTTAGCTTGGGGTGATAAGGCAATTGTTGCTCCTATAATATTCTCATATACCCATAAAGTATTTTCTTAAATGTATATATAATAAATGTATTGATTTTATTAATAACATCTGCGGTGGGTGTTTAGTAGTCCTCTGTGATTGGACTGCTCTGGTCTGCCTGTGCTTGATTTTCTAAGTATTCTGCAAATTTTGTTTAAAATTTGGAAAACCTAAACATAGAGCCAAATCCAATAAAGCTTGTAGTCAGGTTTTGCCCATTTTGTAAGGCTAATAGACAAACTACTGTCTAAACAGGCATGGTAAGCTGTCACTCCTATTAGAAACATAAAAATGTCAATTGTTTTCAAATTACTTTACAGTGAGGAGAGAGGCTTTTCATGCAGCTTTTTTTCAGGTAGCTTTGACAGCGATACATGTTTTTCTCTGAAATGCAATAGATCGGCTTTGACCGGCAGATAGAAATTAGCCAGTAGTTGGATGTTCCCATTTTCTTAGGCCCTGTACACACGACCGAGTTTCTTGGCAGAATTCAGCCAGAAACTCGATCGGAGCTGTATTCTGCTGAGAAACCCGGCCGTGTGTACACTTTCGGCCGAGGAAACCGACGAGGATTTTGTTGGGCCAAATAGAGAACATGTTCTTTATTTCCTCGTTAGTCAACGGGGAAACTTGGCTCGCCGAGATCCTCGGCGGCTTCACAATGAACTTGACCAGCAAAATGATGTGTTTTGCCCGTCGAGTTCCTTGGACGTGTGTACGGGGCCTAACTTATGCATAACTATCCTGCTATCATCTAGTTTCTATCAAACTCTCATTAAGAATTAGGAGACCACAAATGATTCAGCAGTGTAAAATTAACTAGTGGCAAGGCGTTTTTAAAAAGGGGAAATTAGCTAAAATGTACTAGGAAAAAAGAGCACAGACTGGGGTTTTACTACAAGAATTAAGATACTAGTCTGCAAAGGATAGAGCATTGTAAAGTTTTTCAGCAGCCAGAAAGTTTTAATTAGGCACTTTAAGCCTGACTGGGGGGTATGCCTAACTTTTGTTTTATCTATGGGGTTTGAGGGTGCAGTAAATGTGAGTGCTATGTGTAGGTTGTTTAGGTGCATACTGTCCTTGCATTTAGCTTTTTTCCTTTCAAACAAAACAGTAATATGCCGTGAACAAAAGTCAGCTCCAAGAGCAGATGGTCAGTAATAAGTGAATGTGTCGACAAATTCCCGTAAGACAGTTGGCTCAGAGACATGCGCATTGCATTGTACATAGAACTATATTCAGGAGCGCAAATGCGGGCAGGAGTGCGTGTGATCATGCGTATGGATACAAGAGGATGTCCACAGTCAATGTTGATACCAGATGGTCTATTTAAAAGATGCCTTAATCAAGTGTCTTCAGTTGTATCCTGTGCTCTGAATGTGTCCTCTATATTTCTTCCATTACCCACCTGGCTTGCCTCTGACCTGATGTTGGATTCTGCTCATACTTCTGCTTACCAGTTCCTGACCTCCTGACCTTTGTTCTTCGCTGCCCATCTGTTGCTGACTTCAGCTATCTCTGTGACCTCACATCTGTCTCTGATTTGGATCCACAGTATTACAGAGTGCCTTCTCAAGCTGTATCCAAGCTGTATCCAGTATCTGTTCCAGCCTTCTCTGTGAGTTCCTGCCATAAGCTCATTGTAAGCTTATGGCATGAACTTGCTGTACAGTTGGAGTTCCTCTTTAACCCTGGCTGGTTTATCCTACAATGCTGCTGCTTCTGACCAGATGTTCTGCTGGATCTGCATCATCAGCCCAAAGTTTTGCTGTTAACATCTACCAGCACTTGCATTCCTCTTATCTCATGGCACTGTTTCACTTCTGGTGAGGCTTGGGCTAGAAATACAAGAGAGGCCATCCTCATCCTCATCATTTCCCCAGTTTGGACAACCTCAATGCGAAATTTAAGGAGGATTGGGAACAGGTTCTCATTACATGCTCTAGGAGCATGATGAACCTGCTAAGTGCAGAATATAATTCTTGCATTAAGATGTTAATCAGGAAATTGATGAGATTAATTTAAAACTTGTACCACTACATAGTAATTCCAACTTTAAAGTATTGTAACAAGAACTTAAAGAAGATATCGAACGTTTCACCAAAGGAATCATTATTGGGAAAGAAAAAAGTTCAGTCGCAACAAAAATGTCTTTCAGGAACACAAAGCCTACAAATGGCAGAGTAACTATAGACAATTTCAAATTGAATCCAACATGAACTTCCCCGACGACTCACAATCTAATTCCTCACATGCCTCATCTAATCTCTCCTCTTTCTCCAAAGGTCCTACACGGCAGAGATAGTCTCGCAAAAATAAACAATGTCCAACAAGGGGTGATACACAGGGTCACATGCATCAAAAACCCAATTCAGAATCAATTCCTGCAAATTCAGGGAAGGATTCTGCACAGGTGGCAGGTAACATACTGAGTGGTGTCATACCATTCAAATTTTTAATTTCTTCATCCTCATTACGTTCCTCTAATTCAGCTCCATTATTACAGGGGGATTTTTTAGTCGTACCTCCCTCCACGGCCGAGACATCGCTACCAAACATTTAACTAACACTAATTCAGATTTGTCGCAGGTCACCACTCATACCCTCAACATTGTGAATTTGTTTAACTATCCTTGGAAGTTGAGAAATCTGTTCTGTCCAGAGGATCAAGTTTCTGTCCAGATTCCAACATGGACAAATTTGATGTCTTGAAGGACATTCAGTTATTTGCGAGGAAACTCACCATGAAAATAATGTACTCCATAGACAAAACAACACCAATAGGGCAGGATCATTCAATAAATATTGATCCTGGAGAAACCACAATTTCTACCTAACTAGTAGAGGAACATTACTCAATTGATTTGATAGATCGTATTGATTTGGAACATCTACTGTCTATCAAAGATGATTTACCTCTACCTACCCCTATTAACACTATGCCCTGTACACACGATCGGTTCGTCTGATGAAAACGAACCGATGGATTTTTTTATCAGATATCCGATGAAGCCGACTTTCATCAGTCTTGCCTACACACCATCGGTTAAAAATCCGATCGTGTCCAACGCGGTGACGTAAAACACAACGACGTGCAAAGAAAAAAGAAGTTCAATGCTTCCGAGCATGCGTCGACTTGATTCTGAGCATGCGTGGATTTTTGACCGATGGATTTCCCCACAGACGATCATTTTTTTTCTATAGGTTTTTTAACCATACGAAAATTTTAAAACAGGTTCTATTTTTTTCACCGATGGGACGAACCGATCGTGTGTACAGGGCATAACATTAAAAATAAATCAACTTTTTTTCCCACCAATTAGTACAGATCCCAATATAGCCTCTTTTGTCAAATTAACAAGTGATGATGTTGCCAAATTGTCTAATCCCACACAAGTTGGGAATCTCATGCAAGAATAAAAATCAGCATATCATTCCCTCTCTAACAATTCAGACATAATTATCAAGCCCTCGGACAAAGGGGCAATATTATAATTATAGACAACAGTCAATATCTAGCTATGTGTGACAGAATTCTTTCCAATACGTCTTGGTAACAGAAAATTCCTTGCAACTTGATTGACAAGTTTGAAAAAGAATTTCTACGAATTGGTGGACTTTTAATTTCTCAATAAGGGTCTGTGGGAATTTGTCCGCACTCCCTTTCCCTGTATCCTCACATTTTATGCCCTTCCCAAGTTACATAAAAATGTTCTCTACCCACCCGGATATACCCAATATTTCCAGTAATGGGTCGATAACTGAAAATCTTAGCCATTTAGTGGATGACTACTTACATTGCCACATTATCTGTCTTCCCTCTTTTGTCCAAGACACCATCCATTTACTTCAAATCTTGAAGGAGACTCTTGTATCCCCTTCAGCTATACTTGTAGCCATAGACGTTGAAGCACTGTACAGTTCAATATCACACGAGTTGAGTGTATCATGTATTCGTAAAGTGCTCTCACAGCGCACTTGATATGACTGGCGTTATGGCTATTTTATTACGAAAGTATTGGATTTAATTTTACACCACAATGTTTTCAGTTTTCAGGATACTCACTTCCTCCAGGTGCAGGTGGCTGTGATGGGGACTTGCTGTGCCCCATCTTGCTCCATGCAAAGGGCTGCACCAGGGAACACAAGCCTGCGTATTTTACGTAGTTTACGTTGGACGTGAATATGACTAGGCGTAGGTTACGTTCACGCCGTAGGCAGTGATCCGGCGTATCTTAGGCAGTTGTTCCGTCATGATTGTGAGCATGCGCACTGAAATGCGTCCACAGGATGGCGCATGCGCCGTTCGTTATACGTATCTGTCTGGCGCTCGGCCCATCATTTGCATGGGGTCATGCCTCATTTGCATGGCTCACGCCCACTTCGACCTACGCCGGCTTACGCCTAGGAAACCCAGCGCAGTTTTGGGAGGAAGTGCTTTGTGAATTTCATGCTTGCCTCTCTGCGCTGCGTCGGCGTAGCGTAAAGGAGATACACTAAGGCGGCATAAATGTGCGCCGCGGTCTGTGAATCCGGGCCATTGTGTTTTTTTTTCAAAATTTACGCTCTTTTTTTATTTATAGCCTAAAAAATAAAAACCGCACAGGCGATCAAATACAACCAAAAGAAAGCTCTATTTGTGGGAAAAAAAGGACATCAATTGTGTTTGGGAGCCACGTCACACGACCGCGCAATTGTCAGTTAAAGCGACGCAGTGCCGGAAGCTAAAATTTTGTCTGGGCAGGAAGGGGGTGTATGTGCACAGTAGGCAAGTGGTTAATATCCACAAGGATGATGATGGACGCCTTGGGAGTACTCTGTACCGTAAACCCACTGCTGGTAACAGCATACTGCATGCATCCAGCTTCCATCCTAAACCATTAATAAAATCTAGACCTTACAGCCAATATCTGCGGATCAAACACAACTGCTCTGATGAAAGTTTCTTTAAAATAGAAGCTGACTATTTAAGACATTGTCTGCTTTCACGGGGCTATTCAAAAACCTGCCTAAAAAAAAACTATAACCATGTAATGTCCAAACCCAGACTACAATTAATACATTACAAAAGGAGGGACAATTCCCAGACTGACATTACATGCTTGCTCACCATGTTTTCCAGCCAACACAAACAAATATGTATCATTTTTAAAAAGTATTGGCCCCTGATCACATGGTCAAACCCTTTATCTCCACTCAACCTGCCATTACTTTCAAAAGGGCCAAATCCTTACGTGATTGTCTTGTATACAGCAATTACAATCCAGAAAAACACATAGGCCCAGATTCACAAAAGAGATACGACGGCGTATCTCCTGATACGACGGCGTATCTCTGTTTTAGGGTCTTCCTAACTATGCGACTGATTCATAGAATCAGTTACGCATAGTTAGCCCTAAGATCCGACAGGTGTAATTGAATTACACTGTTGGATCTTAGGATGCAATACCTCGGCCGCCGCTGGGGGGAGTTCGCGTTGTAAACCAGCGTCGGGTATGCAAATTAGTAGTTACGGCGATCCACAACGGTTTTTCGCGTTCGCTACGTCGCTGCTAGTCTAGTTTCCCGTCGCAAAGTTAGTCGTCGTTGTTGCTGCCCTAACTTTACACAGCCCACGTATGTGCTGTATAAAGTATGGCCGTCGTTCCCGCGTCGAAATTTGAAATTTTTTTTCCCTTGCGTAAGACGTCCGGGAATACGAAAGTACGCTACGCACGTCGCCGTTCGAAAAAATGACGTCACTTCGCGCAAAGCACGGCGGGAATTTCAAAACGGAGCATGCGCAGTAGGTCCGGCGCGGGAGCGCACCTAATTTAAATGGCACACGCCCCTTTGAATTACGCGGGCTTACGCCGGAGGCCGCCAGCGTAAGTTTTCATGCAAGTGCTTTGAGAATCAGGTACTTGCGATGAAAACTTGCGGCGGTGTAACGGATCTACGATACGTTACGCCGCCGCGATTCTACGTGAATCTGGGCCATAGATCCCTTTAAATATCCAGAGACCTTTACATGTGGTGGCTGTGGCTACTGGCAGTACATGCACACTGCACGCAACCCTATACTTCCTAATGGTTCCAAATTTAAAGCCAAGCATTACACCAATTGCAAAACCAGAGGAGTAGTTCACATGCTCCTCTGTGATTGCAAATGTTACTATATAGGCAAAACCATAAAGGAGTTTTGGCAGAGAGCCTATCGTCACATTCTCTGTATAAAAAAGCTAATACCAAATTGCCACTGGGCAGACATGTTGCCCATATGCATGATGGAAAGTTTCTCAAATTTTGCTTTTTAATTCGGGACAGAGTTCACCCCAGCCCCTGTGGCGGAGACTGCCACAAAACTTTATTACAAGGCAAGGGAACCACATTTCCAGGGCTAAACGATAACATTTCATACAAACCTTTTCTAGATGGCTTTATATCAGGTGGTTGGGAGAAATAGCATCCCCTTGTGGAGCGGTCCACAAGTGCTGTTCACCAGCATGTGAAAGGTACACAAGTGCTGTTCACCAGCATGTGAAAGGTACACAGGTGCTGTTCACCAGCATGTGAAAGGTCCACAAGTGCTGTTCACCAGCATGTGCCTATTCAATTCACTAGACATACTTCCCTTTCTTATATAATTTCTCTTTTCTATTATTTCCTTCCCCTCCCTCTTCTATCCCCCCTTTTTCCTTCTTCATCATCTATGGGTATATCTTTTATTATTTGTATATATGATGTCTGCTAACCAAATGACCATTGGATTATTTGTTTTGTTCTCCACATTGTTAATGCTTGAGCTGATCGTTATTTCTGCCACTGCAATTATCGGTCATCTTTCCATGCATCAGTGGATCATTAGCCATCCCTGTCTTCTCCCCCGACATCCTCATACTGCTCCCGGTCAGTGCAGCCGGGTTATCCTATGTCTTGTGGTGGCCCACTAGTCTGACTATGGATGTGCCACTACATCTAGCCTGATGCAATGTTTTCATTGCTCCCTCATGGGATAATCCATCATTGGCTGCAGTCACATCGAGGCTTGGTATAACCAGCCCTTGATGTGGAATCCACGTCCTGTTGCAGGCATTGCTGCCTGACGACTAATGATGCTTGAGGGATCACCTGTGGAGGAGCCCTCTCATTGGATTACCCTCCCTCTTAAGCATCCAGGTAGCAGCTGTCTGCACACAGGGTTCTCTGATTGTCCGGACGTGTGTCTATCTCTCTGAAGCTCATACAATGTAAGTCCCCTCTCTACACTCGTTTATGACAATATGTATCAACTTATATTCATGTGTATCCTGCGATGACAGTCATCGCAATGGATATACATGTATTCCATATTGTTATTCATATGTTTATATTTTCCAGTGTGGACTCACTTTTTGGGCTTGGAAATACTCACCACCTAGCTTTATTACCAAACAACTGACTATCCTCAGTTTTGACCATGTTGGTGCAGTGATTTTCTGCACTATACAGTGGTCCCACTGGTAGGTACTTGTTGACCCATGGGGTATTTCTATGGTATACATGTTACCATACACCTGCATACTTAGGTGCATTAACATATACATTTACATATTATTTTCCCTTTTAAAACCAAGTTCCCATTTGGGAGTATACCCATCTGTCCCAGTTTCTTCAGACCGTTTCTTGATCTCTAAACACTGGCACTTCTTAACAGAAGATTATACAATCTCTAAATATGTTAAACCTTCTCTAAAATTGATCTTTAAACACGCTATGTCTTTACAGGACCAATTTACATCCAGCCATTATGTGCCAAAAGGTAATACAACCAAACCACCCCACGGTACCTACCGATGTGGTGAATGTTCGCATTACCCTTGGGTTCATGAAGGCCCGGGTATCTACCTACCGAATGGCCAATGGAATAAATCACGTTCCTTTGCAAATTGTACGACACAGGGTGTGATTTACATTATGCTTTGACGATGCAACTCTTTTTATGTGGAGAAAACTAAAAGACAATTCAGACAAAGTATTGGAGACCATGTCTAGGAAACAGTAAAATTGTGACACCTGTCACTAGACATAATTCTTTACACCATAAATATCATAATGAGATGGTCTCCTTCTTTGTCCAAGAAGTTATTCAGCCTGACTCCAGGGGAGGAGATTGGGGCAATTGCATATTACAGCGTGAAACCCTATGGATTAAATGCTTTAATGCCTTGGTTCCCCTGGGAATTAATAAAGTGAATTCCTACAAACCCTTTCTATGAAACACTTATTTATCGATTTGCATTTTAAATGGGTTCCCCTTTGATCCAGAATGGATGTAAATAGAGATATGCTTCCTTCTTTGGAACTACCATCTAAAGGTTCCATGTTTTGTCAGATTTTCAATGTAGGGCATCAACTACTCTTTCAGTATAAAAGAGTACTTGATTAATGTCATTATTGCTAATTGTTATATTTTGTCATATTTATGCTTTAATGGTGATAATATGTTGATGGTAATTATGTTATTGCTATCTTAAGATGTGCTTGCACTGTTGATCGAGGGGCTATGCACCTTTTACCTTTATTCAACATGATGGCCTGAGTTTTGCCCACCCTTGTTTGATTGTGTTTGCTGTGTTGGGCCTTTGAGCGGTTTATTTCCTGGCAGGTGTGCAGCTCTACAGTGGGAAGGTGCCCGGAGTGTCAGGTGCGCCCCTCAGCCCCTCCCCTTTGTTCCACCTTTGTCTCTCCCTTTTGCTAAACCCACTGTGGAACATCCTGATTGTATGGTAACCCATTCTTAAATCTTGGCTCCGGATCTTCATCCATTCCATTGTTATACTGGAATAAAATGCAGCCAGACCCCCACCCTGGGGTCAGAGTAGCTGGTAAGTGGCTTGAGAGTTGGGTGTGCACTTTTGGGTGTGATGATTTTGCTATCCACACTGAAATATTGATTGTTGTTGGACTTTACTGGATTATTTATGAATGTTTTTTTAACACATACTTATTTATAGTTTTTGATATATATACATGTTTTACTTAATTGTTATGAATTTTATATAAATGTTTAAAACTATTATATGCAATTTGGCCACTTGGAAGCTTTCTGTATACCTCTGTGGTATTGAATTCCTGCAGAAATGTAATTTTCGGCTTCTGGGATTGTCTTACTGATTTTAAAATACAAGTAAAAATATAGGCATTCCCATTCCCAACAACAGGAATTTAAATGCTAGTGAGATACTCCCAAATAGTTAACTACTTTTAAAGACTTGCAGACACAGCATCTTTGCTCATTAAAAAGTGTTTGTACATGGTTGTAATGGACACATGCCTTCTAATTTAGGAATTGGTCTGGAAAGGAAAATAAACAGCTTTTTCTTCAGAACAGAGAAAAGAATGTCTCAAAGTCTGTTAACATATTTGCAATGCACAGAGAGATCAAGTGGATTGTTTTTTGTTTTGTTTTTTAAACAAAAGAGGAGTTACACTTTGCGTATTTTAAATCTAAATGTTGCCCTTTATTTGGCATGAAAAGAACCTCTCTTTGCTGAATGGTATTTTATTAAACTTTTTGTGCATTGGTATGTTTTCCCATCTGGCAGTGCCCAGCTCGAAATTGCATTTATTTAACAATCCCAAGAATATGACCAGAATTGATTTAAAAAATGTAGCTTTATTTCAATGGAGTTCGGATTAAACGAACAGTTTGGGGAACATCTCCTGAACCAAACCCAGGTACATTCAGTTCATCAATAATATAAAGCAGGGATACATTACACATAGTTAAAAGCCAGTTGCAAATATCTGGATATTTGGCTGGATACATGAATCATAACTGCCTAACCTGTATTTCTGCATAATTTTCTGCTGAATCAGCCAAATGTTGAGTCATGGGTGTCCCTGTCAGCTGGCTTGACAAAAGCTGAATTAAAAATCGAAGGAAGTTGGTAGAAAATTGTCAGTCAAACAGTGTCCTAGATTTTAAGCAGCTGCGGGTTCTGCAGTGGTCTGTAACAATAGCCAGCGGTGTAAATTCCCTCATGCATTCTGCAGAGCTAAACATGAAATAAACAACAGAAAGCTAAGCATGTATGGCTAACCATATGGTTTAAAAGTGTATATGTTTTTGTAATATCCAAATAATTTTGCAGAAAGTGCCCCTGTGGATTGAATTCAGTGCCACAAGGCCACAATAGTAATCACCAAGGCATCATCCTGCCTGTAAAAGCTTTATTTATTTTGTGTTTTCTAGGGGGAAAAATACATGCTTTTGGTATTTTGCAGACACTGTTGCAACAAAAGGCTGGGCTACATTCATATTTCTTATCTCTGCGGGCCAGCTATTTTCCAGTGCTTAAATTTACACTAGTGCCTCGTTTCCACTGAGCGGATCGGTTCGAGTCGTTTAGAATGGAACGGGTTAGAATGGTCCGGTCTATTCTGGTGAGCGTTTCCACTGCAAGTCGGACTGCCAGGGCCATGCAGGTTTTAGAAAAAATGCCTCTCGTGATGTCACACTAGTGTGACGAGAAACGTGATGCAGCATCACTCAGCGTCAACCAAACAACAGCAATAACAATGGAGGTCATTCAGCAGCTCGTCTTTTCTCTGCTAGCCTTTTGGTTCTTTATAGGCAAAATACATGCCGCACTGTATGAGAGAAGGTTGCGAGCGGCAATGAGAAACACAGCAGAAAAGAAAAGAAAACTTTTAGCTTGGATGTGTAGCCGGGAGGAGAAGTACACATTTGTGCGGCTAAGACAAAGACGGCAGCGCTATAGGGTAAGCACAACTGACCGACTTACAGTACCTGAAACACACATATACACCCACTGACCCACCAATATGACACACACACACACACTGACCTACCAACCTGACATACACATTGACTTTTTGAGATATGTTACCATTTGTTTTGTTTTTTCAGATGCTTCTCCTTTTGGCAAAGCAGCGCTGATTTGGGCTTTCCCCCGTGCCAATGAGTGGTGGAATGTGACCGTCCCAGGATTCACACACACACAGTGGGTGCAGAATTTAAGGATGTCAGAGGAAACCTTCTCATTCCTTTGTGCCAAGCTACGTCCAGCGATGGAAAAGAAAAACACCAACTTCAGAGCCAGTTTGCCTGTGAGGAAAAGAGTTGCCATTGCACTATGGAAGCTGTCTACCAACAGTGAATATTGAAGTATAGGTCATCTTTTTGGTGTCAGCAAATCATCAGTGTTCCGGTGTGTTCTGTAAGGCTGTGTGCACATTGCTAGCTCCTGAAATTGTGCATTTTCCGGACAGGGAAAAGCTTAAAGACATGGCTGAGTACTTTGAGAACAGGTGGGGCCTTCCACAGTGTGTTGGTGCTATTGATGGCTCACACATACCAATAATAGCACCACAAGAATACCACACTGACTACTTCAACCGAAAAGGCTGGCATTCCATCATCCTCCAGGGAGTAGTGGATGGCAAGGGACTATTCTGGAATGTGAATGTAGGAAAGCCTGGGAGTTTGCATGATGCTCGGGTTCTCCGATTGTCAACATTTTGGGATTGGGTTGGCCAGGGAGGACTGTACCCTGTTAGCACTAAGAACATTTGTGGGGTGAATGTTGGCTATTATGTGCTTGTCTCCTGAAACCATTTCCTGACAATGGCCGCCTAACAACAGAGCAGCAAACCTACAACAAGAAAACATCCAGGGCACGTGTTGTAGTGGAAAATGCTTTTGGAAGACTTAAGGGTAGATGGAGGTGTCTTTTGAAGAGAAATGACAGTGACATTCAACTTACCAAATCCATGGTCCTAACTTGCTGTACTCCTCACAATCTTTGTGAAAGTCATGGAGAAGACTTTGACCAGGATTGGAATACATCTTCAGAAGAGCCAGTACCAGTAATAGCAGCACAGGATATGGAAGAAGAGTTCAGTGAAATACGTCAGGCTCTGATGCGGCACCTTAACGTTTAAGTTCTTACCGTGAATTATTAAAATGTTTAATTACTTTATGCTATATGTTTAATAAAATGTTAAAGGAAACCAGACATATTTAGAGAAGTCGATCTTGTTTTTTATTCAACAAAAAAATCATCTTCCTACATATTTTTTTAAGTAAAAATTTTGATAATGTAGAAACATTTTTTACAATAACTTAAAGAGGTTGTAGAGGTTTCTTTTTTTTTTTAAGCTAGTAGTAGTGTTGGTTTTTCCTTTTTCTTCGATTTCGCTTCTAAATGGTTTTTTTTGTTTTCTTTGTCTGAATTTCTCACTTCCTGTTCCTCCTTAGTAAGCTGTTCAGTAAGCTGTTCTGACTGACTAAACAGCTCAGATGATGTTGTCAAGTTTACTGAGAAGGAACAGGAAGTGAGAAATTCAGACAAAGAAAAAAACATTTAGGAAATGTAAGGAAAAGATGCCAAGTATATTCACAATTACATCTACACAAGTAAAACTGAGAAGAAATGAAGCGATTGGGGGTGCCCTTTGCTGAAATCCAGGCTGCACCGTCCAAGGGGGGGTGATAATGCAAAGGAGGCAGAAGGGAATCAGAGCAGCAGTACAAAGAAAGCCATGTGCAGCAAGGAGCAAATGTATCCAATCTTGTGTGATCGGTGCTGGCTCAAAGGAGCCTATTTATAAAATAAAATATAACCTTTAAAACCCAATTAAATTTTTTTTTTTTAAACGTAAACATGGGTACAGGTCCGGTGCTGCATGAAAGACACTACTAGACCTGGAGACCTGGGTTGACGATTGGGTCCAATCACTTGAACAAGCTGACCAAGGACACCGAGGAAGGCTGGTTGAAGGTAGCCAACTGCTCCATCTGCTGCCGGGCAATTTCTGCCTCCTGGCGCATAGCTTCCTGTGCATCCTGACGTAGTGCTTGAAACCGCCTCTCAGAAAGGTTATCCATTCTTTCCAGCTGCCTTTCTTTTGCTGCCCGCATATCCTCCATGACTGTGCGCAGATCCAACTGCAACCTTCTCCTTTCACCTGTAATATACAAAAGACTAAAATATTGTCTTTGGTAACATCTGTCAAACCACTACTGTAAGCCCCTTTCTCATCTGCCCCACTAGACTGTACCACACTGATTGACTGCCCCAAATCTGTTCCCCCTGCTCATCTGCTACACCAATACACAGCACTGCTCTTCTGCCCCACTGCTGAACCCCCTTCTCATCTCTTCCACCACTGTACCTCCTGCACATCTCCCCCACAGCTGAACCCCCCCTTCTCATCTCTTCCACCACTGTACCCCCTGCACATCTCCCCCACTGCTAAACTCCCCTTCTCATCTCTTCCACCACTGTACCTCCTGCACATCTCCCCCACTGCTGAACCCCCTTCTCATCTCTTGCACCACTGTACCTCCTGCACATCTCCCCCACAGCTGAACCCCCCCTTCTCATATCTTCCACCACTGTACCTCCTGCACATCTCCCCCACTGCTGAACCCCCCTTCTCATCTCTTCCACCACTGTACCTGCTGCATATCTGCCCCACTGCTGTTTTAGTTTAAGAAAATGCACAATTAAAAATGTCTTTATTATCATCATGTCTTACCATTGTGCCGGGGTGCATTGGGAGTACTCTGTGGTTGGCTACTCTGTGGTTGGCTACTCTGTGGTTGGCTTGATGAAATACTACTGGTGCTGCTGAAAGATGTTGAAGGTCCATCATCTGAAAAGTTTGATGCATCATTGGAGAGTCCATCAACTGTTTCTGAAAATAAACATATGGTTAGATATTTTATTTCAAATGGTTAGCAGCGCGATATCCTATGCCAAGTTTAAAAAAAAAAGTCCAGACCTCCCTCCCTGCCTTGGTTTGCTTGTCGATGACCGTAAATGGCGTCCATGGCGTCGTACCACCTCCAAGCAGTTGGACAGTTTCCACTACGGCTGTTGGCATCCTTAATTTTTTTATATTGTGCTTTAAACTTTTTAAGCTTTGCCCTACACTGGCCCGACGTCTGTTCAAATCCCTCGGCTGCCATCTGCTGAGAAATATCTTTATAGACCTTTTCATTTCTCACTGATCCATCAAGCTCACTCTGAATAATGCTATCACCAATAATTGCTAAGAAAGTAGATAGTTCCTCAGATAACCAGACCCTGCTGTTGTTTTCTGGCATCCTTCTCCTTTATATGGACTGAAAGGCGACGTGGTGATTGTTTGGCGCTTTGCTTGGACGTCAGCATTGATGTTTTCTGTCCACCAATCAGTGGAATGTACTGTGTGACGCTAGTAGCTCCGCCCTAACCGTACCGTTCCATTTTCTATGGACCCACATGAGAAGCAGGACCCTGAATGGTGCGGTACGGTTCAGTTTTATGGCACGCTTTCATAATGGAAACACCCAAAATAGCTCACTATACCGAACCGTACCGAACCCATCCGCTCAGTGGAAACAAGGCATAATAGACTAAAAAGATCAGACATAGTAGTCATATCAGTGGGGGTAGAGGAGTTTGTATACCTAAAGCAAACCCTGTTGCTACAGTCATACACTGCTACAGGTTTTATTATAGGTATACAGACCCAGAGTGGGTGAACTGTAAGTACAGGGACCAGGGTACACTATTCTACCAACAAACACACAAATAGCAACAATGAGGAACCAGTCAGCACAGGGAAGCAGGCAGGAGGGCAGCATAGAACCTTTTATTATATATGGGAATGTATTACTGACAATTAATAACATGATGTGTGGGTGTCTTCACTTTTTAGCAGTCCTGCCAAGGCCTTTATTGGCCATACTGCCTTAAAAAGGCAGTATATGGGGTAATGTTTTCGATTAAATTTTAGTAATGGGTGGACTTAGTGTTTAAGCAGCCATTTATCACAAGCCCTTTTTTTGCATTACTTAGTAAACACAGCCCACAGTCTTCTGGGAATAAGAAAATCACTCATCCTTACACTAATAATATGCAAAAAGCACTGAATGTCTTTAGAAATATTGTGAAACACTGACATTTCTATGGATTTTGATTGCCTTTAAAGTTCATGCATTATTAAGTTTAGCATTGCATAATTTGGTCATGGAAAATGGCACAAAAGGTTATAAAATTTGTTTGACAAAGTATAGAAAGTTTTACAACACAGAACACATTTCATGTTCATCAGGGTATAAGAATTGGTGGAGATATGTCTCTGCATCATAATGTGATTCCATCCTTAAAACGAACATCTGTTTTTTTTTACTTTTTTTACATTTCATTACTTTATTAGAAACTTCTCTGCATTGGCCATATTATTGGTAATGAAAGAAACACGGGTATTTCCTTTAATTCATTATTTTTTTTTTCTGTCATTGTATTCCGTAGATTGTAAAAATGAAAAATTAACAGCTGCTGTTATCTTCAACTGAATTTTCATTAGGAAAAAAAAAAACTTTCACATTTCTTAAATAATCCAACATTTGCTTTTGTCTTTTTGAGAAATTCCCTAAAAAAATAGCTTTTTTGAAATGGAATAAATGGTAAAATGATAATGATATGGATGGATATGAATAAGTCACAGTGATGGTCACATCCACTGTCATTGACAAGTCTGGTTTCTTGGACATGCAAATGCACACAGTGCAATATAGAATTGATTTATCTGCTAATACAAGTAATAAATGTCAGCAAGTACAGTGAAAAGTCTCATCACACAAGACTGTGTAAGTAAAAGCAGGATGTCATGGTGAAAAATGTGTAAAAAAAAAAAATTGTATACGAACAGAAACTGACACACATAATTCTGTTGCATTGGGGGGTACTACATTAATGATTAATTTAAATAGATTTCCACATTATTTAGTGTTCATAATATTATGGTTTGTAATAATCCTGTTGTAGTGAAGTTTGTTTTTAAAAAGTTACTGAACACTGTGTGTCACTAGTAGTATTCTTAATTTGGAGTTTATTACAAAAATGATGTGTTTAAAAAATACATACTGTACATATAAACAATGGAATGTGTCACTCAATTGCTCTAAAAAGTCAAAACTCACAGATTCAGTAACACTAAAGGGCTAGCACTTTCAAATTGTCACATGTCATGTGTATATCCATCGTATAACCATCGCTCGACATGTTTCGCGGATTAATTTCTTATTCTTTAGGAATTTATGATTATTATTATTATTACAGAGCAAGCATACGATCTTACCCGTGGAATGTGTGTGGACTCACGGGTACAAGTCTATCCTGGCGAATGTGGGAGAACTACACCAGGGGGCGCACAAATTACCAGTCTAGTGACAGAGTAATTAGTATGATAAAGTGAGGGCTTGTATATAGTTCTAAAAAAATGAAAATCTATATTTTTTAATGGTTCACACACTGTAGCAAAAAATGCAAGGCATCAATACCCCTCCCCTCGTGGGTTGGGCTCAGAAGACAATAGTTCCAACTATATTTATAGGTGTTGGAGCTATCATCTACAGAGCATCAAACATCCCCCAAATACAGCTGTTTTCATAGCCGCTAATAATAATAGGGAATATTAACCCCATGTTAACAACATCATGTCTGGGAGACCTAAAGGAAAAATAAACAGTTCTCTTGTAGCTATCAGGGATGATCAACTTTTGTATCCACAGGCCAAGGAAGTGGTCAGGATGCAGCATCTAGAGGTAGGTCATGTTTTCCTTTTTTTTCGGGCACTGGGTGTGCTATACAGCCAAAGCACACAAAATAGATGGTGGAGTGGCTAACTAAAATGTCATCATTCTTCTCCTCTTTTCTAAAGTTTAGAGTAGCTTACAGTCCTTGGCAGCTGCAAAGCCATCCTGTTTTGTCTCCTCATCCCAGCTACTGCTGCCGTTGCCCCTCATATTTGGTGTGGACGGGTCTGATGAATTATTTGATCCCAGAATTAGCCATTTGCTGCAAGAAGATCCATAGTTATTAATTGCATCCAAGGTTGAGGAGGACAGCAATCGAAGCACAGAGGGAGAGGACATCAGACAGGAAGAACCAATTGGCAAAGATATTCTTACAGCTGCAACTTACTGCCAAGTTGGCTCCAGTAATGGTGAGGTGGACATTATGAAGTCTCTGACCATACCTGGAGAGAGAGAGTTAAGGAGGAAAAGTGTAAAGAGACATATGACCTCTCACCATGCAACCTATTGGGACCAGGTTTACTCTGTCTGGAGAGATATGGATGGTGGGTCCTCGTTATATTCATCAGCTCTGGCCTTAAAACTGTTAGAGCTATACTGGCCTCCTACACTTAAAGTGGACTTTACATAGGGATAGCCATATTGGGCTGTTCCCTCTATATACATATGGTATTATTGCCTTTTTTAAAGTTCCCTAGTTTGGCTGTTGAGGATATGGTGATAACCCCCGTCCTACACAAGTTCTAAGGATTTGTAGAGCTTTACACTACTTAAGGCATGAGAAGCTGCTGATTGTTGGATGATCCTGCCAGGTCTGCCTACATATATTTTTTTTTCATATTATGCACCACTGTAAGCTCCTGAAGAAGCACATAAGGGTGTGTAACATGTCTAGTTCTCTTCTACCACCAACCAGCTTTGCCTTCTATTGATATCACTCTAAATCATTTGATCAATATTTTTCATTGTGGTAATAGTTGGTTGTGTTCAATGGTGCAAGCATTGTTTAGACCAACCACCATGTTTTGTTTTTAACATGTCATGTCAACAATGTGAATTTTAATCCAAACCAAGCTGATTGGTTTGGATTGATGTAAAGCTGCACCAGATTCTGTGTGCACCAGTTTTAGTAAATCTCCCCCTTTTTCTCATAATGCGTTAAATTGTGACTGAAAATGTCCATTTGGTTTTGTAACATATATCCATTATTTTATTATTATTATTTATTTATTTTTTTGCTTCAGGTTTCACCTTGGATAGACATTTTGTTGATCTTAAACCTCCAAAGTAGTGCAGCACAATTATTTCATAAAGCGCAGGTGCAAAATGATATCAAAATATTTCATAGTAATCTGTTCAATCAATATAAAATGTCCATAATGTACAAAAATATGCCAAATTTTCAAAAATAAATCTCATAAAAATGTCCATACATCATCATCTTCCATCTCTGTGCAAAATATCACAAAGAACTACACATAAAGTGCCCGTGCAATCCTCCACCTGTTCTCTCTGGCCGCTCACCTCCCGGAATGACTGTTTTACCAGTGAGTCACAACTCGCTGTTCCCCTTAAGGATATAATAAGATATGTGTAGCTTGGTATCCTTCTATTTTCTTTACTCTAGCCTTCATAGATGCATTCACAGGATCACAGCTATGTAGAAGGGAAAATACAGGATCCAGTGCTCTCTGTCTAAAAGCTTGTTTATTGGTGTTTATACAAAGAGAAGGGGGACGCCAATTGGCGTTTTGGGACTTTAAATGAGATTACATATAAATGCATCCCCATCCCGGATTCAATATGAAATAAAAAAGATTGGGACTTTAAATGAAACAGTGTGCTAATAGGGGTAAAAAAATGAAATGAACCAATTGAAAGTAGTATACATGTATTGAGTAGATAAAATATCTATACAGTAAAAACAGGTAGCGTGTACAGTGACACATAGCATAACCAAGATTTACATCATAATACAAATGTTAACACATAACAATGGATTTGTTAAATTCAATCAATAAATGTAGACACATAAGAACTGGGCAGTACACAACAAAACATTGTAACATAACTTATAAACTATAAACGAGTCATCAAATTAGTTAATCAGATAAAATTCCCGTTAGCGCATATAGCTACATCTTTGTAAGCCCGACGCGGTTTTTCGTGTATAAAAAAACACTCCTCAGGGGCAGATGAGATGGGATATCTGGAATAACAGAGTAAAAAATAATCAAAATATTAAACTAACTTCCACCAGAAAAGGTGAAAAGTCAGTTAAGGTTACTTACAATGTATGTGAAAAATATGGAACCAAAAGGCTGTCCGTCCCGGGAGCTGAGGTGGCAAAGGGTCAAACAACTAACAGCACGCAAAGGCATTAGCCCCAGGTAGCAAATTGCCGTGGATGTCATAGAGTAGAGTAGGGTATTCCCTCAATGCAGATGCCCCAGTACTGGTCAGTCGCTGCTCTTTACACATGCACAAGGTAATTACTCTCACCTATCAGTTAGCCCTCATTTCACTACCCTCTCACACTATGGATTATCCCTGATGGATTTACCTATTCACTACAGATTTCTTTACGGGACTATGAAGGAATACCCTACTCTATGACATCCACAGCGACCTGCTACCTTTCGGGTGATGCCTTTGCGTGCTGTTAGTTGTTTGACCCCTTTGCCACCTCAGCTCCCGGGATGGACAGCCTTTTGGTTCCATATTTTTCACATACATCACTACGTGGTACACCTTGTAAGTAACCTTAACTGACTTTTCACCTTTTCTGGTGGAAGTTAGTTTAATATTTTGATTATTTTTTACTCTGTTATTCCATATATCCCATTAATCTGCCCCTGAGGAGTGTTTTTTTATACACAAAACGCTGCGTCGGGCTTACAAAGATGTAGCTATATGCGCTAATGTGAATTTTTATCTGATCAACAAATTTGATGACTCGTTTATAGTTTATAAGTTATGTTACAATTTTTTGTTGTGTACTGCCCAGTTCTTATGTGTCTACATTTATTGATTGAATTGAACAAATCCATTGTTATGTGTTAGCATAACCAAGATTTACATCATAATACAAATGTTAACACAACAATGGATTTGTTCAATTCAATCAATAAATGTAGACAAGAAAACTAGAATTGGGACTTTAAATGAGGCATATGAAAAACGTACGCCTCCATCCCTGTTGGATACAAAAAAAGAGGGGAGATTTTGGGACTTTAGATGAGATGCGTTTTTAAGCAAACAGTAAGTATAAATAAAGTTGTAAACGTGTTTAATCAGGCTCACACTTACCACCCAAACAGCAAGCCAAATTCAACTGTCTAACTGTATATGTTAAAAGCAGAGGATTGGTTGCACGCATTTGCAAGAACATGATTAAGCTAAAGAGCCATCGACAAGGCTCTCTGCGTTCTGCAGTCCTAACTAAACTTTTAAAGTCTCCTCAATAGAGGCATATAAATACTGATGGGTAGATAGAGGGCAGGTGACTAGGGGTGTGTCCCCGCCTCCACCTATGCTTGGTATGGTAGTAAAGAGAACTGGAAAAAAACGCATAAATGTATAAGGGTATAAAACGCATCTCCATCCCTGTATGGTATAAAGAAAACTAGCATTGGGACTTTAAATGAGGCATGTGAGTTTCCTGGTTAATTGGGATGTTCCAAGCCTTTACACATTGCTGACACATTCAGATTGGATTCATACATCTGAGTTGCTTTTACATGGTTGTGGTATTTTTTCAGAGAGGGAGGTGTTTTTTTTTTTTTTTGCAGCTTTTGGTCTTTTATTCTGAGAAATAATTACTTTGTCTTTAAGGGTGTTTTCTATGCACAAATGATAAGGCATAGCTTTGAGATCAAATGTCCCTTCTTGCAGCTACATTTACGAATGTAATTGAAGAAATTTAATTGTTTTCCAGTGTGGTGTTGGACACATACTGTTGTTGCGTGGTGATGCTACATTGACAATGTAGTTGTGGTGTGGAGGGGCAACATTGGATCCCTATTGAGGTTTTAGGAATATATTAATAATAATCATGCTCAGATAATCATTTTATATAATACAAGACATATTCATTTTTGGACATCTTAATTAGGAATGAGCTTTATTTTCGGGTCAAACATGAGTTCGACTCGAACATTGGCTGTTCGCCCATTCGCCGAATAGCGAACAATTTGGGGTGTTTTCTGCAAATTCGAAAGCCGCGGAACACCCTTTAAAAGTCTATGGAAGAAATCAAAAGTGCTAATTTTAAAGGTTAATATGCAAGCTATTGTCATAAAAAGTGTTTGGGGACCTGGGTCCTGCCCCAGGGAACATGTATCCATGCAAAAAAAGCTTTAAAAACAGTTTTTTCAGGAGAAGTGATTTTAATAATGCTAAAGGGGAAACATTAAAAGTGAAATATTCCTTTAAATTTCGTACCTGGGTGATGTCTATAGTATGCCTGTAAATGAGCGCATGTTTCCCGTGTTTATAACAATCCCTGCACAAAATGAAATTTCTAAAGGAAAAAAAGTCATTTAAAACTACTCGCGGCTATAATGCTATAAATTGTCGGGTCCCAGCAGTACAGATAAAAGTCATTGTAAAGATTGGCATGGGTTCCCCCCAGTCAATTACCAGGTTTGGTATGGATATTAAGGGGAACCCCACACCAAAATAAAAAAAAATGTTGTGGGGTTCCCCCCAAAAATCCAGACCCTTTTCCGAGCACGCAACCTGGCAGGCCGCAGGAAAAGAGGGGGGGACAAGAGAGCGCCCCCCTCCTGAACCATACCAGGTCACATGCCCACAACATGATACAATATAATGGATCATAAACTATTAGGTTCAATAATTCATACACAGGTAGGAAGGGATCCATATAGTTCGTCTTGAAAAACACATTGTGGTGAGAATGATGTTTACTGCATAGAAACTGAGAAGTATGAATAGACCCTTCCAGTTTTCCTTTGGGAGTGCATGGTGATCAGGGTTTTGGGTTACATTCACATGTAGTTATTTTTATTGTAATGTGCATTAATGTGCATTAAAATACACATTACAGTGTTTTTTTACATACATTGACATGCATTTATACAAACATAAACATGCCTTATACTACTTGTTGATATTCACAGGGATGGACCCACTTTTTTGCATGGCTCTCCTTGCTTTCTTTAATCGTCCTATAAACCAACTATTATTTAATTTTCTTCACTTTCACTCAGAACCTAATCTTTTTAGGTTGAAATGCTAAATTTAAATAATAACAATTTGAAACGCATTACACAACCCTGAGAACAATACAATGAGAGAGGAGTCAACTCAGTAAAGAAAGAAAAAAAGGCTAAAGCTGTTAAAGAAAGAAAATCCATCCATTCTTGTCAAGTTGAAAGGTTGGAAATCATTAGCCAATCAAGCTCTATGACATGGACAAAAGTGTTTCTGAAACAAATTGAATTATTGATATTTGTTTAAATTTGCCAATAGCTTAGACAATGGAACATTGCCTAGGTGTTAAAAAACGCACTGTGTCAAATAGAAAGACTATAAAGTGGCACATGCAATAATCTAAATCGGTCATGCTGAAATTGTTTTCCCAATATTCCACAGTTCTTTGTATATCTGTGTGCTCACAATAAATTTCAAAGGACCCATTGATACTGTAATAAAGAGATATATAGGAGCACCTCTGTATTATTCTCACTGTGAAGGAAATGTAAAAAATATGAAATTCCCTTGTAAGTTCCCCATTTTTTTCTAATACTTTTTATATGACACAATTGCATGTATCTATGCTCAGGGGTGCAGCTTTGGCCAGTGATGGTTTTTCTTATTTTGCAGCCTGCCTGTACACTATTTAAGAGGCTGCTTTACCAGCAGACATTTGTCAATGTGTTGGGAGTTCAGTGACAGAAAGCTGACATTACATTTAGTTTGAGTGAGTTGGTTAATGTAGTGTGTTGCTACTGCTTTGTGTTTTATTCAGTACTATATTCAGTGCTTTTAAATTTGCTACTGCTACTCTGCAGTGATTTGCAGTTTATGAGGCTAGGGAGAGTGAAGTGTAAGCCCAGCTGCATTCACTGTGATTTTCATAGGACCAAACAAACCTCTTTAGGACTAATTTTGTGTGTGCCTCTGGCAGTTTGTAGGTTGCTGTATTGCTGTTATTCTGTTTTTTTTTAATAATAGTTTGTTTTCTATTATTTTGTTCCCTTTTATCTGTGGAATTTATTCCCTGTGTTGTACTGCAGGGGCAGGTTCCTGGCCGTCATTTCTTTGTCCGTAAGGTCCATTCCTACTCTGCACTGTCATGTTGAAGGCAATGTTTTCATGGTGCTGCTCTACACTGTCAGCAGTATGGGCCACATCACTACAGACATGTGCCTCAGCAAGTGTAGCCATGGATATGCGCTATAGATCATTCACTGTCCAAAGGCTGACTTTGTTGGCATCCGAGAAAGATGCAGAACAGGGCACACCCCTGGAGCTTGTTAAGCTGTTAGTGCTAAAGTAATTGCCTCAATCTCCTCCTACTCCTTCCCTCTTCTGAGTTGTCCTCTGATCCACCAGTTCCCCTTAAGTGTTCAAAAGGCTATGCAATTACTCAGGCAAAAAGAGGCCATACAGTGTTGCAGCTGGTATGCCTACCCAGATAACAAGGATAACTTGCCACAAATTTGTGGCAGTGTTGAATTTTAAGTCTGTTAATTGCTGCACATTTTCACTGGCAAGTTGTACACTTGAAGTTCTAGTTGAGATTTTTCCAATCTGTAGCAAATTTGCGTGGCAAGTGTCTAGCAAGAGCAAAGTTACGGAGGTACGTCTACAGCAAGAGCTCTGCAACTCTACAGCATGAAAATTCAGCCACAGTGACCCCTGTGGTGGGATGACTATTGCACAACATAACTGAACCAGAACTTGCAGCAGACTTGCAGAATGTGTGCAAAGAATGTTAAAATGGAGTCATGCATTGTGGACTTGCTGCAATTGTGCAACAAACTTGGCCTGGCAAGCCTGGCAAGTCTAGCAATAGCTTAGCAAGTAATTTTCAAACTTGAAGTACAATTGCTTGCTATCTGGGTAGAGGATATGAGATGCATTAGAGCAGATCAGCCCTCCAATCCATTTGTTTGTTGTTTTACAGTCCCTTGCTTATTAGCCTGCAAAATGTCCATTACTGATTTCTAAGATTCATCTCTCTGACTGCAAGGGGGTTTAGAAACCCGCCCCAAAGTGAACTTTGGTATGTTTGGTTCAACACTACTGTTGAGTCTCTGGGAGAAACGAGTGAAGGGAAATCTCCCCAACAGGTCACAAAAAGCAGGAAAACAATGGTAGGGGGTTACAACTCTTATTCCACCAAAAGCTTACAAAAGAAAAGATTTGCCTATGCATACACTTTAAAAATAAAGAATAGAGATTAGAAAGTCATATAAACATTCAGGGATTTTGAAACCCTTTACTGTAGTTTTTTTGACAGAATTTACATAAGTTTTTTAAATGTATGTATTTTATATCCATTAAGTCCAAATGTCCAGTAGAGTTACATTCAAGAAGAAGAGACATTATCTGCAGGTAGCCACATTACTTGTACACTAAAGCAATTTATCATATCAATTACTTCTAGTCAGGGAAAGTATTCAAGTCCATGGGTTAATACTTTTTTAATGCAGCACTGCATGATACTGATTTCCTGTACGATCAATATATGTACAATGCTTTATTCTCTGCTTTATATGCATATTTTTCTCAACTGGCTTGTTGATAGCTTTTGTCAGTTTACGTAAAATATTTGGGGATTTATTAAGTAAGATTCAACCTTGCAATGATGTTCTTTTTTAGTATGTAAAAACTAGCCACAGAGGTAAAGTTTATCAACATATTGATCATTATAGTGGCTCCAAAGGCTGAAGGGAAAAAACCTTCTGTATGCAGCTTTCCCCCAGGTCCTCCCCAATATTTACCTGAGCCCAAAGTCAATTCAGTGAAGAGCAGCTACTCTCCAGCTCTCTCCCTCTTCAGTGGCTCCAGCTGCTGTCAGTCACAGCCAGTGAGGAGAGAGCAGGGGGCGGGGATGAGCCCTGTTCTGTGTGTCAATGGACTTGGGAGCAAGCATGCACAAGTGCCCCCATGGCAAGTGGCTTGCTATGGGGGCACTCGGTAGGGAGGAGGAGCACAGAGCTTCGGCGAGGGACACGAAAAGAGGAGGATTAGGGCTTCTCTGTGGAAAACCATTTCCCCGGGCAGGTAAGTATGACATGTCTGTTATTTTTTAAAACAGTTGTACCTTTAGTATCACTTTAAATATATGTATCTGATTGGCTGTTACAGGCTGCCTTATTGCTTAAGTTTGACAGTATAAAGCAAAATTTGACAGAAGAAATATCCATAATGGTTCTTATTAAGAAGAACTTGGTTAAAATGGAAGTTCTATCTTTTGGTAACCAATAAAATATGTAATATTTGTTCCTAACCTGATCCTGCAAATTATGGTAAAATGTGACTGTTTTGTAAATAACACTTTTTAAGACTATATAAAGTTTGTAATTGAAGTCATACTGTATGAAATTGTGTTGTGTGTGTAATCTCTGAATGGGCATAGTCATGTGAATAGTGCAAATAAAGATGATCCTAATTCTTTTGGGAACTTCCAGTAATTTGCCCCTAATATAATCCCATTGAATAAATCAGCTGTGTATTACATTTTTATTGGTACATTTATCTGTTTCGGCCATGTTAGCCTTGTGAACAGAAAGCACATACAATCGTCACTGTTTCAAAGCTGACTCCGTTATCCATGAAAGGCTGGCTATAGTTGCTGCTCTTGGTAGTGTGAGGGCTATTTACTTGGCTATGCAGCAAATAGACCAGAGTACATGTGAATGTTTGCTGAAGTGAAGATAGAAAGCTGGTACTATATGGCCTTATCAGGGCTTTTTTTCAGGGGGAACTTGGTGGAACTCAGTTCCACCACCTTTGGCTCAGACCCTTTGGTGCCTGCTCATCACAATCACTTGTAAACACAGAAGTCTGGTTTATGTGTTTACAAGTGACAGCTCTGCACTCTGTATGTAACCCCCCTGAACTCTGCACTCTGTATGTAATGCACTCCTGGTATTTAACCACTTCCATACCGGGCACATATACCCCCCTCCTGACCAGGTGAAATTTCAGCTTCCGGCACTGCGTCGCTTTAACTGACAATTGCGCAGTCGTGCGACGTGGCTCCCAAACAAAATTGGCGTCCTTTTTTCCCCACAAATAGAGCTTTCTTTTGGTGGTATTTGATCACCTCTGCGTTTTTTTTTTGCGCTATAAAACAAAAAAAAGCAACAATTTTGAAAAAAAATTCAATATTTTTTACTTGTTGCTATAATAAATAGCCAAATTTTTTTTTTCAAAAAAAATTTTTCTCAGTTTAGGTCGATACGTATTCTTCTACATATTTTTGGTAAAAAAAAAAAAATAATAAAAAAAAAAAAATCGCAATAAGCGCTTACAAAATATGGGACAGAATTATTATTATTATTATTATTTTTTTTATTTTTATTTTTTTTACTAGTAATGGCGGCGATCTGCGATTTTTTTATTGGGACTGCGACGTTATGGCGGACACATCGGACACTTTTGACACATTTTTGGCGCCATTCACATTTATACTGCGATCAGTGCTATAAATATGCACTAATTACTGTATAAATGTGACTGGCATTGAAGGGGTTAACACTAGGGGGTGAGGAAGGGGTTAAATGTGTAGCCTAGGTGTGTTCTAACTGTGGGGGAAGGGGGGTGACTGGGGGAGGTGACCGATCTGTGTCCCTATCTACAAGAGACACAGATCGCTCTCCTCTGTCCCCTGACAGGACGTGGAGCTCTGTGTTTACACACAGAGCTCCACGTCCCTGCTCTGTCACTGCTGATCGTGGGTGCCTGGCGGACATCGCGACCGCCAGGCACGCGCATCGGCATCTCGGGGACGCGCCGTGCGCGCTCGTGCGCCCCCCAGTGGCCGGAGGAATCCAGGACGTCAATTGACGTCCTGTTGAGTTTTCAGAGCCACTGTGAAGCCGTCATTTTACATGCGGCCAGTATTCAAGTGGTTAATGCCCCTTTAAGACCCTTCTACTGTTTGTGAAATCTGAACGGGGTCGTGGTTGAGTTCCTGCACCTATTTTCTGAGAAGAAAAGCTCTGGGCCTTATTATAGACATAGTATTATTCTCCATCAGAAGTAACCATACTCCATATATTTCTGAACATGTCAGTGAACTATTTCATTTATTTAGATCATGGAATAGCTAGTAGTAGTTGTTAGATACACTCAACTTGACTTGTTCTGTAATTCTGAACATGTTCCTCCACTCATCCAAGTGACTTTTTCAGTTCTAATGAGTCTCAGCAACATACCCCAGCATTTATAGCTACCAGGGTTGGTGCTAGGCAATTTGGCGCCCTAGGCAAGACTAGCTACCTGCGCCCCCCCACAAAAAAAAAGAATGCCCCTCCTGCATCATTGGTGTCACTGGAAGAAAGAAGTCCCTTCATTGGGGGTTTCACTGAAAGGACAAATGTCCTTCTGTCCGTGTTGTTATTGGAAGAAAAAAATTGTCCCTGTGTCCATCATATGTGATGTGCACCAGTAAATTTAAGGGGGTGGGGTGGTAGGAAGCGGGTAGTGGGGGATGAATATGACAGGGGGTATGTTAGTAGGAAGCTGACAGTGGGGTACAGGAAGGTGAAGATTACAGGGGGGATGAAGATAACATTGGAGGGTGAAATGAAAGCAGTACAGACTGCCATTAGAAAATGTAAGTGCAATCGTCAACAGTGCATAAATGATCGCATAGGCAGAATGTACAGAACACAAGTACCCCAGAAGCACGCGGTATCTCAAATCATACACACATACACACACACATTCAAATTCACAGCACCAACGACCCCACATCAACAGAAACGCTCTAAAGGCCCGCAGGCAATAATACCTCTGTGTCACATAAAGCAAATCCCGCCCAGATAGAATGACAGTAACTGAAAGGAAGCAGCAAATCACAACCCCCCAAAATTTTACTGAGAAAGCTGTGTGAAGAGGACCTCCCCCCAGAAGTTCTTTGAAACATCCAGCCATGGTTGCCATACTTTGGTGAACTTCTTTGGGCATGCCCTACTCTTGTAAATCAGGTTTAACTTGAGGAGGAGACCATGAACAATGCAGAAGGGGGCTTTGGCCATTTTGGGGACCCCTTGCCCCCTATTGGCTATCTATGGTTGCCCTCTGATCATTGTGTGGCCTCTGCTGACATCGCTAGTTATGCTGTTATAGATCCACACTAATTGCGATGCCACTATAGACCAGCAGATGGAGACACATCTCTGTTATACCTGTTAGCCTATATACTGCTGCTCTGGCGCGTCTGTAGTGCTTTACCGATCTAGGGTTACACGTTCCGGCGACGCATGCGCCGTAGCGTACAGTGGCCAGTCCGGATGACGTCACGCCAGCCGCGCCGGCTGGTGTTGACAGACGGTCGGGACGTATCTATTTAAACACGTCATTTGTAGCGTGCAGTCATATCAGCCTCCAGAGGGACTTCTTCTCCTCGACCTTATGTCGTTTGGCAACTGTTTTAGGTTAGTTAGTTTCTTCCTATAACCGCTTTGGGCCATTATAATATATATCACAGCTTCTGATTTACTTTTCTTTCTTTAGTATTCCCTCTACTGCGGTTTGGTTGTATTGACTGCCCTGTATGCCAGTGTGCCCCCCTGTTTCAGACATTATACAGGATATTTATTCTAAGCCACTGAATTTCAATCAGTTTGGCGTCACCCTAGCCTCTTTTACCTTTTATGCTAACGCTTAGTCAACCAATTGATAACGACTGGGTGAGTTAACGAATACCTCCATCGTTAGTTTTTCCGCTTGTTAAATTATGAAGCAATTTAATCCAGGTTAATCTACTTTATTTATGTTTTACTATGATCTTTTGCAGCTACTTTCTGCCTAGCAAGTCTATAACCCTGCCTGCTACATATGATTGACCCCTTACTGACGGCTGCTTAGACGCTATCTACGTGTATTTCTTTGTTGTTCTATTTTCCTTTTTTATCCTTTGTCCCTGTGACCCAAAACTGATTATAATCTCAATGAGTATTTTTTGGATTCTCATCATTATTATTATTACTTCATTGTAATTTTTTATTTTTTTTATCAAGATTGTATTTCTTTGCCATCATCTAATACATACAGTAAGTTCTATCCATTAATACTTTATCAAACATTTTACTACCCACTCAATAATTAATTATATATAACCTATGCTATAATATTTTTCACGCCCCCACAATGCTCAGTCCGGCTCCTCTGTTGCTATTGGTAATTTGGGTGCAACCTCTTTTGGTTCCGGTTTCCCCCTCACTGAGGGCATGTTGCTCTGTGTTTCATTGGTCTGCACGTCTGGTAGTGCATACTTTGTATTTATTGTATTTATTATAAACTTTTTCCCTTTTATATAGCATACTTAACGAAGGCTTTTGAAGAAGCGTGATGACACGCAAAACATTTCAATTCTACCCAGCTTCCGTTCCAATCTACATTAAGCACAAGTGGTCAATCAACTTTCCAAGATTACCTGTATATGATTGTTTTCTGCCTTGGAAGTGTCTATATTATGGTTTATTCCACTAATTCCATCTATGTTGTTTGGTTTTGGAATGGTATTTAATATGATGCCACATCAAGACTTTTGGGAACTGTTTTCTATGTATATTGTACTAATACATTTTTATATTTTTGGATAAAATATGGTCTATTACTGTGCCTACAAAGTCCTCAATTAGCCCTTTGTATTCTCTTTTCCTGACATTAGCCGAAAGGGGGCCCACGTCCTTCCAATGTAGTAGAATGGTTTTACGTGCATAGAATAACAGTATACGTAGCAGAGTCCTGGCATGAGTACGAGGAACATGGTCATTCAGCACCCCCAAAAGTCCAACTTCCGGAGTGTGAGGTATCTGCAGGTATACAAGAACAAGTCTCCTGCGCTCTGATATTTTATAGGGAATACTATGCAGTGGTGCGGTTCAATTGAGAGTTATCATCTAGAGTCTTGCAGCCCTCCTCAGAATCGTGGGTATTCATGAAACTATAAAAGAGAAGAAAAAGAGCGGAGGGCGCACCGACCTCGTGTGATACTGATAAAAAAATATTTATTCCAATAATAAAATCAATGGTTATACTCACAAAATTGGAGTTAAAAACAGGCTTTAAAAATGAATACAGCAGATATCCAGCATCGTCAGTGGAACACGAATAATCGTTTGAACCAATCAGTAGAAGTAAAAGCTGACGCGTTTCGGGGGCGTACCCCTTTCCTCAGAGCTGACGTGGTCTGCAGTGCTCCCTCGCCGTGGTGATTATGGGACTAAATATACATACACACCCACAAATGCACATAGCCACACGCCCACAAGTGGGCAGGTAGACCTATGATGATAGGTCACTGTCAGGGTGTACTCCTCCCAGATAGGGGGGGGGGGGCCGTTTTATCAGGGACCACACCTCTACATCCTCAGAGCACCAGTCCCTTAAATGAGGGTGGTCTCAAAACAGTAATACAGTGTATGTTGTATTTTTTGGATTTTTTGGAACTGTCATTGCAAATGTGCACTGGCTCCCATCTTTGGCTAAACTGTTTATTTAGTTAATTATTTTTATGGTTAGTTGATTAATTATAGGAGCACTCCTCCACATACTCGGCCTATAATTAATCAACTAACCATAAAAATAATTAACTAAATAAACAGTTTAGCCAAAGATGGGAGCCAGTGCACATTTGCAATGACAGTTCCAAAAAATCCAAAAAATACAACATACACTGTATTACTGTTTTGAGACCACCCTCATTTAAGGGACTGGTGCTCTGAGGATGTAGAGGTGTGGTCCCTGATAAAACGCCCCCCCCCCCTATCTGGGAGGAGTACACCCTGACAGTGACCTATCATCATAGGTCTACCTGCCCACTTGTGGGCGTGTGGCTATGTGCATTTGTGGGTGTGTATGTATATTTAGTCCCATAATCACCACGGCGAGGGAGCACTGCAGACCACGTCAGCTCTGAGGAAAGGGGTACGCCCCCGAAACGCGTCAGCTTTTACTTCTACTGATTGGTTCAAACGATTATTCGTGTTCCACTGACGATGCTGGATATCTGCTGTATTCATTTTTAAAGCCTGTTTTTAACTCCAATTTTGTGAGTATAACCATTGATTTTATTATTGGAATAAATATTTTTTTATCAGTATCACACGAGGTCGGTGCGCCCTCCGCTCTTTTTCTTCTCTTTTAAGGTATCTGCAGGTGCAATTTGTTGGCAAAAAAGGCAAATAAATCCGTCCAGAAGGTTGAAAGTCCTGGGCAAGTCCAAAACATATGAAAGAAGTAAGCAGGAATCATGTTACATCTAACACATGCAATATCTCGACCCAGCCCCATCTTAACCAGCCTAGTTGGCGTAAAGTGTAAGTGATGAATACATTTAAACTGTACTAAAAGATCAGCAGTGCTAATAATATCCTGAAAACATATCTCTGTTGCCTCTTCCCAATCCTCTTCAGAAAGCTCAGGCATATACAGCAGCCATTTGCGGTGAGAATTCTGAAAGGGATCCGCTCCCACCCCCTGGAGGCATCCATAAAAGGTTGACACTAGCTTGGCTATTTCTGGAAACGACAAATGGTCCTCAATAGAAGATTCCATGAGCTCTATGGTCAAGGACCCAAATTGTGCCTGCTGGGAGTGCCTCAATAGGAGATATTTAAAGAAGAATTTGTTGTCCAGATCATATTTAATAAGATGGGGAACCGCGCTTAGGAGACCACTAGGTGGAAATATGTAGCAGTAATGAGGGTACGGAGTGAGTGCGATGTATTGAATAAATAAACCAAATAATAATAATAATGATAATAGTAGTAATATGACTGCAGCCCCCTGATATGTAATCCCCTAGAGGACACAAAGAAGAGAGTATTGGAGGTGTGGGGGTGGTGGCGCTGTCTCAACTGGAGGCTAGAAGTACCGGGAAGTTAGTACATGGGTGACTTTTATCTGACCCAATTGAAGCTAATAGCTAGTGAGTCTCAAAGTGAAATGCAATAAAAGTGCCTCAATAGAATGCTCGTAATTGAAGCAGTGTGGGATTGGTGTGTACCAGTGATGGTATAAAATAGATGTGACTAGCAGTCACAGGTGGTTCAGTATAATTGCAGATGCATTACATAAGTACCAGTGCAATATATAGTATAAAAGACCAAACGTTGAATAGATATAAACAATAAGTGACGGCTTCCACCTATCAGCAGCAATGCTATAGGTCAGAGCCGGCAGTGTGGAAGTGACAAATCCAAAAAGTGAAAAATAAATAAAAATTATATGAAAATTATATGCAAACAATGCCAGATAGAAAGTCCAGTTAATGGAAATATAGGGTCAATAGTCCATGTATAATAAATCAGAAAATGTTCGTGACCAGGTGCATCCAATCAGAGTGAATAATCACAATATGCAATTATGTGAGTTCACGCAGTGGTTCCGGTGCTCCCCCTCCTGGGTCCCCACTCACCAGAGGCACTCACCCCTGCAGGGGTAAAGCGCATGTAAATGAATAGTATCCAAACGACTCGGCTCCTCGCCTTTCCGGATTCTCCAGGTGAGTTCTCTGGTCCAGGTAATACCGGTCCTCTTAGATGTCCGGGTTCCTCCAGGAGGAGAAAAACCTCTCATAGGGTAGTATGTTCAATAACAGGGGTTGATTTTATTATTAGTACCGCCGCAAATGCTGGCGTGTACTCAAAGCAGATGTTACAGAAACGGGGATAAATGTAAAAAATATATATTAAAAATAAAAATGAACTAAGACCAAGTTCCAATAGTTCAAACAGATAAAGGAACCCCTAGTATCTTCTGGAGGAATTCTAAGGTCCCAAGGATTCCTGGTTGAGAACAGATAGTGTAGGGAGAGCTCCTTGCAGGCTTCTTATCACTGACATGTGCTGAGCACATGTCAGTGATAAGAAGCCTGATTATTCACTCTGATTGGATGCACCTGGTCACAAACATTTTCTGATTTATTATACATGGACTATTGACCCTATATTTCCATTAACTGGACTTTCTATCTGGCATTGTTTGCATATAATTTTCATATAATTTTTATTTATTTTTCACTTTTTGGATTTGTCACTTCCACACTGCCGGCTCTGACCTATAGCATTGCTGCTGATAGGTGGAAGCCGTCACTTATTGTTTATATCTATTCAACGTTTGGTCTTTTATACTATATATTGCACTGGTACTTATGTAATGCATCTGCAATTATACTGAACCACCTGTGACTGCTAGTCACATCTATTTTATACCATCACTGGTACACACCAATCCCACACTGCTTCAATTACGAGCATTCTATTGAGGCACTTTTATTGCATTTCACTTTGAGACTCACTAGCTATTAGCTTCAATTGGGTCAGATAAAAGTCACCCATGTACTAACTTCCCGGTACTTCTAGCCTCCAGTTGAGACAGCGCCACCACCCCCACACCTCCAATACAGACCATATTTAAGCCTGAGTGTCTCAAACTACAGTAGGTTATCCTCCGCAAAGGAAGTAGGAGGTTCAAATAGGGATAGTAGGAAAGCAGTGGCGGGAGTCTGGGGGTTAGAGTGCAGCCAGTCATGGACATAGGTGGGTGGCGAGAAAATTGTCTAGGCCGCCCACAACCTTGGAGGGAGGACCTGGCTATACAGGGTTGGCAACCGTTCCAAATAAAACCAAAAAGAGCAGAGTCAAGTTTTGCTAAAAAAAATTTGGAGACAAAAAACGGGGAAGCTCGGAAACAATAAGGGAATTTTGGCAAAAATATAATTTTAAAGATAAATATTTAAATATATTTATACGACCAATTAAATTAATGGGCAACGACGACCAGGTACGGAATTTAACCATCATTTGTTGAACTATAGGGGTGACATTGAGTTCTTCATACCTAGAGAGGTCAGCATGTATCTGTATACCCAAGTATTTAAAGGAAGACGTTAATTGGACATGTGACCTCTGTAAATCTTCAACTGGGAAAGGGGGGCCGATAACAAAGGCCTGAGATTTCTCCCAGCCCACCTGAAGTCCAGAGACCGCACCAAACTCCCCGACAACCTGTAACAACTTATCAAATGAGCTTTCCCTACCATCCAGGTATACCAGGACATCATCTGCGTAGAGAGAAATCTTCTTCACCAGCAGGCCAGACCGGATGCCCTCAATCTCAGACGTCTGTCGCACCGCCAGATCCAGTGGCTCAATGGCCAATGTGAACAGAAGTGGAGAGAGAGGGCACCCTTGTCTGGTACCCCTCTCCAGAGAAAATGGACGTGAGATGTCTTTATTCATGCGGACCCTAGCTCTCGGGTCCGCATATAGCAATCGGGCCCACTTGATAAAGCATGGTCCAATCCCCATCCTTGCCATAGCTTCCTAAAGGAAAGACCAGCTTACAGTGTCAAAAGCTTTTAATATGTCCAAGGAGAGGACTAAGCCACTACATTTCTCGTGTGCTGCCTCGTGGACGTTCAAGTACAGTCTATGAATGTACTCCTGCCAGGCATGAAACCTTGTGCATCATCTTTAGTAGAGGCTTCCTTATGGGACCACAGCCATGCAGACCAATTTGATGCAGTGTGCGGCGTATGGTCTGAGCACTGACAGGCTGACCCCCCCACCCTTCAACCTCTGCAGCAATGCTGTCAGCACTCATACATCTATTTCACAAAGACAACCTCTGCATGTGACTCTGAGCATGTGCACTTAACTTCTTTGGTCGACCATAGCGAGGCCTGTTCTGTGTGTGGCACTTGTCCTGTTAGACTGCTATAAGGTCTTGGCCAACCTGCTGCAGCTCATTTCATGGTAATCTTCTTATAGCCTAGGCCATCTTTATGTAGAGCAACATTTCTTTTTTTTCAGATCCTCAGAGAGTTCTTTGCCATGAAGTGCCACCTTGAACTTCCAGTGACCAGTATGAAAGAGTGAGCACGATAACACCAAATTTAACACACCTGCTCCCCATTAACACCTGAGACCTTGCAACAATAACGAGTCACATGACACCAGGGAGGGAAAATTTCTCCCAGTACATACCGTTATATTTTAATTTTGTCCAGGGCTTCTGATTACCGGAAATAGCCGAGCTGCGAGTCGGCACTATACGGCGCCTGCGCAGTCAGCTCTACACGGCAGGCGCAGGTGGCGTATAGCGCCGTAAAGAGCAGAGTCTCCCTCGGATATTTTCGGAAGGCGTGACGCGCTTTACCCGCACGTCAATCATCTATGCCTCGAGGATCAACACTCACTCCCGGGAGACATTGCGCAGAGCTCCCTGTCGGGGAAAAGGAGCAACACGCCCACTCCCCGCAAGGAAGAAGACCCGGAAGTGAGGCTGAAGACAGGTAAGTGTACAGATTAAAAAAAAATGACAATGCTACAAGCCTTTATTAAGGCTGCAGATAGCATACTAGAAAGTTCAGTTTAAGGGTGAACCTCCGCTTTAAGGGGACAGCAAATTTATACTGTTATACAAGCTGTACACTCACTTCTTTACATTGTAGCAAAGTGTCATTTCTTCAGTGTTGTCCCATGAAAAGATTAATAAAATATTTACAAAAATGTGAGGAGTGTACTCACTTTTGTGAGATACTGTATACTGTACAAACACAGGAGCATCTCCTAAAATTAGAATGTCACCAAAAAGTCAATTTATTTCAGTAATTCAATTCAAAAAGTGAAACTCATATTTTATATAGAAGCGTTACACACAGAGTTATATACAGTATCTCAAGCTTTTTTTTTTTTTTTTGATGATAATGGCTTACAGCTACTGAAAACCCCAAAATCTGTATCTCAGAAAATTTAAATATTGCATAAGACCAATAAAAAAAAGGATTTTTAATACAGAAATGTTGGCCAACTGAAAAGTAAGTCAATGTACAGTATAGTATCAAAGAAAAGGCAAATCCTCTGATATAATAGGTGTAGAGAGTTTTTTTTTATGCAGCAGTGGCTAAGAAGAAAGCAGAAAATAAAAGATTTTTCCTACACCAACCATATTTTGAGGAGGGAGAGGGGACAGTACATCTATTGGCAACTATTGTTAAAGTTCAGTGGCCAGCAACATATATAATGGAAATACAATCATCATTAAGTAAGAGAGTTGTTACTACCCCAGAGATATTGGAGGTATTTAGGGAATTCTATCAGGTACTATATAAAAGTAGGGCATCTTATCCGCAGGAGTGGCTGAGTAGATTCTTTGATACTGTTGATTTACCAAGTATCTCAAATGATGGCCTTGGGCAGTGGCGGTGCGTCTATAGAGGGCGCGGGAGCGCCACCCCCTCTGACTCTCACACCGTCACTGATTACAATAACATAGATTCATGCATTGCTGACTATTCAGATGGCCGGATGGTGAGCGCCGGCCACCTGAATAATGGCAGCTGGTTGGCTGTGTAGGAGGTGGAAGGAGGCAGTGTGTAGGAGGCAGGTAGGAGGTGGAAGGATTGATAAAAGAGGAGGCAATCTCCATAAGCCCCAACCTTGTGATGATGATCTCCAGCCACCAAGTCCTGCACATTAGAATTGTTATAAAATGCATTGTAGAAGTGACTTCAATATAAAAATTCATATAACTTTGGGAGAGGGGAAAGTTCTGCCTGCTTGTAAAGTGACGTGAGAAAAGCTTTTATTCCTATCAGAAACTTAAAAAGCTAGGTAATGGGCACTAATCCTAGTATGCATCCTTGAATTCATACCAACATGGGTTAAGGATTGAGCCAAAAAGTTTTTCTGTATTTGCCTTGACTAACAGGAAGATTGTCCATGTAATGGTGTCACAAGTTTTCCAAATGGTATGATATAGGGCCAGATTCTGAAAGGACTTACGACGGCGCAGCACCATGTACACCGTCGTAAGTCTTAATCCGAGCCGTCGTATCTATGCGCCTGATTCTTAGAATCAGTTACGCATAGATATCTATTAGATCAGACAGGCGTAAGTCTCTTACGCCGTCGGATCTTAACTGCATATTTTTGCTGACCGATAGGTGGCGCTTCCGTCGAAATTCCGCGTTGAGTATGCAAATTAGCTAGATACGCAAATTCCCGAACGTATGCCCGGCCGATGCAGTAAACATATGCTGTTTACGTTAGGCTTCTCCCGGCGTAATGTTGCCCCTGCCCTATGGTGGCATAAGTGCGGCATAGCAATGTTAAGTATGGCCGTCGTTCCCGCGTCGAAATTTGAAAAAGTTAAGTCGTTTGCATAAGTCGTCCGTGAATGGGGCTGGACGTCATTTCCGTTCACGTCGAAACCAATGACGTCCTTGCGGCGTACTTTGGAGCAATGCACACTGGAAAATTCCACGGACGGCGAAAAACGTCAATCACGTCGGGTCACAGTAGATTTACATAAAACACCCCCCCCTGATCCAAACTTGAATTAGGTGGGCTTACGCCGGCCAATTTATGCTACGCCGCTGCACAAGTCTTTGCCCTCTTGTTTATTACAGAAATAGTGGCTAAGAGCAAATCTGGAGAGGGGTATGGAAATCTGTGAACACATTGAAGGGCTTTGGGAATTACAAAGAGAGTTGAGGAATGAAGGTCTTGCTGTATGTTACAGTCAATCCATCAGATCCCAGGGTCTTCCCATGTGGTGTATTAGAAGCTGACTTAGGCAGCTCCTCTGATATAATAGGTGTAGAGAGTTTTTTTCTTCTTCCAGACAAAGAGGCTAAATCTAGATGGGCAGATTTGGATGCAAAGTTGTCTTATGTTGTGCCTTACATAGGGAGGCTCTTAAGCTATAAAGATCAGAGTAAACATATTGGATATTCTCTGCAATGACAGGTGCACAATGAAGTTTATCCCATGATAAAGAGATAGTGGAAATTTAGTACCTCATCTGAAATATGCAGTTCAGTTTTGGGCCCCAGTTCACAAAAAGGATATTGCAGAACTGGAGAAAGTGCAGAGAAGGGCAACCAAACTGATAAGAAGTATGGAGGAGCTCAGCTATCAGGAAAGATTAGCTGAAGTGAATTGATTCTCTCTTGAGAAGAGGCAATTAGATAAGTGTTCCATATAGTGAACTGGGTGTAGCGCAATTCACTTTCAGATCATTTAAGAGGACATTGGTGCACTCTTTATGCCTGGAGGAAAAGAGGTTTAACCTCCAAATGCAGAAAGGCCTCCTCATAGTAAAAGCTCTGAAAAGGTGAAATAGACTTCCTCAGGAGCTAGTTCTGGCCAGCTAGTAGATTTTTTTTCAAAAAGAGCTGGATGCATTCTTAAAATTTACAAGGTGGAGGTTCCTCTACCCTAGTGGCTAGCAGGGGCGTACCAAGCGGGGGGCAGGGGGGGGGGGCGTTCCGCCCCAGGGTGCCACACATTGGGGGCTGTCAGTGGCCGGCTGACATTGCTATGGTGGTGCACTCTGCACCCAGGTCGGGTGACACTGTCTGACAGACTCCCAAGGGCATCTCTGGCTCAGGCTGCTCGGTTTAGTATTTTTTCTGTTAGCTGGAACACCCCCAGTGCTGTGGCTGGAATGGTATGGTCTGGTTTCTGTTTTCTCCTGCTAGCTCCACCCACCACTGCTGAGAAGCTGAGTGTGTCATCATTCAGCGCGGGGGTGGCTGCTGCTGTCACACACTGTGTCCACACCAATTACCGAAGTCTGAAACTGAGAGCCCCAGGTGAGCTGATGATAGGGGGGGGTGTAAGGGTTGTGAGAAGAAGCTGGTGTGTGTCTACCCTCTGCCATCCTGACTGTGCTGGTCTGACAGAGAAGGGGGGAGGTTGCTGTGTCCACCACCACCCAGGTATAGAGTAGGTGACCTGTTAGGTTGGCTTGCAAAATGAAGGCGTGTGCTACAGTAGGTGCACGCGATATTGTGTCAATCTCGCTCCCTTTCTCGGCGAGATTGAGCACCTACGAGCCCCATCGCGGGAGCCAGCGCCGAGCTGGCCAGCCGCGATGGAGACAAAGCCGTCATAGAAGCGACGGGAGATCCGACTTGGATTCCCGCCAATTCTACACGTGTGCGGCGTTTGTTATGAATCCTGAGGGGGAAGTCCCCGCCGGATTTGAAATAAAAATTCGGCATGGGTTCCCCCCTCAGGAGCATACCGGGCCCTTAGGTCTGTTATGGGTTGTAAGGAGAGCACCCCCTACGCCGAAAAAAACGGCGTAGGGGGGTCCCCCTACAATCCATACCAGACCCTTATCCAAAGCACGCTACCCGGCCGGTCAGGAAGGGAGTGGGGACGAGCGAGCGCCCCCCCCTCCTGAGCCGTACCGGGCTGCATGCCCTCAACATGGGGGGGTTGGGTGCTCTGGGGCAGGGGGGCGCACTGCGGCCCCCCCACCCCAGAGTACCCTGTCCCTATGTTGATGAGGACAGGGCCCCTTCCCGACAACCCTGGCCGTTGGTTGTCGGGGTATGCGGGCGGGAGGCTTATCGGAATCTGGTCAGTCCCCTCTTCTGTGACGTCATTTTCTTCTCTTCTCGTCTTCCGTCTTCTCCAGATGTTGACACGCCGGCCGGTAGGTACCACGTGGGTAGGTATCACATGGGTAGGTACCAGAGCATGATGGGACTGTGAGGCCTACATAAATCCGACGCAAGCCGCGCACTCGTCATTGCAGCGAGAAGAGCTGGCCGGCGTGTCAACATCTGGAGAAGACGGAAGACGAGAAGAGAAGAAGATGACGTCACAGAAGAGGGGACTGACCGCCGCCAGTATAGCGGCGGCCAGCCCTGAAGGAGAAGGAACCGGACAGCGGGAGGAAGAACCGGGGTGCGCCGAGTCAAGAGCGGAGAGCGGCGAACATAGAAGAAGACCCCCCCAGAGCTGAGAAGACCCCGGAGCGGAGAAGACATCACAGAAGAGCTGAGAAGACCCCCCAGAGCGGAGAAGACGTCACAGAAGAGCGGTGAAGACCCCGGAGAGCAGGAGAAGACCCCCGGAAATTGGAAGAAGAAGCCTCCCCTGGTAAAAGAGCTAAAGAAGACAGGGGAGGCCTCCGGAGCAGACTAATAAAATATTTTAATACCCTGTGTGGTTTATTTGTGTTTTTACCACTTTTCTTGCAGGTGAATGGGTAGGGGTACGATGTACCCCATATCCATTCACTTAGGGTGGGGGGCCGGTATCTGGGGGCCCCCTTATTAAAGGGGGCTCCCAGATTCCGATAAGCCTCCCGCCCGCATACCCCGACAACCAACAGCCAGGGTTGTCGGGAAGGGGCCCTGTCCTCATCAACATGGGGACAGGGTGCTCTGGGGTGGGGGGCCCCCGCAGTGCGCCCCCTGCCCCAGAGCACCCGACCCCCCCATGTTGAGGGCATGCAGCCCGGTACGGCTCAGGAGGGGGGGGGGCGCTCGCTCGCCCCCACTCCCTTCCTGACCGGCCGGGTAGCGTGCTTTGGATAAGGGTCTGGTATGGATTGTGTGCTCTCCTTACAACCCATAACAGACCTAAGGGCCCGGTATGCTCCTGAGGGGGAACCCATGCCGAATTTTTATTTAAAATCCGGCGGGGACTTCCCCCTCAGGATTCATAACAAACGCCGCACACGTGTAGAATTGGCAGGAATCCAAGTCGGATCTCCCGTCGCTTCTATGACGCGCTTGCTGGAATGTGCTGTCACTATTCCAGTGAGTGCGAGATGTCGGCGAGATCTCGGCACCATGTCGCCGAGAATCAGCGCGATGCTGTCGTGCTAAAAACACAATATCACAAACACCTACTGTATGTACTGGTTGTAGAATGCAGGCATGTGCTATGTACAGGTTACAGAATGGAGGCGTGTGCTATGTACAGGTTACAGAATGGAGGCGTGTGCTATGTACAGGTTACAGAATAGAGGCGTGTGCTATGTACAGGTTACAGAATGGAGGCGTGTGCTATGTACAGGTTACAGAATAGAGGCGTGTGCTATGTACAGGTTACAGAATGGAGGCGTGTGCTATGTACAGGTTACAGAATGGAGGCGTGTGCTATGTACAGGTTAAAGAATGCAGGCCTGTGCTATGTACAGGTTACAGAATGCAGGCGTGTGCTATGTACAGGTTACAGAATGGAGACGTGTGCTATGTACAGGTTACAGAATGGAGGCATGCGCTATGTACAGGTTCAGAATGGAGGCGTGTGCTATGTACAGGTTGCAGAATGGAGGCGTGCGCTATGTACAGGTTGCAGAATGGAGGCATGTGCTATGTACAGGTTGCAGAATGCAGGTGTGTGCTGCATATTGCTGTGTGACCACCACCCACCTATAGTAGCTGAGCTGTGAGCTTACCTGATAAAGGGGGGGTGTTGCTTTGTTCACCACCCAGGTATAGAGTAGATGAGCTGTCTGCAGCCAAGGTGACATACATTGACCTACATCAACATCTTGCAGCCATCAGACCTGTCCAGCAAACAGCATCTTGCCATCTTCCCTGCAGCCATCAAACCCTGTCTGCGGTCCAGCAAGTCCGAATCAAATCATCAATGCCAATGATGCCATTGTCTGCTGTCCCCAGGGACACATCCGATCCAGAGATCGTTATAAAGTGCGATCTCTGGATCTGTCCCTGAGGACAGCAGACAATGCAAAGTATGGGCCATGTCTTGTATTGACAGTGTCTCCCCATCTCACTCTGATGTCTCCCTCATAGCAGCTCCAGTGCAGCTCTCCACTTCCCTGACCGTGACATGATCTGTCCAAAATTGTGGGATCTGCTCACACCTGAGTGACTGACACCTCTGTCCTGTCCCATCTATTGTCACTGGCTGCCATGGATGAACAGCATCGGCTGTTATAACAAGGAGCGGGAGGGGATGTCCCCATCCCCCCACAGCTCCACCCAGGTCTCCCATCCCACCCAGAGACCTGAGCCACCGACTGGCTGGAGACCCGAACAAAGCCGGATTTGCCTTTGACTGGGTCTCCGATGTAGAAACTCGGAAGCAACAGCACATTGTCACTTCCGGTTTACTCGGGATCCAAAAGCGCCATTTCATTAAAAAAAAAAACAGAATTCAATAGCGCTGATCTTGGCAGAGGAGGGTGTTTTCTTGTGGGTGTTTTTACATTTTACAGTTGGGGGGTGCCAGATATAGGATGGGCCCCGGGTGCCAAATATCCTAGGTACGCCCATGGTGGCTAGTCCTTCAAAGTGAGCTTTTGAAGGTTGAGATTTAGGTCTCCCAGGTAGGTATACGTAGAGCTGGTAACAATGTGGAGGAGTGCAGAAGGCATGGTGACAAATCAGTGCATAGGAGTAGTGTTGCTCACGAATATTTGTATTGCGAATATTCGGCTCGAATATGGCATATTCGAGTATTCGCGATATATTTCGAATTTCGCGGTGAATATTCGCTATTCCGAATATTCGAATTTTTTAAATTTTATTTTTAGAACAGATCACATCCTAGAGATCTCCATCGACGTCTAAAAGCATTGCTGGTATGATTAGAGACCTTGGGCCGAGTAGCTGAAGCGATCATTTTATCTTGCCGAAAAATCGCAATGCGATTATTCGGCAATCGGAATATCGCGCGATTATTTTCTCCGCCCTTCTTTTGCATCAGAGCCAATCAGAGTGCTCCTACCGCAGTTGTCGAAATTCCGCAATAAATATCGCATTCGCATTTTGCGAAATTTCGATAAAATATCACGAATATTCTGAGCCAATCAGAGGGCTCCTACCGCAGTTGTCGAAATTCTGCAATAAATATCGCATTCGCATTTTGCGAAATTTCGATAAAATATCATGAATATTCTGAGCCAATCAGAGGGCTCCTACCGCAGTTGTCGAAATTCCGCAATAAATATCGCATTCGCATTTTGCGAAATTTCAATAAAATATCACGAATATTCTGAGCCAATCAGAGGGCTCCTACCGCAGTTGTCGAAATTTCGCAATTATTTTCGCATTCGCAATAGCGAAATTTCGCAAACATTTCATTTCGATAAAATATCACGAATATTCGAATTTAGCGAATATTTCTCGAATATTCGGCTATATATTCGTGATATATCGCGAAATCGAATATGGCGTATTCTGCTCAACACTACATAGGAGGCAGGTATTGAGTAACTGTTCAACTCAAGTGTCTGACAGATAGGATTGTCTCTAGCTCCTAATGCAGAGGTATGTGTTCCATGTGTCAGGATTGCAGGCACAATCTTCATTGCTGCCAGGGTCAAAGCAGACAGCTGGGTGGAGTGTAATAAGCAGTCTATGGCTGCAGAGGAAAGGCTCATGGAAGGTCCTAATTTCCTATGTTTGTATGTCATCACACAGTGGAAGGTTGTAGACTGGAATATTTGCAAATAGTAACCCTGTAATGGTTACAGAGCCATGGCGCTCAGAGAGCACACGTCTTCTTTTCTCCATGCAGACATTTCTCAGAAATGGTATGTATTAATGGCACTGCAAACATAATACTTTTTGTCAGAACAGTCTAATTATTATTATAAATGATTTATATAGCGCCAACAGTTTGCGCAGCGCTTTACAACATGAGGGCAGACAGTACACTTAGGCCTAGTACACACGAGAGGATTTATCCGCGGATACGGTCCACCGGATTTCCACGGATTTGGATCCGATGGAGTGTACTCACCATCGGATCGAAATCCGCGCCGAAATCCCCTCGCGATGACGTGTCGCGCCGTCGCCGCGATGATGATGCGGCGACATGCGCGACGCTGTCATAAAAGGAATTCCACGCATGCGTCGAATCATTATGACGCATGCGGGGGATCCCTTCGGACGGATCGATCCGGTGAGTCTGTACAGACCACCGGATCAATCCGCGGGAGCCAATTCAAGCGGATAGATTTGTAGACATGTCTACAAATTTTTATCTGCTGGAGTTGGGAAATTTCCGTGGATAAATTTGCATGTGCTGCGCTATATAAGTTTTCATTCATTCATACACACCATAGAATCTATCTGCTGAAACCGATCCGCTGAGATTTTTCAGCGGATGGATTCTATCGTGTGTACGGGGCCTTACAATACAAATCAATACAGGAGGGATCAGAGGGCACGGCTCGTTAGAGCTTACAATCTAGAAGGGGGGGGGGGTCAAGTGAAACAAAAGTTAATAACTGTGGGGGGTGAGCTGATGGAGAAAATGAAAATACAGTTGTTAGGTGTGGGTAGGGTAGGCTTCTCTGAAGAGAAGAGTTTTGTCTAAAAGCTAATAGAGTAGGAGATAAGCAGACAGATTGGGGTAAGGCATTCCATAGAATTGGAGAGGCTCTGGAAAAGTCCTGGAGCGAGCGAGCATGGGAGGAGGTGACGAGGGAGCTAGAGAGCAGGAGGTCTTGAGAGGAACGAAGAGAAAGAGTAGGTTGGTATTTAGAGACTAGGCTAGTGATATAGCTGGAGAGATAAATTGTGGATGGCTTTGTAAGTAGTTGTTAGTATTTTGAATGTAATTCGTTGGGTGAGCGGAAGTCAGTGGAGGGATTGACAGAGTGGAGTAGCAGACACAGAGCAATTGGTAAGGTGGATGAGTCTGGCAGCAGCATTCATAATGGATTGAAGGGATGATAGACTATGTAGAGATTAGCCAATGAGAAGGAAGTTGCAGTAGTCGAGGCAAGAGATGACCAGCGAGTGAATTAAGAGCTTTGTTGTGTCATTGGTTAGAAAGGGGTGTATGTTGCAGAGGTTGAGGTGGCAAGCTTTGGACAGTGATTGGACGTGGTGCTTAACCACTTGAGATCCGCGCTGTAGACGAAAGACGTCCACAGCGCGGCTCTCAAGTGCCGGGTGGATGTCCCTGGACGTCCTGTTGTTTACATTCCCCTGCGTGCCGCTGGGGGCGCACATCGGGGAAACACTGTGCCCGGCGCATCGATTAGAAGCCGATGCGCGTGCCTGGTGGCCGCGATGTCCGCCAGGTACCCGTGATCGGCGGTGACAGCAGGGACGTGGAGCTCTGTGTGTAAACACAGAGCTCCACGTCCTGTCAGGGAGAGGAGACCGATGCTGTGTCCCTTGTACATAGGGACACAGCATCGGTCACCTCCCCCAGTCAGTCCCCCTCCACAGGGCCGGATTAACATAGGGGCTGATGGAGCTGCAGCTCCAGGCCCCTTTCTCAAGATAGACCTATTTGCCCAAAAAAAAAGAAAAAGAAAAAAAAGATCGACTTCGGGGGTTGTAGCTCGACGACCAGAGGTCACAGAAACACCACATTTGGGGGGTAGGTAGTTGAAGACATACCCCACAACTGGTCAAAAAATGGGACGGCTATCATTTATGGTTTCGGAGATACGAGGCTGCTTGCACAGCCTTTCAGAAGCTACATTCAGAGCGGCCAATATAAATACAAGCTGACACACTGCAGCAGACTGATAGGATCACAGTGCTTATAATAATTATTTGTATATTACTCATGGTAATTAAACCCCTTGCCACCCAGGCCAATTCTGTCACTTCTCTACTACATGTAAAAATCATCATTTGTTTTTTGCTAGAAAATTACTCTATGGTGGTTATTGCAACTTTTTATGTTGCACGGTGTAGAGCTGCACGATTCTGGCTAAAATGAGAATTGCAATTTTTTTACTTAGAAGATAGATCACGATTCTCTCACGATTCTTCACATTAAAACAAAAAAAAAATGGGCTAACTTTACTGTTTTGTTTTTATGGTTTTTATTATTCATTGAAATGGGCAAATGCAGTGTGACATAAGTAATTTTCTAGCAAAAAATATTGTTTTTTAACTTAAGAAACAAGTGTTGGACTTTAAGTGGTTACATTTTCTGCATTTACACACAGAAGTTTGATCTAAGAAGGAAGTTGGTTACAATGTTTCATTTTGTTACAAACTTGGCAGACTGCACAGATTTTTTTCTTTACACACACAGAAGTGTATCCCTTTGATCTAAGAAGGAAGCGTTAGTTACAATGTTTCCTGTTAAAAACTTGGCAGATTGCCCAGATATTTTCTTTTGACAGCTGAAAGTCTTTCCACTTGTTATATGAAAGAATCGGCAAACTCTGCATTGGAGATCATCAGGGGGGTTGAATCGAAATCACATTTTTTTTACGATTAATTGTGCAGCTCTAGCACGGTATTTGCGCAGCAATTTTTCAAACGTGTTTTTTTGGAAATAAACTGTTTCATTCATTAAAAAAAAAAACACTAAAGTTAGCACGATTTTTTTCGGTATCCTAAGCAATGCTTTAATTTTTTTTTAGGTTACATGTTTAGAGTTACAGAGGAGGTCTAGTACTAGAATTATTGTTCTCGCTCTAACGATCGTGGCGTATGTAACCTCTGTGTATACTAGCCAGTGCCTACCCAGCCACTGACTAGAAGCTGTTATAGCCACAAAGGGTGGGCCAACTCAATACTGAACCCTTACGGACTGGGAAGCGATTAAAGTTCAGGTGTCTTGGTAATATAGTGTATATCTACTGTATAATCAAGCAACTGCTTAACAGACATATGTTTTGTTTGTAGAAGACACAAAACACATGTTAAAAACATAGGTATACCTATTAAAACAAACTCTATCCCAAACAATGCATTAATACATACTAAAACATTAATATATAAACTGATTACTAAACAGTATATTAAACATATAAAGTATATCATAGAACAAACTATGGCCCTCAAACTATGGCCCTCCAGTTGTTTAGGAACTACAATTCCCATCATGCCTAGTCATGTCTGTGAATGTCAGAGTTTCACAATGCCTCATGGGAGGTGTAGTTCCGCAACAGCTGGAGGGCTGTAGTTTGAAGATCCCTGTCATAGAAGATGAAAAAAAGGATATCACATAGAAATAGTGGTGGTCTTCTCTCAGGATATAAATGTTCCTTGAATACTTGTATGAAGAATGTTGTTGGTCTTGGAGATAATGGAAATGGCTGTAGAGCATAAAATCATAAATATAAAAAGTCATCCAGTTCAACCATGGAAACACTGCAAATATAAAACTTTCAGATCAAACTCAGGAGGGACTCATCAACAGCTTCATGTATTGCTGGAAAGATAGGGCAATCCTCAAAGGTAAACAGATAGGATCATTTAAAACCCAGACATATTGTAATAGTTGCAACCTTAAACTGGAACCAGCAAATTGGGATGATATAGCCAATTTTGAAATCATATATAGATGTTATGCAGGAGCCATTGGCAGTCCAAATATTTAAGGATCTTAAGGTAGATTTAAAGTGGGGGTTCACCCTTTAAAAAAAATTCTGACATCACACGGAGTCGCGCCATCCTACCGACAGAATGCCAGTGTTTTTTTTTTTCTCAGCACATACCTCTTAATCACGATTTTGACCTCACGGCAATCCCACGGGAGTGGGCGTTCCCAAGCACTGCCTGTGATTGACAGGCTTCCGAACGGCGCATACTGCGCGTCACAGGTTGCCGACAGAACCCGAACGTCGGTGCGCAGGCGCCGTATAGAGCCGCACCGACGTTCGGGTTTTTTCGGCAACCTGTGATGCGCAGTATGCGCCGTTCGGAAGCCTGTAAATTAAGAGGTATATGCTGAGAAAAAAAAAAAACTCTGGCATTGTGTCGGTAGGATGGGGCGACTCCGTGTGATGTCAGAAATATTTTTGAGGGTGAACCTCCACTTTAACCTTTAATTTGTAGTAGGAAAGGAATGTTCACACATAGATTTCTATAGGGACCATGAGACCATATACTGTATGTATGGCCTTCACATTAACCTCAGGTCTCCAGGTGGATTTAACCTGTAATCAATAATAAAAAGGAATGTCCACACACAGATTTCTACAGGGACCACATTTACATTGTTTATTTATCATCCACATTACTAGGAGCCCATTAAATAGAAGGCCATAACGAATATAAAAGTTCGCTCTCATGAGACTTCAAATTAAAGAGACTTCATGTAAAGTTGGGGCCCAAATGGGAAGAAAATTCCAGACACCACTCCAACTCCTTCCCTGGAAAGCCAGGGTATTGCTTGGTTCCACCAATTCCCACCCACTGCTAAAAACACATTGGCAGAATGACATCATATTGGCCACAAGCCGGAAACACCACAATGCAAAAAAGTCACGGCTTAAAAAAAAATCATGACACACATGCGTATATGGTGTCACGATGTGCAGCACAGCCACTCCCCACTCACTCCCCCAGTTGGTCAAAAGGGGATATTACTATTTCAAATGGCAAATTCAACCCAGAGAGCAACCATGGGGAAAACAAAGAGGATAAAAGCCTAGCAGTAGCATTCAAAGATGTGTCCTAAGGCTGCATTCACATCTAGGCGGACGAAATCGCGGCGTTTTGTCGCCGCAAATCGCAGTAAAAATAGCGGCGTTTTGTACCGCGATTTGCGGCGACAAAACGCCGGTATTGTCCGCCTAGATGTGCCCCAAGATGACCCCCTCTATGAAGATGATTCCCATCTCCTAGCCGAACGCTCGAAGACGCCTGAAAAAAAGGTCCGGGACCTTTTTTCACGCGGCAGGCGACAGGCGTCCGGCGTTCGGCGTGGAGATGTGAACCATCTCCATAGAGGGACATCTGTTTTCAGCCCTCTGGCGGCAGCGGCGTAGCGCTACAGGCGTAAAAGCGCCTAGGTGTAAATGCAGTCTAAATTAGATACATAGATCAAAACCCACAAACTACTCAATACATAGATAATTACAAGAATATCAACAAATGCCTGGTTGTAAAAAAAAAAATCCAGAAATATATAAAAAATTATACATGAAAATATACACACAAATGTATTATTTCAAATCTAAACACATACTCATAGTGAAAATTTGTTTTATCTAAACTATCTAAGTTAGAAACTTTTAAAAATCTCCGATGGTCTCTGTTAGACATCAATTGGAACCCGTCAAATCCAAGAATGCTTGCAAGTAAATAAAACTTCCCTGTGAGAATACCATAGATGAAATGCTTCACAGTTTTAATTGGCTAGAGACTCCTTAGTTCAGTGACATAGCTCATTACAGTAGTAACAAAGTTAATTTCAATATGATTCTAATGCTTAGATTCCTATAACAAGTAAACAATTTCTAACAATACTAGATATTGTCATTAATTAAAGTCTGAATTTTCAGTAGCAACCTGTGATATAAAAACATTGTATTAAAACGTGTGTTTCTAAGGCCCCGTACACACGAGAGGATCGATCCGCTGGAATTGATCCGCGGACCGGCTCCAGCGGATAGATCCCCTGGTGTGTACGATCCAGCGGATCTGTTTCCGCGGATTTTTGTCCCCGGGGATGGATTTCCAGCGGATCAAAATTTCTTGACATGCTAAGAAATCGATCCGCTGGTCTGTACAGACTCACCAGATCAATCCGTCCGAATCCATCCCCAGCATGTTTCGTAATGATTCGACGCATGCGTGGAATTCCTTATATAACAGCGTTGTGCACGTCGCCGCGTCATCATCGCGGCGACGGCGCGACACGTCACCGTGGACGGAATTCCGCGGGGATTTTGATCTCATGGTTAATACAACCATGAGATCAAAATCCGCCAGAGGATTTGTCCGCGGAAACGGTCCCCCGGACCGTTTCCGCGGATAAATCCTCTCGTGTGTACCCGGCCTAAGGGAACCCACCGCAATAATAAAAGATTTGTTATAGTAACTATGGGTCAGATTCAGGTACAAATACGTTACGCTGCGGTGGCGTAACGTATCCCATTTACGTTACACCGCTGCAGGTTTACAGCGTAAGTGCCTGATTCACAAAGCTCTTACCTGTAAACTTGCGGCGGTGTAACGTAAATCCGCTTGGCGCAAGCCCGCCTAATTCAAATGGGGCGGACACCATTTAAATTAGGCGCGTTCCCGCGCCGAAAGTTCTGCGCATGCTCCGTGTGAAAATTTCCCGACGTGCTTTGCGCGAAATTGCGTTACGTCGTTTCGTATTCCCGGACGTCTTACGCAAAAAAAAAATTTTGAAATTCGACACGGGAACGACGGCCATACTTTAACATGGCTGTTCTAAATATAAGCCATGAAAACGCAGGCCTAAGTTTGCGACGGGAAAAACCGACTAGCGACGACGTAAGAGATTGCGATAAACGGGCGTATCTTCGTGGATCGCCGTAATCAGCTAATTTGCATACCCAACGCTGGAAAACGACGCAAACTCCACCCAGCGGCCGCCGGAAAATTACACATAGGATCCGAAGGCGTACGAAGCCGTACGCCTGTCGGATCTTAGCCAAAAGCCGTTGTATCTTTTTTGTGAATTACAAATAAAGATACGACGCGTATTTCCTCTGTGAATCTGGCCCATAAATTTAAAGCAGATGTAAATCCTCAAACAGAAAAAGTAAACCAAAGGTTTGAATAGAAGCTTCAAATGGAACACACTGCGGTATGAGTACAAAAAACTTTAATTGATGCAAAAAAGACACATGTAAATGTTACAGCTGGCTATTGAGACAAAATGAACTAAACTTTTACCAAAAGTATAAAAACATTATGGCAATGTTGTCACAATATGAATAAAAACAGCCAAGGCTAAGCATGCAGACATTTACTCACATACACAGGGAGTGACTAGATGTTTGACAGTCTGGGAATAGGCATCCAGTACTACAATGTCACAAACTCAGAGCCAGAAATGCCACTCTGAAGGAACATGCCCCAGCCTAAGGGCATGTTCTCATGTGGCCACTGCCAAATCTGTCGGCATGTTGTACGTACAGATAAATTCACTGATAATGAGGTTTATCAAATTAAACAATTTATCAACTGTTTCACAGAAAAGGTTCTATACATTTTAGAATGTCCGTGTCAAAAACTATACGTTGGCAAGACTAAGCGACAGTTACGAATACATATAGGTGAACCGTGAACATCTTTGCAGTATCAGTAAAATCCAAAGAAGTAAGGGCAAGGATAGCCCAAAGTGGGGTCCCATTGCCCAACATTTTGAGAGGTTCCATAATTCCTCTATTGATTTATTAAAAGTAAGGGGCTTCTTTGCCCCTATCCCTACCCAAATGCAGAGATGACTATTATAAAGTCCTTCTGCAGGATGAAAATGGATCTTTCGATTACGAACTATGATCCAGAAAGGGTTAAACACTGAGCTAAGCTTACAAGTGTTTCTTGAACATTAATTCTGCTGATTTGAATGTATAACGTAAATAAATTAATTCCAGCAAAGATCTACACTTTCTTCATTGATTTTATTGAATTTGCCAGTAAATTAAGTGGATTGGGCCACGTGCGGATCTATATACAGCATAGAGTACTTGCTGCTCAAGACGCTGTTTCCTGCAGATCCACTGTTTCCTGCAGATCCACTGTTTCCACTTTACACCTATTTCATTCATTTTGGAATATTTGTGTAATCTGTGTAAATTCATGTAAACATACAATATTCTGTGTTCAATATAGTTCTCTCTGCAAGTCCACTGCTTCCAATTTGCATCTACTTGTTCTGTTCAAGGAAGTCGACAGATCAATGAAGGGTTAATAACATGTGAAAGTGCTTCATGCTCCAAAAAGGGCAAGCTGCAGTGTAAAAAAGCTACCACATATGGTTATAATACACTTGGTACTCAATGAGTAGAATTATGTGCTCCTTATTGTGGATGGGACATTATATGATGGTCTAGCTTTCCAATAATCTCCTCCACCATTTCGAACTGTGAACTCTACTTTATCCTTTATCCCCTTTCTGACAATATGATTGCTTGGTATGAATGCTGTAGATGAATTACTTAACTGGTCACATTAACCTCCCTGGTGATACCTGAACACACCCGAGCTCATCAGAGCTGACAAGGCTTAGCTGGATAATCAGTCAGTGTCAGTTCAGTGAGGGAGTAGGACGCTTCCCGACGAGTCTGCTCTCTCCAGGGACCAGACAGATAGCCAGCTAGACACCGCAGACAGGCAGGCAGGCTCCTACAATCTTTGCTGCATGAATCAACTTGCAGCCCATAGGACCGGCTCCTTCCTTCCCTTCGTGGGCCCCTCTCTTCAGGTAAGACCCTGTCTTTCAGGGCCATCTTTCCACCCCCAGGAATCGCTAGTGACCGTCCTTTTCAGGACAGCCACTCCAGCGATCCAAATTGCGGCTGTTTACCTTCTTAGAGCCGCATGCACTCCAATCAGTCACCCATAATCACCCCAGCCACCCGCCGCGCATAGCAGCGCTTTTTTCTGGCGATCTGCGGCTCTTTCCCGCATCCGCGCCAGATCAGGCCTTATTCGCGGCCGCCGCAATTAGGAAAGACCGCGGCTTCAGCCGCGGACTAGCGGCGCGCCGCAAAAAGGAGCACTGACAGCCTGGAAATTTTCCTGGAATTGTCAGGGATCATCCCCCTATCCCTGGAGGATCCCATCCTCCCCTGGATTAACAACCAGCTCATACCCACCAAGCCAAACAGCCCCCAAACCTGAGGCCTGTGGCCCGGTCGGCGGCCATCTTGGTACTCCTCAGCTACAGTGACACCCTTCTTCCCCCCCTTCCCCCCCCCATTCCAAACAGTACTTGATCCAGGGTTTCGTCCGATCGCCTTTCAGGGATCAGGAAGGATTTTTTTTCCCTGCGGCAGCAAATTGGCTTAGCACTGCCAGGGTTTTTTTGCCTTCCTCTGGACCAAGGCCAAGCGAGAGGATTCAGCGAATCTTCCCTCTATTGCAATTAATCCCTCCCCCCGGTGACTGGCAACAATGGTTAAACTGCGATACTCTGCAGAAACGATTTGGGGTCTGAGACAATTCGCAACAGTATTACCAGCCGTCACCAAAAAGGCCTTAAAAATAGACCAACTTTTGAGATTCGATCAACGATCGACCATCAAAAATTTCAACCATTTAACCCAGCTCAAGCACATATCATGTGCTTTGATCAACACAAGATCGGCAGTAAAACACCGATCAGAAATCCACGATTTCTTACTACAAAACGATCTAGACTGCCTCTTTATCACAGAAAGCTGGCTTTCAGATGACGGCAACACCATTCTTGGAGAATTGGTGCCAGAAAATTATCGAATTATAACGGAAAACAGAATAGGGCAAAGAGGAGGAGGCCTGGCGGTGATCCATAAGTTTCATATTGCAATCACTAAGCCGGTCCTTCAAAATCCTCTTCCATTTATGGAAACCCTTACTCTTCAACTTCAAACTAACCCCCAGGAGACTGTTCACATTCTCCTCTGCTATAGGCCACCTGGGCCAAAATCGCAGCTTCTACCATCATTAACGGAGTTCATATCCACTTATACCCTTAACAGCAAACATCTTTTGCTGCTCGGGGACTTCAATCTGTGGGCCAACTCCTCACAGGATCCCATTGCGGATGCCTGCATCGATCACCTGGAAGGATTAGGACTACAGCAACTTATATGCGGACCCACGCATGCTTCAGGTCACACACTCGACCTAATTTTCAGACAAAATCAGAAAATAAACATTTTGGGAAATGAACCTTTGCCATGGACAGACCACCATGCAATTAGTTTCATAATTTCCAAAATTACACCAGTGATAAAAGCACCCAAGCCGGTGACAATACACTGGGCTAGATCTCAGAAGAAGCTCCATTCGGAACTCTTCAAATCTACCTTGGGAAACCGAATCGAAACTATTCATCCTCAGTTAACAGCCTCAGATACACTGGATGCCATAAATGCAGCTCTGCTACAATCAGCCGACTTAGTAGCACCGAAACGCAAAGTCCGCATCCGGAAAAAAAAGTCCGGCTGGTTCAACAACCAGCTGTCCCTACTGAAGCAAGAGCGCAGAAGGGCGGAAGCCGCCTGGAAAAGAAGCCCTTCAGAAGATCACCTCATCATCTACAAGGCAATAACAACACAATATCATAAAGAAATCTTCAAAGCCAAGAAACATCATTTTTCTATGACGATTAACAGCGCCATGAACCGCCCCCGAGAACTATTCAAGATGGTCACCCAGACCATGAATCCGGGATGTCTTGAAGTCCCCAATTCAGACACCCAAGAGTTCTGTAATGAACTATCGGATTTCTTCATCGACAAAATCGAAAGAATCCGGGTAAGTATTCTGCAAAATAATACCCCCCTCAGCCCCCTCTTCAATCAACCAAGTTCACTCTGGAACCCATCTCCATCGATACCACCAAAAATATCATTGGTGCGTTGCGGAACAGCACAGCACCCAATGACATCATTCCCACCAAGCTGCTGAAGGAATGCGCCGACATTCTGGCGCCTCCCATCACACAGCTTATAAATCAGTCATTTAAGGAAGGCATAGTGCCATCCCTGCTGAAAGAGGGCACAATCCAGCCCATCTTGAAAAAACCTAACTTGGATCCCAAGGATCCAACTCACCGCCGCCCCATAACAGGCCTAAATATTCTCTCCAAGATAATGGAGAAAATAGTGGTACAACAGCTGCAACAGCATCTGGATACCCACAATCTACTCGATCCATTTCAATCAGGTTTCCGTCCCGGACACGGGACAGAAACGGCCTTACTCAAAATATGGGACGATGCCCTCGAGGCCGCAGACGAGGGAGAATCCTGTCTCCTGGTTCTGCTGGACCTAAGCGCAGCCTTTGACACAGTAGACCACAAAATGTTACTGATGCGACTGGCCGAGGTAGCCAGAATCGCAGAAGGTGATTTACCATGGTTTTCCTCCTTTCTTGAAAACCGATCACAAACAGTGAAACTGGGATCTTTCACGTCGGAAAAAACGCACGGTGCCATGTGGAGTCCCCCAAGGATCCCCCCTGTCACCGGTACTGTTCAACATCTATCTTTGCCCTCTCTTTGATATTATCAGTAGCCAAGAACTACTTTATCACTCTTATGCAGACGATATGCAATTGTATTTTCGCATCTGCAACAAAAAGGATCATCATCTCAGTTTAGAGAAATGTCTCTCTTCGATAGAAAACTGGATGACTAAGGCCCCATACTCACGAGCAAACATGTCTGCTGAAACTGGCCCGCAGGCCAGTTTCAGCAGACATGTTTGGTCGTGTGTGGGCGCGAGCGGGCCGAATTCCAGCAAACATTTGCCCGCCGGGCCTTTTCCCAGCAGACAAATATTCCTGGACTTGTTTTAAAACAGTCCGCTGGAATTCAGCCCGCTCGGACATGTACGGTCGTCAGTACAGACCTACCGTACATGTCCAGGCGCCCGCCGTCCCTCGCATGCGTCGAATGACTTCGACGCATGCGTGGAAGCATTTTAAAGGCGGGCCGCCCACGTCGCCGCGTCATTGTCGCGGCGACACCGCGTCATCGACGCGGGGACACCGCGGACACGCCCCGCGTATTGTTTACGCGCGGACTTCTGTACGATGGTGTGTACAACCATCGTACAGAAGCCCTCTGGCAGACATGTATGGTGGAAACGGTCCGACGGACCGCTTTCACCATACATGTTTGTCCGTGTGTACCCGGCCTAAGAGTTATCTTAAACTCAACAGTTCCAAAACAGAACTTCTTATGTTTCACGCCAGCCGAAAGAGTCAACTGGCAACAACCTGGACACCGCCGCCCATTCTGGGCCAAAGCATCACCCCTAGCTCCAAAGTCAAAAGTCTAGGAGTCATTTTTGACACCTTCATGACAATGGACGCACAAATAGGGTCAGTAGTCAGCGGATCGCACCATTTGTTGCGCCTACTACGCAGACTTATTCTATTTATCCCCAAAGAAGACGTAGCAGTCGTGGTGGGAACAATCGTGAATTCCAGACTGGACTATGCAAATGCCCTTTACCTCGGGCTCCCAAAGTACCAAATCGCTCGTCTGCAAGTTGTACAGAATACGGCCGCCAGACTGGTGACTGGGAAAAAAACATGGGAATCAATCTCACCTTCGCTGAGAACCCTTCACTGGTTGCCAGTAAAAGACAGAATTGTATTTAAAGCACTCTGCCTGACACATAAGTGCATCCATGGGAAGGCGCCTCAATATCTTTGCGACAAGATATAACCTCACAATTCTAATCGCGTTCTGTGATCCACTGACCAAAATCTGGTCAAGGTGCCAAAAACCAAATACAAGTCCAAAGGAGAAAGAAGGTTTGCTTTTCAAGGTCCGAGACTATGGAACGCTTTACCAACCAGCGTTCGGTTGGAGGAAAACCACCTGACTTTCAGAAGACAGATTAAAACTCTGCTCTTTTGATGTCATGAGACACGAAACATCAAGCGCCCAGAGGCGATTCAGTTTGCATGTGCCGCGCTATATAAGTTTTTCATTCATTCATTCATTCAATATGCAGTAGTGATACCAGTATTACCATCACAGATTTGAAATGTAATAACACTTTTTTCAACTAATTTGATTTTTAACTTTGACACTATAGTTGTAAGGCAGTGGCCCTTTAAAAGTGAAAAATCTTTAAAAAGAGTAGAACTAGACACCTATTATCGGAACAAACTGAAAAGTCCCTATGTTGGTCCAAGAAACGTTTTCTCCTTCATAGTAATTCAGCCCCGTCAATTTTCACTCATAAGTAGGGATGAGCTTCGAGTTCGAGTCGAACCCATGTTCGACTTGAACATCGGCTGTTCAAACATTTGCTGAATTTCGAACATTATGGCCCGTTTGCGCCAAATTCGAGTGGTGCGTCACGGCCCATAATTCACTGCGGCATCGCAGTGAATTGCTGCCTGATGATTGGCCAAGCATGCACTATGACCCGCATGCTTTGGCCAATCACAGCGTGGAAAAAACGGAGAGCCATAATCTCTCAGGGGGTTTAGTACACGCCCCACACAATATAAGGCAGCCTGCGTGGCGGCCTTGTGTAGTGTGTTGCGGCGGTGGTTAAAACAGTCAGAGAGAGAGAGAGAGAGACAGTGTCATTTATTTTGCGTTAGATAGAGCAGGCAGGCGAGTCAGTTAGCTTCAGTTATAGTGTGTAGAGCAGGGGTCTCCAAACTTTTCAAACAATGGGCCAGTTTATTGTTCTTCAGCCTTTAGGAGGGCCGGATTGTTGCCAGTGGGGGCAGAAAAAGCCCGGGCCCAGCATTGGTGAGAATAAATATGGCCTCATAGTTTGCGATCAGTAGGATAAGGAGTAGTGCCCCTATTACTAGGTATAATTGTATCTCATCATTGGTATCAGTGGAAGAAAAAGTGCCCCCTTGTTGGAGTCAGTGGGAAGAATAGTGCCTCATATCAGTGGGAGGAATAAAGCCCTGAGGGCCGGATAAAGCCTAGAAAAGGGCTGCATCTGGCCCTCGGGCCACAGTTTGGAGACCCCTGGTGTAGAGGATAAATATGCGTCTCAGGTGTTGTGTATATATATTTATACACTGTATTGAGTTTAGCTAGATCCATTACTGTATGCTCTTCCTAATATACTGACAGGCAGGCAGGTGATTGTGCTAGCTGCAGTATTTTCACTTAGTGTACTGTGTCCTTTGCACAGTGTGCACCTAAAGCTACCTGAATACAATTGCTGGTGTTCTCATACAAATACAGGCAGGGTTCTGCAGAATTTTGATTTAGTGTCCTTTGCACAGGACCCGACATTACATTAAAGCCACAAGCAGTTTTAAATTACTTTGTTTCCTATAGAAATATCATTTTGTGCACGGACAGTTCTAGACACGGGAAACACGTGTCACTTCACAGGCATACTATAGACACCCAGCAGGTACGATATTTAAAGGAATATTTCCCGTACTTTATACGGCCGCGGGGTGGTTCTCAATCTCTGACAGGCCGTAAAAACACGGCCTGAGCGCGCATCCAGCGGCGCGGGCGCGCGCGCGTCCGACGGCGGCGCGCGCGTGCTCGCCGCATCGCTGAGATGCCGATGCGAGTGCCTGGCGGCCGTGATGTCCGCCAGGGACTCGCGATCGGCGGCTACAGGGACAAGATGTGGAGCTCTGTGTGTAAACACAGAGCTCCACGTCCTGTCAGGGGAGAGAGGAGACCGATCTGTGTCCCTTGTACATAGGGACATAGATCGGTCACCTCCCCCAGTCACCCCCCTCCACCTACAGTTAGAACACAATTTAGGGTACACATTTAACCCCTTCCTCACCCCCTAGTGTTAACCCCTTCAATGCCAGTCACATTTATACAGTAATTAGTGCATATTTATAGCACTGATCGCTGTATAAATGTGAATGGCGCCAAAAATGTGTCAAAAGTGTCCGATGTGTCCGCCATAACGTCTCAGTCATGAAAAAAATGCTGATGGCCGCCATTAGTAGTAAAAAAAATAATAAAAAATAATAATAATTCTGTCCCCTATTTTGTAAGCGCAATAACTTTTGCGCAAACCAGACGCTTCTTGCGATTTTTTTTTATTTTTTCCCCCAAAAATATGTAGAAGAATACGTATCGCCTAGACTGAGAAAAAAAATGTTTTTTTAAAAAAATTGGGCTATTTATTATAGCAACAAGTAAAAAATATTGTTTTTTTTTTTTAAATTGTCGCTCTATTTTTGTTTATAGCGCAAAAAAAACCGCAGAGGCGATCAAATACCACCAAAAGAAAGCTCTATTTGTGGGGAAAAAAGGACGTCAATTTTGTTTGGGAGCCACGTCGCACGACCGCGCAATTGTCAGTTAAAGTGACGCAGTGCCACAAGCTGAAATTTCACCTGGTCAGGAAGGGGTATATGTGCCCAGTAAGGAAGTGGTTAAGCATCTTTCGTTCAGTTCGCAGACATATTGTAATAGTTGCAACCTTAAACTGGAACCAGCAAATTGGGATGATATAGCCAATTTTGAAATCATATATAGATGTTATGCAGGAGCCATTGGCAGTCCAAATATTTAAGGATCTTAAGGTAGATTTAAAGTGGGGGTTCACCCTTTAAAAAAAATTCTGACATCACACGGAGTCGCGCCATCCTACCGACAGAATGCCAGTGTTTTTTTTTTTCTCAGCACATACCTCTTAATCACGATTTTGACCTCACGGCAATCCCACGGGAGTGGGCGTTCCCAAGCACTGCCTGTGATTGACAGGCTTCCGAACGGCGCATACTGCGCGTCACAGGTTGCCGACAGAACCCGAACGTCGGTGCGCAGGCGCCGTATAGAGCCGCACCGACGTTCGGGTTTTTTCGGCAACCTGTGATGCGCAGTATGCGCCGTTCGGAAGCCTGTAAATTAAGAGGTATATGCTGAGAAAAAAAAAAAACTCTGGCATTGTGTCGGTAGGATGGGGCGACTCCGTGTGATGTCAGAAATATTTTTGAGGGTGAACCTCCACTTTAACCTTTAATTTGTAGTAGGAAAGGAATGTTCACACATAGATTTCTATAGGGACCATGAGACCATATACTGTATGTATGGCCTTCACATTAACCTCAGGTCTCCAGGTGGATTTAACCTGTAATCAATAATAAAAAGGAATGTCCACACACAGATTTCTACAGGGACCACATTTACATTGTTTATTTATCATCCACATTACTAGGAGCCCATTAAATAGAAGGCCATAACGAATATAAAAGTTCGCTCTCATGAGACTTCAAATTAAAGAGACTTCATGTAAAGTTGGGGCCCAAATGGGAAGAAAATTCCAGACACCACTCCAACTCCTTCCCTGGAAAGCCAGGGTATTGCTTGGTTCCACCAATTCCCACCCACTGCTAAAAACACATTGGCAGAATGACATCATATTGGCCACAAGCCGGAAACACCACAATGCAAAAAAGTCACGGCTTAAAAAAAAATCATGACACACATGCGTATATGGTGTCACGATGTGCAGCACAGCCACTCCCCACTCACTCCCCCAGTTGGTCAAAAGGGGATATTACTATTTCAAATGGCAAATTCAACCCAGAGAGCAACCATGGGGAAAACAAAGAGGATAAAAGCCTAGCAGTAGCATTCAAAGATGTGTCCTAAGGCTGCATTCACATCTAGGCGGACGAAATCGCGGCGTTTTGTCGCCGCAAATCGCAGTAAAAATAGCGGCGTTTTGTACCGCGATTTGCGGCGACAAAACGCCGGTATTGTCCGCCTAGATGTGCCCCAAGATGACCCCCTCTATGAAGATGATTCCCATCTCCTAGCCGAACGCTCGAAGACGCCTGAAAAAAAGGTCCGGGACCTTTTTTCACGCGGCAGGCGACAGGCGTCCGGCGTTCGGCGTGGAGATGTGAACCATCTCCATAGAGGGACATCTGTTTTCAGCCCTCTGGCGGCAGCGGCGTAGCGCTACAGGCGTAAAAGCGCCTAGGTGTAAATGCAGTCTAAATTAGATACATAGATCAAAACCCACAAACTACTCAATACATAGATAATTACAAGAATATCAACAAATGCCTGGTTGTAAAAAAAAAAATCCAGAAATATATAAAAAATTATACATGAAAATATACACACAAATGTATTATTTCAAATCTAAACACATACTCATAGTGAAAATTTGTTTTATCTAAACTATCTAAGTTAGAAACTTTTAAAAATCTCCGATGGTCTCTGTTAGACATCAATTGGAACCCGTCAAATCCAAGAATGCTTGCAAGTAAATAAAACTTCCCTGTGAGAATACCATAGATGAAATGCTTCACAGTTTTAATTGGCTAGAGACTCCTTAGTTCAGTGACATAGCTCATTACAGTAGTAACAAAGTTAATTTCAATATGATTCTAATGCTTAGATTCCTATAACAAGTAAACAATTTCTAACAATACTAGATATTGTCATTAATTAAAGTCTGAATTTTCAGTAGCAACCTGTGATATAAAAACATTGTATTAAAACGTGTGTTTCTAAGGCCCCGTACACACGAGAGGATCGATCCGCTGGAATTGATCCGCGGACCGGCTCCAGCGGATAGATCCCCTGGTGTGTACGATCCAGCGGATCTGTTTCCGCGGATTTTTGTCCCCGGGGATGGATTTCCAGCGGATCAAAATTTCTTGACATGCTAAGAAATCGATCCGCTGGTCTGTACAGACTCACCAGATCAATCCGTCCGAATCCATCCCCAGCATGTTTCGTAATGATTCGACGCATGCGTGGAATTCCTTATATAACAGCGTTGTGCACGTCGCCGCGTCATCATCGCGGCGACGGCGCGACACGTCACCGTGGACGGAATTCCGCGGGGATTTTGATCTCATGGTTAATACAACCATGAGATCAAAATCCGCCAGAGGATTTGTCCGCGGAAACGGTCCCCCGGACCGTTTCCGCGGATAAATCCTCTCGTGTGTACCCGGCCTAAGGGAACCCACCGCAATAATAAAAGATTTGTTATAGTAACTATGGGTCAGATTCAGGTACAAATACGTTACGCTGCGGTGGCGTAACGTATCCCATTTACGTTACACCGCTGCAGGTTTACAGCGTAAGTGCCTGATTCACAAAGCTCTTACCTGTAAACTTGCGGCGGTGTAACGTAAATCCGCTTGGCGCAAGCCCGCCTAATTCAAATGGGGCGGACACCATTTAAATTAGGCGCGTTCCCGCGCCGAAAGTTCTGCGCATGCTCCGTGTGAAAATTTCCCGACGTGCTTTGCGCGAAATTGCGTTACGTCGTTTCGTATTCCCGGACGTCTTACGCAAAAAAAAAATTTTGAAATTCGACACGGGAACGACGGCCATACTTTAACATGGCTGTTCTAAATATAAGCCATGAAAACGCAGGCCTAAGTTTGCGACGGGAAAAACCGACTAGCGACGACGTAAGAGATTGCGATAAACGGGCGTATCTTCGTGGATCGCCGTAATCAGCTAATTTGCATACCCAACGCTGGAAAACGACGCAAACTCCACCCAGCGGCCGCCGGAAAATTACACATAGGATCCGAAGGCGTACGAAGCCGTACGCCTGTCGGATCTTAGCCAAAAGCCGTTGTATCTTTTTTGTGAATTACAAATAAAGATACGACGCGTATTTCCTCTGTGAATCTGGCCCATAAATTTAAAGCAGATGTAAATCCTCAAACAGAAAAAGTAAACCAAAGGTTTGAATAGAAGCTTCAAATGGAACACACTGCGGTATGAGTACAAAAAACTTTAATTGATGCAAAAAAGACACATGTAAATGTTACAGCTGGCTATTGAGACAAAATGAACTAAACTTTTACCAAAAGTATAAAAACATTATGGCAATGTTGTCACAATATGAATAAAAACAGCCAAGGCTAAGCATGCAGACATTTACTCACATACACAGGGAGTGACTAGATGTTTGACAGTCTGGGAATAGGCATCCAGTACTACAATGTCACAAACTCAGAGCCAGAAATGCCACTCTGAAGGAACATGCCCCAGCCTAAGGGCATGTTCTCATGTGGCCACTGCCAAATCTGTCGGCATGTTGTACGTACAGATAAATTCACTGATAATGAGGTTTATCAAATTAAACAATTTATCAACTGTTTCACAGAAAAGGTTCTATACATTTTAGAATGTCCGTGTCAAAAACTATACGTTGGCAAGACTAAGCGACAGTTACGAATACATATAGGTGAACCGTGAACATCTTTGCAGTATCAGTAAAATCCAAAGAAGTAAGGGCAAGGATAGCCCAAAGTGGGGTCCCATTGCCCAACATTTTGAGAGGTTCCATAATTCCTCTATTGATTTATTAAAAGTAAGGGGCTTCTTTGCCCCTATCCCTACCCAAATGCAGAGATGACTATTATAAAGTCCTTCTGCAGGATGAAAATGGATCTTTCGATTACGAACTATGATCCAGAAAGGGTTAAACACTGAGCTAAGCTTACAAGTGTTTCTTGAACATTAATTCTGCTGATTTGAATGTATAACGTAAATAAATTAATTCCAGCAAAGATCTACACTTTCTTCATTGATTTTATTGAATTTGCCAGTAAATTAAGTGGATTGGGCCACGTGCGGATCTATATACAGCATAGAGTACTTGCTGCTCAAGACGCTGTTTCCTGCAGATCCACTGTTTCCTGCAGATCCACTGTTTCCACTTTACACCTATTTCATTCATTTTGGAATATTTGTGTAATCTGTGTAAATTCATGTAAACATACAATATTCTGTGTTCAATATAGTTCTCTCTGCAAGTCCACTGCTTCCAATTTGCATCTACTTGTTCTGTTCAAGGAAGTCGACAGATCAATGAAGGGTTAATAACATGTGAAAGTGCTTCATGCTCCAAAAAGGGCAAGCTGCAGTGTAAAAAAGCTACCACATATGGTTATAATACACTTGGTACTCAATGAGTAGAATTATGTGCTCCTTATTGTGGATGGGACATTATATGATGGTCTAGCTTTCCAATAATCTCCTCCACCATTTCGAACTGTGAACTCTACTTTATCCTTTATCCCCTTTCTGACAATATGATTGCTTGGTATGAATGCTGTAGATGAATTACTTAACTGGTCACATTAACCTCCCTGGTGATACCTGAACACACCCGAGCTCATCACAGCTGACAAGGCTTAGCTGGATAATCAGTCAGTGTCAGTTCAGTGAGGGAGTAGGACGCTTCCCGACGAGTCTGCTCTCTCCAGGGACCAGACAGATAGCCAGCTAGACACCGCAGACAGGCAGGCAGGCTCCTACAATCTTTGCTGCATGAATCAACTTGCAGCCCATAGGACCGGCTCCTTCCTTCCCTTCGTGGGCCCCTCTCTTCAGGTAAGACCCTGTCTTTCAGGGCCATCTTTCCACCCCCAGGAATCGCTAGTGACCGTCCTTTTCAGGACAGCCACTCCAGCGATCCAAATTGCGGCTGTTTACCTTCTTAGAGCCGCATGCACTCCAATCAGTCACCCATAATCACCCCAGCCACCCGCCGCGCATAGCAGCGCTTTTTTCTGGCGATCTGCGGCTCTTTCCCGCATCCGCGCCAGATCAGGCCTTATTCGCGGCCGCCGCAATTAGGAAAGACCGCGGCTTCAGCCGCGGACTAGCGGCGCGCCGCAAAAAGGAGCACTGACAGCCTGGAAATTTTCCTGGAATTGTCAGGGATCATCCCCCTATCCCTGGAGGATCCCATCCTCCCCTGGATTAACAACCAGCTCATACCCACCAAGCCAAACAGCCCCCAAACCTGAGGCCTGTGGCCCGGTCGGCGGCCATCTTGGTACTCCTCAGCTACAGTGACACCCTTCTTCCCCCCCTTCCCCCCCCCCATTCCAAACAGTACTTGATCCAGGGTTTCGTCCGATCGCCTTTCAGGGATCAGGAAGGATTTTTTTTCCCTGCGGCAGCAAATTGGCTTAGCACTGCCAGGGTTTTTTTGCCTTCCTCTGGACCAAGGCCAAGCGAGAGGATTCAGCGAATCTTCCCTCTATTGCAATTAATCCCTCCCCCCGGTGACTGGCAACAATGGTTAAACTGCGATACTCTGCAGAAACGATTTGGGGTCTGAGACAATTCGCAACAGTATTACCAGCCGTCACCAAAAAGGCCTTAAAAATAGACCAACTTTTGAGATTCGATCAACGATCGACCATCAAAAATTTCAACCATTTAACCCAGCTCAAGCACATATCATGTGCTTTGATCAACACAAGATCGGCAGTAAAACACCGATCAGAAATCCACGATTTCTTACTACAAAACGATCTAGACTGCCTCTTTATCACAGAAAGCTGGCTTTCAGACGGCGGCAACACCATTCTTGGAGAATTGGTGCCAGAAAATTATCGAATTATAACGGAAAACAGAATAGGGCAAAGAGGAGGAGGCCTGGCGGTGATCCATAAGTTTCATATTGCAATCACTAAGCCGGTCCTTCAAAATCCTCTTCCATTTATGGAAACCCTTACTCTTCAACTTCAAACTAACCCCCAGGAGACTGTTCACATTCTCCTCTGCTATAGGCCACCTGGGCCAAAATCGCAGCTTCTACCATCATTAACGGAGTTCATATCCACTTATACCCTTAACAGCAAACATCTTTTGCTGCTCGGGGACTTCAATCTGTGGGCCAACTCCTCACAGGATCCCATTGCGGATGCCTGCATCGATCACCTGGAAGGATTAGGACTACAGCAACTTATATGCGGACCCACGCATGCTTCAGGTCACACACTCGACCTAATTTTCAGACAAAATCAGAAAATAAACATTTTGGGAAATGAACCTTTGCCATGGACAGACCACCATGCAATTAGTTTCATAATTTCCAAAATTACACCAGTGATAAAAGCACCCAAGCCATAGTTTTAATAACAACAAAGCATGATGGCGTGCACGCGCACGTGAGTAGGAGGTGAGCCCGTAGGTGGGGGAGAGAAGAGCAGGGAAGCCGCTGGGAGATGAGGACGCTCCACAAGACACACTGCACGTCCCATGCTGCATGCCGTAACCCGGAAGCTGACACCCTGGAGACGGTCGTAGTGGGATAGCGAGGACTGCAGGAACGAACCCCTGGCTTAGGCGCCCTAAACCCGCTCTCCACTGCGCTAATCCAGGCGGCCGCACCGGGATCTACAGCGGGCAATGGAAGCTGAGATGGACGGGGGAAAAGATACAAAACGGAGCGTATGAAAGGAGTCACATATCAGTACCCAACACTGAGCACCCACCACCACATGGATAAAGGTCGGATCTGATCTATTATTATATTACTTTTGTTTCTGTACTAAAGCATATTGGAGGAGGAAGCGTGTGATAGGGTAAAGGAAACCCCCTAAAGGAGAGAGAAATAAAAGTCACCTGGAGAAAGATGTGAATGTATGTAAAAACTAGCCCCAGGGTCTGCATTAACCGAACAGTTGTATATACTTTGTTAATCTATGTAAAAAGGGGGCCTAGGACCAAGTACAATTACTATATAATTACGAGATGTGCTGTACTATCTGTGCTACCTGATAAAATCCCTACCCGAGTATTCAGGACCGTACATAAGATTACACATGGGTCTGCCCTACTTCAGGGGATGCTGAGACATGGAGATACTAGCAAACTGACATAAAGAGTGCACCCGAAAGTGGAAGTAGTACCCCCCCTCATATACATAAAAACCTCTTTTCAGCACAGACAAGCAACCCGCAGAGACCAGATAGACACAGGAAATTCTGTGGGTATGCCCCTGGCCTCTTAGTGGCCCTCATCTATCAGCAGATAGAGGACGGCAACATTTTCCTCTCAAAATAGAGGGAATTACCTCTCGGGCATATGCAAAAGTGATAAAGGGCCCTGCTGTGGACATAGACCTAGAATCTAGAATATATGGAACCCGGAGGGACTGTTTGGTAAATTGCATGCGGTCTATTATTTCTTTTGTTTCTTTTCTTTTTTGGTCTTTCCCTGGTGTTTGACACCCAGCTGACTGAACCTCTGAGCCATTTTTTAAAACGTAGACATTAACTACAGGCTTTAAGGAGGATCATTTAAGGGAAACACAAAACGATACAGAGACATCAGGTATCGCTTACCCGGGTCGAAAGGGGGAAATTAGAGACTAAGGGCCGGAGTGGCGTTCTGAAAACCAGTAGGCCTAAAAGGAAACATAGACGTGCACTGGCAAACGGACAGGAGGAGGTCAAGCTGGGGAAGAGAATCAGAAGAAGGGATAACAACATGAGCAGAATGACAAGCAGGTCCACGAGGGGGGGACCCCCGACAACGCCAAGTAGTACAGCTACAACAAGTTCAATTAGACCATTTATGACTAAAGGGGAAAGCCCACGAACCCAGGGCACCCTGGGAACAACAAAGCAACAACAAGTAAACAAAGACAAGAAGCTGGAAACTAGAAAACCCCAGGGGGGAAACATCAGTGAAACATCAATGGAGTCAAGAGAAGAAGGAACCATAGAGCGGGGGCCTGAAAGTAGTAGGACTGAGGAACAACATACAGACTCGCAGTCCATATCAAAAGGAGAAATGGCAGAGATGCTGCAAAAATTGGAAACAGCGATTAAGAGTGGCATCAAGGGTGAAATACAGAACCTGCGGACAGACCTGGGACACTTACTTGGCAGAATGGAAACAATTGAAGAACGAACAGAGCAGCAGGAGCAAGAAGTAAAAGCATTAAAGGACCAAATAGATCAAACACAACTACAACAGAGACTTATACTCTATAAAATAGAAGACCAGGAAAATAGAAGTCGGAGACAAAATTTGAGGATAAGATCAATACCAGAAGAGAGGGGAGAAGACCTCAGGCAAACAATGCAGAAGATCTTTAACCCCCTGCTGGAAAAACCAATAGAGGATCCGATAAGGATCGAAAGGGTCCACAGAGTGGGGAACCCGCAGAGAACGAGGTCGGATCGAACAAGAGATGTCATAATTAGATTCCGACTCTACGAAGACAAGGAAATAGTGTGGAAGAAACTAAGGGGACAACCCCAGATAGTCTATGAAGGGATAGAGCTACAGATATTCTCCGACCTATCACTTGAGACCTTGGCAAGGAGACGAGTGTTAAAACCACTTTTAAAGCGGATGACAGATCTAAACATCAAATATACTTGGGGGTTCCCGGCATGTCTGGTCGGTACAAAAGACGGGAGATCAGCAACGCTGAGATTCCCGGAGGACCTGGAAGAGTTCTGCAAAAAATTAGATATTCAGATACCCGACATACCAGGATGGGAATAGAGGAGTAAAGGTCAAGGGAGAAAATGATGAGAGAACCCATAAGAGTTTTTTTCTTAGACTTTCTTGGTTTCCCTATGTGATTGTGGCGGTGGGGGATGTACCCATCCCCCCCCCCGCTTTACGATCAGATCGGGGGGGAGGCAACCCCAGACCTCACCTAGGGGGAACTGGATCAGATACGGAAGATGATCCAGAGGTCAATAATTGGCCAAAAGGGGATAGTAGGGGGGAGGAGACGGGAGGGAGTAGGGGGAGGGGGATGGGGGGAGGGGGGGGAGAGGGAGGGGAGGGAGGGGAGGGGAGGGGAGGGAGGGGGGAAGAAATCCTATTTCACCGAAACAATCGGAAGAAACTTTAACCAACAACCAAGATGCCGGTAATTAAATGCCTATCTTATAACGTAAAAGGCCTCAATAGTCCATCAAAGAGACATAAGGTACTAAAGGAACTAAAGAGGTATAGGTCAGATGTTGTCCTCCTACAAGAAACCCATCTTACATTAGGATCAAACATAAAGCTATACTCCCCTGACTTCCCCATATGGTACTACGGTGATACCATTTCTAAAAGGGCCAGAGGGGTAGCAATTGGGATAGCTAAGGGGATTAGGTTTGTGTTAACAGACCGATTGACAGACCCAGAAGGGAGATTCCTCTTTTTAAGGGGAAAACTAGAGGAGGAGGAATATACTCTTGTAAACATATATGCACCAAATACCTCCCCGATGAAATATCTCCAGGGAATCCTGGGGAAATTAAAAGATTTCAGGAGGGGAAAGATAATATTGGGAGGAGATTTAAATTTCTGTATGGACACAAAGGTCGATAAAACACACCAAACATTAGAGACTCAAGAAAGGCAATTAAGAAAGGTAAAAGGTAGTCTACATAGAAGCCAATTAGTAGACACATGGAGGATCTTTAACCCAAGCAAACGAGATTATACATTTTTTTCTCACGTACATGAGAGTTACTCCCGGATCGATCACATTTTCATTGAGCATAGAATGTTAGATGCGGTGGTCGAGACAAAAATAGAGACCATGACGATTTCCGATCATGCTCCAATCAGTATATCCATAAATATTATAGGCAACCAGAGGACCTATCCAAATTGGAGACTAAATGAGAAACTACTAATAGAAGAGAAAAGTTTAATGAGGGTTAAAAAAGAATTAGAGGAATATTTTAAGATAAACAACACAGATGAAATTTCGGCAGCAACATTATGGGATGCCCATAAGGCGGTGATTAGAGGGGTGTTAATCTCCGAAGGGGCAAGGAGGAAAAAAGAAATGAACAGTAAGAAGGAGAAATTAGTAGATGAGATCTTCAACTTGGAATTAACACATAAGAAAAATGGTAAACAACGAGACATTTATCTGGACCTAGTTAATAAGCGGAACGAACTTAAAGAACTTATTGATCGGGAAACAAGAAGGGAATTTAACTTGGTGGCAAGGGAGAGATATAGGTGGGGAAACAAAACAAGCAAACATCTGGCTCGGATGGTACAAAAAAAGAAATCAAGGAATTATATAGACAAAATTAAAAATGAAAAAGGAGAGGTCTTGCACACAACAAAAGATATTGCTGAAACATTTAGATCATATTATGAAAAATTATACTCAGTTGAACAAAAAAGTTGGCAAAAAGGGGAGAAAGACAAAAAAATCTTAGCATTTTTAGAAGAAGCAAGGCTATCAAAAGTCAGTCAAACAGACGCAGAGGGGATGGACAGGCAAATAACGGAGAACGAAATTAAAGTAGCATTATCAAGCTCTGCCTCAGGTAAAAGTCCGGGGCCAGATGGCTATACAGTAATGTATTACAAAAAATTTAAGGAGATACTTCTGCCAAGGCTATGCCAGTATTATAATGGGCTTGGAAAGGAGTACGAACTAAGTAAAGAGGCATCAGAGGCGACTATCACCGTTATCCCTAAGGAAGGGAAGGACATCGGAAACTGTTCAGGATACCGGCCGATATCTCTGCTCAATACAGATTTAAAACTGTTTGCAAAGGTATTGGCCGGGAGAGTTAAACAGGAAATGGCGAGATTGGTGTACCCGGATCAGACGGGTTTTGTCCAGGGAAGAGAGGGGAGAGACAATGGGGTTAGAACACTGTTAATCCTCCGGAAAATGAAGGCGGAGGGGTCCCCAGGTCTACTACTGTCGATAGACGCAGAAAAAGCGTTTGACAGGGTAGACTGGGGACTCATGATGCTCACCCTGAAGGAAATGGGGTTTGGACAGAGGATGATGGAGTGGATTGGCACTCTCTACAGGTCCCCCACGGCCAAAATAAAAATAAATGGAAGTCTCTCTCAAACCTTCTTAATGAGAAATGGTACAAGGCAAGGGTGCCCTCTATCGCCATTACTGTTCGTGCTCACATTGGAACCCCTGCTGGCTAGGATCAGAAACTCTCAAAAAATAAAAGGGGTTAAAATAGGAGAGGAAGAACATAAACTTGCAGCTTTCGCAGACGACGTCCTATTCTATTTAACGGAACCCAAAACATCAATCCCAAACCTTCTAAACCTCTGTAGCGAATACGGAGAAATCTCAAACTTTAAATTAAACATTACAAAAACGGAGATTATGAGTATAAACATAAGCAAGATAGAAGAACAACTCCTGAAAATGAAGTACAAATTTGCTTGGGTTAAAGAACTCAAATACCTAGGAATACTGCTAGCAAAATCGACTAGGGAGATGTATACGATAAATTTTATCCCTTTATTAAATGAAATTAAGACAGGAACAAAAAGGGTGGAAAACAGGGCAATATCATGGATGGGACGAATTAATTACTGCAAAATGGTCATTCTGCCAAAAATTTTATATAAGTTCCAGATGATCCCCATTGCCCTTCCCAGGACATTACTCTCGGCCCTTAGAAAATTAATAATGAATTATATATGGAGAAATAAGAAGCACAGGATAGCACTTCAGACCCTAAAACAACCAAAAAAAAAGGGTGGATTAGCGGTCCCCGATGTTAAGAGATACTATGAGGCGGTGATATTAACAAGAGTAGTGGAGTGGGCCAGGGCTAGCAAAGAAAAAAGGTGGGTTAGTGTAGAAAATGAATTGTCACAGGCAAGGTTAGATAAGATAATTTGGAACCCTCCACAATTTAGGACAATAGACAAAAACGCACACGAGATAACTAAAAATGCACTTAAAGTTTGGGACACGGTCTATAAAAAAATTGTGAAAGAGTACAATTCACCCCTTATATCACTAAAGAATAATGATTATTTTGCACCAGGTAAAACACAAGTGGGGGGAAATTGGATTAAAATGGACACTATACAATTAAGGGATATAATGAAGGAAGGGCACATTTTAACATTACAGGAGTTGAAATTAAAAAACTCTTTCCTGGAAATTAATGAATGGAGATATCGGCAACTAAACCATTTTATCCAAGATCTTCCACACCCATTGAGGTCAGGAGATCAGTTATTGGAATTGGAAAAAATATGCTCTACAAAAAATGCCAGAGGACCTATCTCGGGACTATATAAGATGTTACTGAAGATGGAAGAGCAGAACATACCTCCATTCATTAAAAAATGGGAAAGGGAACTAGGGACACATCAGGATAGGACCACAATAGAGAAAATGCTGACCCTGACACACTCCTCCGCGGTGGATAGCCGCACAGCAGAGATGTGTTTTAAATGCATAGCAGGATGGTATATGACACCAGACAAATTAAAAAAGTTTAAAGAGGGACAGACTGGAGAGTGCTGGAGGGGATGCGGTTTACCAGGAAATATGGCGCACCTGTGGTGGGGATGCCCTAAGATAAGAAGGTACTGGGAAAAAATATTGGCCTGTGTCGAAGAGATTACAAAGAAAAAGATAAAGATGGACCCTTGGGTTGTCCTGTTCCACGGGGGGGAAGAAGGCATTAAAAGTTATAAAAAATCGCTAGTACCACACCTATTGAACGCTGCCAAAAGATTAATTCCAAGGGGCTGGCAAGAGGTGGAATGCCCATCGATCTGGGAATGGATCGACGCGGTTGAAGAAACGTATAAAATGGAGGAACTGCAGGAGGACATGGAGGGCAATAACATATTACAAAATATGAAATGGGAAAACTGGAGAACTTTTAAGAAATCGTGGAGTTATGCGGAAAAATTAAGAGAAGACACTTAAGGCCATTTTAGAAAAATCAGAGAGAAGTAGAGGTATAAGGAGATTGATTCGGTGAGATAGGAGGGGGGGGGGGGGGGGGGGGCAAGGGGAGGTGAAGTATTAAGGGAAAACTTTTGTATATGTCCAGTAAAGGAAGTTAAAAATGTACTTATGAAAATAATATAATATATATATATAATAATAAAAAAAAAAAAAAAAAAACACAGAAGTGGAAAACAAAACAAAAACAACTAGCATATAAAAACAGAGACACTAATGATGCAAAACCGAAATAGAGATGCAATGGGCTGGTACGCAGAACATGAGCATGTAAATGCACACTCTATGAGGTGGAGTCTGAAGTTCAAAAAAAAAAAAAAAAAAAAAGCACCCAAGCCGGTGACAATACACTGGGCTAGATCTCAGAAGAAGCTCCATTCGGAACTCTTCAAATCTACCTTGGGAAACCGAATCGAAACTATTCATCCTCAGTTAACAGCCTCAGATACACTGGATGCCATAAATGCAGCTCTGCTACAATCAGCCGACTTAGTAGCACCGAAACGCAAAGTCCGCATCCGGAAAAAAAAGTCCGGCTGGTTCAACAACCAGCTGTCCCTACTGAAGCAAGAGCGCAGAAGGGCGGAAGCCGCCTGGAAAAGAAGCCCTTCAGAAGATCACCTCATCATCTACAAGGCAATAACAACACAATATCATAAAGAAATCTTCAAAGCCAAGAAACATCATTTTTCTATGACGATTAACAGCGCCATGAACCGCCCCCGAGAACTATTCAAGATGGTCACCCAGACCATGAATCCGGGATGTCTTGAAGTCCCCAATTCAGACACCCAAGAGTTCTGTAATGAACTATCGGATTTCTTCATCGAAAAAATCGAAAGAATCCGGGTAAGTATTCTGCAAAATAATACCCCCCTCAGCCCCCTCTTCAATCAACCAAGTTCACTCTGGAACCCATCTCCATCGATACCACCAAAAATATCATTGGTGCGTTGCGGAACAGCACAGCACCCAATGACATCATTCCCACCAAGCTGCTGAAGGAATGCGCCGACATTCTGGCGCCTCCCATCACACAGCTTATAAATCAGTCATTTAAGGAAGGCATAGTGCCATCCCTGCTGAAAGAGGGCACAATCCAGCCCATCTTGAAAAAACCTAACTTGGATCCCAAGGACCCAACTCACCGCCGCCCCATAACAGGCCTAAATATTCTCTCCAAGATAATGGAGAAAATAGTGGTACAACAGCTGCAACAGCATCTGGATACCCACAATCTACTCGATCCATTTCAATCAGGTTTCCGTCCCGGACACGGGACAGAAACGGCCTTACTCAAAATATGGGACGATGCCCTCGAGGCCGCAGACGAGGGAGAATCCTGTCTCCTGGTTCTGCTGGACCTAAGCGCAGCCTTTGACACAGTAGACCACAAAATGTTACTGATGCGACTGGCCGAGGTAGCCAGAATCGCAGAAGGTGATTTACCATGGTTTTCCTCCTTTCTTGAAAACCGATCACAAACAGTGAAACTGGGATCTTTCACGTCGGAAAAACGCACGGTGCCATGTGGAGTCCCCCAAGGATCCCCCCTGTCACCGGTACTGTTCAACATCTATCTTTGCCCTCTCTTTGATATTATCAGTAGCCAAGAACTACTTTATCACTCTTATGCAGACGATATGCAATTGTATTTTCGCATCTGCAACAAAAAGGATCATCATCTCAGTTTAGAGAAATGTCTCTCTTCGATAGAAAACTGGATGACTAAGAGTTATCTTAAACTCAACAGTTCCAAAACAGAACTTCTTATGTTTCACGCCAGCCGAAAGAGTCAACTGGCAACAACCTGGACACCGCCGCCCATTCTGGGCCAAAGCATCACCCCTAGCTCCAAAGTCAAAAGTCTAGGAGTCATTTTTGACACCTTCATGACAATGGACGCACAAATAGGGTCAGTAGTCAGCGGATCGCACCATTTGTTGCGCCTACTACGCAGACTTATTCTATTTATCCCCAAAGAAGACGTAGCAGTCGTGGTGGGAACAATCGTGAATTCCAGACTGGACTATGCAAATGCCCTTTACCTCGGGCTCCCAAAGTACCAAATCGCTCGTCTGCAAGTTGTACAGAATACGGCCGCCAGACTGGTGACTGGGAAAAAAACATGGGAATCAATCTCACCTTCGCTGAGAACCCTTCACTGGTTGCCAGTAAAAGACAGAATTGTATTTAAAGCACTCTGCCTGACACATAAGTGCATCCATGGGAAGGCGCCTCAATATCTTTGCGACAAGATATAACCTCACAATTCTAATCGCGTTCTGTGATCCACTGACCAAAATCTGGTCAAGGTGCCAAAAACCAAATACAAGTCCAAAGGAGAAAGAAGGTTTGCTTTTCAAGGTCCGAGACTATGGAACGCTTTACCAACCAGCGTTCGGTTGGAGGAAAACCACCTGACTTTCAGAAGACAGATTAAAACTCTGCTCTTTTGATGTCATGAGACAAGAAACATCAAGCGCCCAGAGGCGATTCAGTTTGCATGTGCCGCGCTATATAAGTTTTTCATTCATTCATTCATTCAATATGCAGTAGTGATACCAGTATTACCATCACAGATTTGAAATGTAATAACACTTTTTTCAACTAATTTGATTTTTAACTTTGACACTATAGTTGTAAGGCAGTGGCCCTTTAAAAGTGAAAAATCTTTAAAAAGAGTAGAACTAGACACCTATTATCGGAACAAACTGAAAAGTCCCTATGTTGGTCCAAGAAACGTTTTCTCCTTCATAGTAATTCAGCCCCGTCAATTTTCACTCATAAGTAGGGATGAGCTTCGAGTTCGAGTCGAACCCATGTTCGACTTGAACATCGGCTGTTCAAACATTTGCTGAATTTCGAACATTATGGCCCGTTTGCGCCAAATTCGAGTGGTGCGTCACGGCCCATAATTCACTGCGGCATCGCAGTGAATTGCTGCCTGATGATTGGCCAAGCATGCACTATGACCCGCATGCTTTGGCCAATCACAGCGTGGAAAAAACGGAGAGCCATAATCTCTCAGGGGGTTTAGTACACGCCCCACACAATATAAGGCAGCCTGCGTGGCGGCCTTGTGTAGTGTGTTGCGGCGGTGGTTAAAACAGTCAGAGAGAGAGAGAGAGAGACAGTGTCATTTATTTTGCGTTAGATAGAGCAGGCAGGCGAGTCAGTTAGCTTCAGTTATAGTGTGTAGAGCAGGGGTCTCCAAACTTTTCAAACAATGGGCCAGTTTATTGTTCTTCAGCCTTTAGGAGGGCCGGATTGTTGCCAGTGGGGGCAGAAAAAGCCCGGGCCCAGCATTGGTGAGAATAAATATGGCCTCATAGTTTGCGATCAGTAGGATAAGGAGTAGTGCCCCTATTACTAGGTATAATTGTATCTCATCATTGGTATCAGTGGAAGAAAAAGTGCCCCCTTGTTGGAGTCAGTGGGAAGAATAGTGCCTCATATCAGTGGGAGGAATAAAGCCCTGAGGGCCGGATAAAGCCTAGAAAAGGGCTGCATCTGGCCCTCGGGCCACAGTTTGGAGACCCCTGGTGTAGAGGATAAATATGCGTCTCAGGTGTTGTGTATATATATTTATACACTGTATTGAGTTTAGCTAGATCCATTACTGTATGCTCTTCCTAATATACTGACAGGCAGGCAGGTGATTGTGCTAGCTGCAGTATTTTCACTTAGTGTACTGTGTCCTTTGCACAGTGTGCACCTAAAGCTACCTGAATACAATTGCTGGTGTTCTCATACAAATACAGGCAGGGTTCTGCAGAATTTTGATTTAGTGTCCTTTGCACAGGACCCGACATTACATTAAAGCCACAAGCAGTTTTAAATTACTTTGTTTCCTATAGAAATATCATTTTGTGCACGGACAGTTCTAGACACGGGAAACACGTGTCACTTCACAGGCATACTATAGACACCCAGCAGGTACGATATTTAAAGGAATATTTCCCGTACTTTATACGGCCGCGGGGTGGTTCTCAATCTCTGACAGGCCGTAAAAACACGGCCTGAGCGCGCATCCAGCGGCGCGGGCGCGCGCGCGTCCGACGGCGGCGCGCGCGTGCTCGCCGCATCGCTGAGATGCCGATGCGAGTGCCTGGCGGCCGTGATGTCCGCCAGGGACTCGCGATCGGCGGCTACAGGGACAAGATGTGGAGCTCTGTGTGTAAACACAGAGCTCCACGTCCTGTCAGGGGAGAGAGGAGACCGATCTGTGTCCCTTGTACATAGGGACATAGATCGGTCACCTCCCCCAGTCACCCCCCTCCACCTACAGTTAGAACACAATTTAGGGTACACATTTAACCCCTTCCTCACCCCCTAGTGTTAACCCCTTCAATGCCAGTCACATTTATACAGTAATTAGTGCATATTTATAGCACTGATCGCTGTATAAATGTGAATGGCGCCAAAAATGTGTCAAAAGTGTCCGATGTGTCCGCCATAACGTCTCAGTCATGAAAAAAATGCTGATGGCCGCCATTAGTAGTAAAAAAAATAATAAAAAATAATAATAATTCTGTCCCCTATTTTGTAAGCGCAATAACTTTTGCGCAAACCAGACGCTTCTTGCGATTTTTTTTTATTTTTTCCCCCAAAAATATGTAGAAGAATACGTATCGCCTAGACTGAGAAAAAAAATGTTTTTTTAAAAAAATTGGGCTATTTATTATAGCAACAAGTAAAAAATATTGTTTTTTTTTTTTAAATTGTCGCTCTATTTTTGTTTATAGCGCAAAAAAACCGCAGAGGCGATCAAATACCACCAAAAGAAAGCTCTATTTGTGGGGAAAAAAGGACGTCAATTTTGTTTGGGAGCCACGTCGCACGACCGCGCAATTGTCAGTTAAAGTGACGCAGTGCCACAAGCTGAAATTTCACCTGGTCAGGAAGGGGTATATGTGCCCAGTAAGGAAGTGGTTAAGCATCATTAAAATCACTGCTCCCGAAAAACCTGCAGTTTTTAAAACTTTTTTTTTGCATTGATAAATGTCCCCTGGGGCAGGACCCGGATCCCCAGACCCTTTTTAGGACAATAACCTGCATATTAGCTTTTAAAATTAGCACTTTTGATTTCGAACGTTCGAGTCCCATAGACTTTAACAGGGTTCTAAAGTTTGCGTGAACTTTCGTTCAGTTCGCAGGTTCTGGTGCGAACCAAACCGGGGGGTGTTCGGCTCATCCTTACTTGTAAGCTTCACCAGTCCCTCCAGCCAACACATGTATACACATTGAGAAATGGAAGGGGGCAGATAGTTTCTCATCCCAAAGAAATACTACACATCTTTACTTCTTACTATGAGGCTCTACTTTCAGCCCCAAAACCAGGCCCCGATTCCTGGCTGGCCTCTTTATCCCTCCCAACCCTGTAGGAGGAGCAGCTACAGAGCTTGAATGCCCCCTGCTCAGAGCAGGAGATTTTATCCATTTTTAAATCCCTGAAGACCTCCAAAGCCCCAGACCCAGATGGGTTTACCCCTACATACTATAATACATTTGCAGGAACCCTTGCCCCTAAACTCTACAATCTTTCAATTACATCCTCCAGGGTCAATATGACATTGATCCCAAAACCTAAGAAGGACCACTCAGTCCCTCAGAACTATAGGCCGATATCGGTCCTCAATAATGATCTAAAGATCCTGGGTAGAGTTGAGCGGACACCTGGATGTTCGGGTTCGACTGGTTCGGCCAAACTTCGGAAAAAAAATGCGGGTTTGGGAACCCGAACTTGACCCTAACTTGACTCCGAACCCAAACCCCATTGAAGTCAATGGGGACCCGAACTTTTGAGTACTAAAATGTCTCTAAAAAAATAATGGAAGGGGGTAGAGGGCTGCAAATGACAGCAAAATGTTGGTAAGAGCATGGCAAGTACTCTGCAAACAAATGTGGATAGGGAAATAACTTAAAATAACATAAAATACATAAAAATAACCAAAAAATAATCTTGACCTAGGAGGACGAGGTCAAAATGGAGTAGGAGGTTGAGGTGGCGGTGGATGTGGATGTGGCAGTGGATGTGGAAGTGGTGGTGGAGGAGGACGAGGTAGCCAACACAGGTTTTTGTTTTTAATTTATTTATTTTTTAAATTAGGGTACACCCCAAAAGAGTGAGAAAGATCAGAGATACAAGAATGGCTGGGTAAGGCCGGTATACGTGTCTATTCTGCACAAGGTACGGACAAGTCCTGTGGGATCCATGCCTGGTTCATTTTAATGAACGTGAGCTTGTCCACATTGGCTCTGGACAGGCGGCTGCACTTGTCTGTGATAACGCCCCCTGCCGTGCTAAATATACATTCAGATAATACACTGGCTGCAGGGCAGGCCAGAACCTCCAAGGCGTAAAGGGCAAGCTCAGGCCATGTGCCCAATTTGCGACCCAGAAGTTTAAGGGGGCAGACCCATCATTCAGTACGTGTAGGCGTGTTCACACATACTGCTCCACCATGTTGGTAAAATGCTGCCTCCTGCTAAGATGTTCCATATCAGCTGGTGGTGCTGGTTGTTGTGGCGTGCTGACAAAGCTTTTCCACATTTCGGCCATGCTAACCCTGCCTTCTGAGGTGCTGGCGGCGCCCCGGCTGCGTTGGCGACCTCTTCCTCCTCCTCTGCCTTCGCCTTGTGCTTCCACTGTGCCCCCGCTGTCAGGTGGGAATTCCACCAGCAGCGTGTCTACCAGTGTGCGCTTGTACTCGCGCATCTTGCTCCAGTGAGGGAATTAAGGACGGTACATTGTCCTTGTAACGGGGATCCAGCAGCGTGGCCACCCAGTAATCAGCACCTGTTAAAATGTGGGCAACACGGCGGTCGTTGCGGAGACACTGCAGCATGTAATCGCTCATGTGTGCCAGGCTGCCCAGAGGCAACGAAAAGCTGTCCTCTGTGGGAGGTGTATCGTTTGTGTCCTCTGTATCCCCCCAGCCACGCACCAGTGATGGCCATGAGCTGGTCTGGGTGCCACCCTGCTGTGAACATGGTTCCTCCTCCTCCATCTCCTCCTCATCATCCACCTCGTCATCCTCCAGGACTGTGCCCTTGCTGGACAATTGTGTACCTGGCGTTTGTTGGTGCAGGAACCCACCCTTGGAGCCACTTGTGAATGACTGCCCTGAAAGCCTTGGAAATGATCCCTCTTCCTCTTCCCCCTCCTCCTCCTCCTGTGCCACATCCTCTTCCATCCTCGCCCAAAGCGGTTTTTCAAGGAGGCATAGAACTGGGATAGTAACGCTGAGAACGGCTTCATCGGCACTGGCCATGTTGGTGGAGTACTCGAAACAGCGCAACAAGGCACACAGTTCTCGCATGAAGGCCCCCGTTATTGGTGGTGAAGTGGTTCTGTTCCGCAGAGTGACTCACGCGTGCGTGCTGCAGCTGAAACTCCACTATCGCCTGCTGCTGCTCAGTCTGGCCAGCATGTGCAAGGTGGAGTTCCACCTTGTGGGCACGTCACATATGAGGCGGTGAGCGGGAAGGCCGAAGTTACGCTGCAGCACTGACAGGCGAGCAGCAGCAGGGTGAGAACGCCGAAAGTGCGCACAGACGACCCGCACTTTCTGCAGCAGCTGTGGCATATCAGGGTAAGTTTTAAGAAACCTCTGCACCACCAAATTCAGCACATGCGCCAGGCAAGGGATGTGCGTCAAACCGGCTAGGCCCAGAGCTGCTACGAGATTTCGCCCATTATCGCACACCACCAGGTCCGGCTTGAGGCTCACTGCCGCCAACCACTCATCGGTCTGTTGTTCCATGTCCCTCCACAACTCCTGCGCGGTGTGGGTTTTTTCCCCCAAACAGGAAAGTTTTAAAACTGCCTGCTGTTGTTTACCCATGGCTGTGCTGAAGTTAGTGGTGAATGTGTTACGCTGACCGGATGAGGAGGCGGTAGAGGATGAGGAAGCAGAGTAGGAGGAGTTAGCAACAGGAGGCAAACTGAAGCGCCCTGCAATCCTCGGTGGTGGAAGGACATGCGCCAAACTGTTATCTGCCTCAGGCCCAGCCGCCACTGCATTTACCCAGTGTGCTGTTAGGGAGATATAACGTCCCTGACCGTGTTTACTGGTTCACGTATACGTAGTTAGGTGGACCTTGCCACAGATGGCGTTGCGCAGTGCACACCTGATTTTGTCCCCCACTTGGTTGTGCAGGGAAGGGATGGCTCGCCTGGAAAAGTAGTGGCGGCTGGGCATGACATACTGTGGGACAGCCAATGCCATCAGGCTTTTAAAACTCTGCGTCTCTACCAGACGGAATGACAGCATTTCAAAGGCCAGGAATTTTGAAATGCTGGCATTCAGGGCCAGGGATCGCGGGTGGGTAGTGGGGTACTTCCTCTTCCGCTCCAGTGTTGGGGAGATAGAGAGCTGAACGCTTCCATGGGACATTGTGGAGATGTTTGGTGACCCAGGTGGTAGTGTTTCTTAACAACACAAGTAAAAAATGCGCAATAAACAATGCCTCAGGTATCAAGTCAGCACCATATGAGAAAAAGGGACAAAGTCAGTAGGTAATAGTTTACATTGACTGACAAAGATGGGTAATTAGAGTCTGTAGGTTTTTGATGAGGGTACACACTCTCAGGGCTGCCATCAGAGGGGAACAGAAACCATGTTCCAATGTTATAGGAAAACAACAAGGGAAGAGGCGCCTCTGGGTGTAGTAGTTTAAAACAATTTTAATGGTAAAACATAGGTAATGGTCACTCACATTTTTGAAGTGACAAGTAGGCATGTAGAAAATATTCCCGAGGAGGGGAGAGGTGTCATCCGGCCGTCACTATCATCCAGGGTCTGCTGGAGCGCTGTGTGGGGAGGTTTCACTTTCACCGCTGATCACTGGAGGAAACACTGCAAACACTGGAGGAAACTGCAAAATATATTTTTTTGTCCTAAATGGGTGTTTTTTGAATAGCACAATAGAAGAACAGTAGCTAAAGTGTTTATCTCACATGTACAGATATGGAGGAAAGGATGCCCATAGTGTAAATCTCTGGAAGCACAGAGCTGACATTGCTATCCCGAGCATGCACAGTGCTCGACCTCCGACCTGCGCACTGATGTACAAAGATGCCTTCTGGAGAGCAAATAAGACAACGGCAATGCCAGGGGGAGTGCTTTTATACACCCTTCCTTAACAGACCAATTTTTAGCTTTCAGCGCTCTCACACTTTGAATGACAATTACTCAGTCATGCTGCACTGTACCCAACCCAAATTTGTATCATTTTTTTCTCACAAACAGAGCGTTCTTTTGGTGGAATTTAATCACTGCTGGGTTTTCTATTTTTTGCAATATAAGCGAAAAAATTGAGAAAAAAAAAAAACACTTTTTTAGTTTGTATTGTAAAATGTTGCAAATAAGTAATTTTTTCTTCATAAAATTGGGCCAAAATGTATACTACTACATATCTTTAGTAAAAATAACCCAAAAAAGTGTATATTATTTGGTCTCTGTGAAAACCGGAACACCGGAAGCTCCGCCGCCCGTTGCCGCCGCACCGCCGCCACTCCATTACCCCCATCGGGGAACGGCTGTGTCCCAAAGGGACACACCGTATCCCCGATCGCCGCTGTGCGGGCCCCAGGGGGCCCGCAGTAGCAGCGGAAAGCCGAGGACGTCATATGACGTCCACCCAGGATGGGAGATCCCATCTGTGGACGTCATATGACTTTGGCTGGGTATTGAAGTGGTTAAGCAGAAGTAAACCCATCCATAAAACAGTATAATTTCTGGCAGAACTGTAACACTTCCATTGTTTGTGCTCTCAACCAAACTGTCAAAAAATCCAATGGCTGGTGTTATAACTGATCTTATGTGCAGCATCATGGCAGTTGTAGAGTAAACAGAGGCAAATATGGCAGCTTCCTTGGCTGAAAACGATGGGGCATTTACTTACACTTTAATATCACTTTAACTGTACAGTAATTCATGTCAAAGATATTAAAGTCAAACACCCATAAAAATGCTAATTAGGACAAAGTTATTTTTTTTTTTTTTTAAAAACAACCACAAGGTTTTCTATCCTTCATAGACAGTAGCAAAGTCATTGTATTTCTACTGTACAGTTTTTTTCACCTGCCATTTAAAATCTTACTATGTAGAACAAGGTAATCACAGACCTAAAAATGTGAAACCGTGGCATTCTATCATATAGATTCTAATAACGATAACTGCAGTAAGTTTCATTCCCCAACAAAAATGTCTCAGATCATACTAGAAGAAAAGTAGACAATCATTTTGCGAGCTATTTCCCTTGACAAAATGAGAAATTTTCTCACAGGCATCCAGTGCAGTCTATGATAGGAGTGGGCTGCAAACTGACAGAGCCTGAGCAGGAGCAAGAGCATGCAGAAAAAATTGTGAGATGAACACAAGCTTTCCAATCCCCTACATGAAGCTGATAATTAATAAATGAACCACCCTGGGATGCCTCTAAAGCTTTTTCAGATGACATATCTGTCGTGAGCTCGGCAAAGCATTAAATGGCCATTTTCTGACAGAATGACTTCACTGCCTTGGAGCCTCCTGACTTTGTGTGTAATAATTTTTTTCTCTGTTTTATTTTTTATTTTATTATTTTATTTTTTCCCTCTGCTTTCTCTTTCCCTGGTTGATAGCTCTAGTTCATTTCAGCCTGTTTAATTGGGCCCCGGATGAATTTAGTCGACAGGGCCATTCATCATGTGGCAGCCGTTGGCGGACAAGCCCAAAGGGAGCTGGGCTGACAGCTCCACAAGCCTTGGATGCTGCCTGGCTCTGGAAGTTCACATATTTGAGCATTAGTGCAGCTATTAGTATAACAAGCTTCGTTTATCCTTGTCACTACCACTTCAGTATCTCATGTAATCATCTGAAATGTAGATTACTGGTAGACAAATGGGACTGAGCATGAAAATCCTGTAGGAAAAAAAGTGACAAGAATTGCTTGTTAAAAGATTTTTTTTCCCCTACTATTTCAATCGCTTTAAACAGAGTGCTTTGATTAACTTTATATTTACATCATTTTAACAGTAACATGTCAGATAGATTGTTTTACGTACCTTCTGATGCACACAGTGTCGGTAATAGATAAAAATAACTACAAGGCAGCTTCTTAACTTTATTCAGTTACAGCAGAGGAAAGTATTTTTTTATTGTCCATTGAGGCATACATAAATAGTATAAAATCATAGACAACAAGTTCAACTTCTGTGATTAGGAGGTCTGGACACTGACTGGCAAAAAAAAATAATCTTTAAGCCATTCCACTGTATAACCCTGCATCCAACCATCATGCCCCTTTTTTTGCTAGTGTCTTAGGAGGGAGGATGCTTTTATATCAGTTCTGCTGAGGAAAACCCTGCATGTATTTTTTTTTCTACTCTTATATCAACATTCTCAACACTCCACTTTCTTTTCAAACACACTTTCTGACACATTGATTGAACTTATTTTTACATAGCAACTATCCAATCCCAGAGTAGGAAGAAAACTTTTCAGTCTCAGGGAGTGTAATTCCCTATATACACAAATCGAGATTTAGCCCAACCAAACTCACATCGGAATTCCATCGGAGGAAAGGAGAACATGTTCTCTATGTAATCTCCGATGGAATTCATTGGAATTTCCAATGGAATTTCTCCGATGGGGCATACACACGGTTGGAAATTCCGATGGAAAAAGTCTGTCTGACTTTTTTCATCGGAAATTACAATCATGTGTACGAGGCCTAAGAGAACACAGGGCCACACAATGAGATTAGAGAAGAAGCGGTTTAACCTTAAGCTGCATAGGGTTTTTCCACTGCCAGGGCAATAAGGATGTGGAACTCTCTTCCACAATTGGTGGTGTCAGCGGCGAGTATTGATATTTAAAAAAAACACTCTTAGACGTGCATCTTAGGACACAACATACAGGGATATGGAAAATAATTATCGACACTGACACACATAAACCTACACAATTTGAACTGGATGGACTATTGTCTTTATTCAATCTTACCTACTATAAAACTATGAATAAGTTAATCCTCATGGTCCCTTGGAGGCCATACCCAGGCCCTGCTGGACTGAAGATTGAGGGGCCTACTTGAAAAGTGACCCTTGGCACAAGGGTCTAATGTACTGGTTTGTTAGCTGCAGGGTGCTTTACAGGTCCAGGGCTATAGCACAGCCTCTGGTGGGACCCAGTACCTGAAGATGTGCTTGTGAGTAATGCCTCTTCAAGTGGAAAATATTTCTAGTATGTGTATTATGGGTATTTGACTCTACAAAATACACTACTTAACTGGGCTACTGTGTGGCAAATTAGGTTTAATGTTGCTAAATGTAAAGTTATGTATTTGAGGCTAAAAACATGCATCATACATTCTAGGAGAACAGCTGGGGAAATCAGTGGTGAAAAAGGATCTGGGTTTTCTGTTAAATTACAGACTTAATAGAATGCAATGCCAATCTGCAGTTTCTTGTACAAAGGGTTTTATTAAAGTTACAGATCAAGAGAACAATACAGAAACATTGATGGTCACATCATGGATTTTTTTATAGAAAACTTCAAGGAGTTATAAGATTAATCTGAGTCATATAAATTTAAACAGGCCCTTGGAGATCCAAGGGCAATTATAGAAAGTCTGCAAGAGGTTGTCATCACTTGGAATAAGTGCTGGCGGTCTTACAGAGTCATAAATGAAACAGGTATCAAGAAGTAAATACAAAACATAACTTTTGTTAAACAAAAAAAAAGAAGAAAAATAGTATATACCTTTATCAAAAAGGAATGCTTTTTCACCATGTATACAATCCCATCAGGGCCAGGCCCAGTGGGCCAGAGCAGGGATGGACTGGCCATAGGGACTTTCCCGGTGGGCCGATGGCTCAGTGGGCCGTTTTTTAAAACCGAGATGCTGCTTGGAGGACTTTTTCTAATGCCCTGGCAGCGCCCCAGTGTGAAAGCACTCAGGCTTTCACACTGGGACTGCAGCGGAAGCGTTTTTCAGTCGCTTTACATGCGCTATTTTTAGCCCTAAAGCGCCTAAAAACTGCCTCAGTGTAAAAAGGGGTCCTACACTCACCCCCTCTCTTTTACACTCACTCTCTTTTTCTTACACTCACCCCCTCTCTCACCCACCCCCTCTCACCCCCTTTCCCTCAACCCTCCCTCTCTCTCTCATTCCCCTCTCTCTCACCCTCTCATGATATACAATAATGGATGTAGGGGCCTTTTGGTGGGCGTGATTTTTGAGGGGGGGTGGGGGCAGCATTTTATTGAATTAAAGTGGGCCGGTCTGGATGAAGTCCAGGGCCAAATTTTTGTCCCAGTCCAGCCCAGGGCCAGAGAGACATGAAAAAGGTGAGGAAGAAAGAGGAGGAGAGGAGGAGGAATAGAGAAAGAATAGGATAGGTGCATGGAGCAAAGAAAGAGAGTGGGAAAGAGGGGTAAGGAATGCTGGGAGTCCACGGGGCGGGGGGACAGAGACACACTAGAGTGAAAGGAGCGCTGGATAAAATTATGGAGGGTGGTTATGAGCCACCCAAGGTTGCCAAACCCAGATGAATTTATCATGAGTGTCTGAGAGTACTGCTGTCAGTGGAAATAGTACACATGATTACACAGTGAATAAAACATGCATTAGTCAAACAGTGTGCATGTATGAGACATATACAACAACACAAAAAACAACACATATAGCACAATGTATAACAAAAGCAAAACTCTCCTAAAAAGATGATTCCCAAAGTGGCCGACACGTTTCTGGTATTAGACCGTCATCAGGGGTCACACATAGGGAGTAGTGTAAGCGTGGTTCTTTTTAGCACAATCCGAGTGACTTCATAATTACAATTTTTATGAACACAAAATTTCTAAAAAAAGTAGGGTTGCATCTGAGCGTAGGTCCAGCCCAAAAATGGGCATGGCAGGGAAAAGGCTGAGGAGACCGGGACGTCGTATCTCTATATGCAGTTTCCTTGCGAAGACCAGGGATTTTCCCTTGGATGAAGGTGAGGCCTCGTACACACGACAGAGTTTCTCGGCAGAATTCGTCGAGAATCTCGGTGAAGAGCCGGATTCTGTCGAGAAACTCTGTCGTGTGTACATTTTCGGCCCGATGGAGCCGCCGAGGAACTCGTCGAGCAAATAGAGAGCAGGTTCTCTATTTTCTCGATGGCAGTGGATTTTGGCTCGACGAGTTCTTCATCGGGCTGTTTTTTAAACGAGAAACTCGGTCGTGTGTATGCTAAGAAACCTGTCAAAAACTTAGACACTGGAGAACAACATAGGTAAAACTAGCGTTTGGAATGGAGATAGCACATTCGTGTCGCTTCCAACATTATTTAATCGTTTATTTGCAGCGCTTTACACAATTTTTTGTAAGGGCACAAAACAGCAATATAATTTTTTTTTTTTTTTATGATATTCACACAGAGTTCCTTAAAATTAGGTGGAACCTTTTTCTTACTGATCTCAATATTTGTTATTTTTATTATTGTCACCTTAATTTGGTCCTGTGTTTTAAATCCTGCTTTTAATATTCACCTTAATTTTAAAGTTAAAAAAAATGCAAATCCTTTTTTTTTTTGTAATGTCAAGTTCCCCCCATAGAAACCTTATTGCTTTGTCTTATCTCATCTGTCCCTTTCAAATTACACCTTATATCCAATTTTTAAAAAAAAATAACCTGCCTTCTCACTTGCAAAATTGTAATTTAAAAAAATACAAGGACAAGTATGAACTGTAAAAAAAAAATTTACCATTTATTTTGGTTATAAAAATAAATTAACTATGCAAAAGTCAGCACTGGAGAGCTTGCTGCCATTTGTGCACAGCCAGGTGTGGCCTGATGTGACTGGTGAGCAGTTGGAGGCCAAAATGGGGACTTGAGAGGTTCATTCAGGAAGGAACGCATCAAGGTCTTGGACTCCCCGAGGTCACAAACTGGAGCAGGGCAGGCAGATGTCACCAGGTTGTGGTACTATAGCAGCCTGAACTCTGGTACACCACATGGAAGTAAGGGAGTCACTTTCTTGATTTCTTCAAGGCCTTCCTTGGTGGCTTCCCTGCAGCCTGCTCTTTCACCTTCTCTGCAGCCTTCTCAGCAGCCTTCCTCTTCTGCCTGGCTGGAGGTGGTGCCACAGGGGTAGTACTCATGCCAGGAGGAGGAGTAGACGAAGGTGGTGGAGGATGAGTAGCCGACGGTGGTGGAGGAGGAGGAGGAGGAGCAGTAGAAGGAGGAGGAGTAGTAGAAGGAGCAGTAGAAGGAGGAGGAGCAGTAGAAGGAGGAGGAGCAGTAGAAGGAGGAGGAGTAGAAGGAGGAGGAGTAGAAGGAGGAGGAGCAGTAGAAGGAGGAGGAGTAGAAGGAGGAGGAGTAGAAGGAGGAGGAGCAGTAGAAGGAGGAGGAGTAGAAGGAGGAGGAGTAGTAGAAGAAGAGGAAGAAGAATGTTGAGAAGGAGCAGGAGAAGAAGAGGAAGAAGAATGTTCAGAAGGAGCAGGAGAAGAAGAGGAAGAAGAATGTTCAGAAGGAGCAGGAGAAGAAGAGGAAGAAGAATGTTCAGAAGGAGCAGGAGAAGAAGAGGAAGAAGAATGTTCAGATGGAGCATGAGAAGAAGAAGAAGGTGGGGGAGCTTGAGAAGGAGCATGAGAAGAAGAAGAAGAAGAAGAAGGTGGGGGAGCTTGAGAAGGAGCATGAGAAGAAGAAGAAGGTGGGGGAGCTTGAGAAGGAGCATGAGAAGAAGAAGAAGAAGGTGGGGGAGCTTGAGAAGGAGCATGAGAAGAAGAAGAAGAAGGTGGGGGAGCTTGAGAAGGAGCATGAGAAGAAGAAGAAGAAGGTGGGGGAGCTTGGGAGTTATGTGGTGTGTGAGGATGGGGATGGCGGCAAATCACAGTGTCCTCCGTGAGAAGACCCCTCACCCCCTGATTTGCGAGGGTGATGAGGAGTCCCTCAAAGAGGAGGCGCTGGTCTAATGTCATTTCTGACATTTTGGCCAAAACCACCGTTACAAATCCCTCCTGAGCAGTGGGAGGCTGTTGAAGGGTTGCATGGGCGTCCCGAATGAGGGCTAGTGAGGCGTCACGCACCCTTGTATCCCTCACCTGCCTTCTCGGACGCAGGCGAAGAGGACACACCTGACATCTTGTACTTCGCCCAGCAACCTCGTCCAACCCACTTGGGCCTGCCACCTCATCCGCTCCACTTGGGCCTGCCACCACGTTAGAGATACTTGGGCCTGCAGCCTCCTCCAAGCCACTCACCCTGTCCTCCTCCTGCCTGGCATTTTCCTGATCCTCCTGCTGCCTGGTCTCGTCCTGTGTATGGAAAAAAAGTACAGTTTTACTTTTTTTTAAAAATTTTTTTTTTTTTTTTTAAGCTCCTGACTGTTGCATATTTTTTAGTCACGACTTAGCTAAGCCAATCATTGTGACCCATGTTTTATGGTCAATCACACCAAAAAAATTCATGGCCAATACTGACAAATGTTCTGTATAACACTTTTAGATCTAATTTTTTTTTACCTTTAACATCTTAATTTACATCTCTTTAACAACATTTAAACACCACACATTTGCACATTGAAAGTACTATATACCTGGCTCCAGCTGGGCAAATCCGGATCTTCATCCAGGATGGAAGGCTGCTGAGAGGGTTCATCTGCAGAGGGAGCAGCAGGTTGGCTGGAGGGAAGGCTGGAGGGAAGGCTGGACCTTCTGTGCCTTCTGGGGGCAAGGCTCGAAAGTGACTCCCTTACCTCCAGGTGTTCATCCAGGAAGCTCAGTTTGCTGTAGTACCACAACTTGGGTACATATACCCGCCCTGCTCCAGCTCCAGACCTCATCGAAGCCAAGACCTTGTTGCGTGCCTTCCTGTAGGTGCCTCTCAAGGTCCCAATTTTGACCTCCAACTGGTCAGTTGTCACATCAAACCCCACCTGTCTCCGCACAAGTGGGAGCAGGCTCTCCAGTGCGGTTTTGCGCAACTCTCTGTTTCGAGATATGGGGTCTTTGGTGGCCCACAGAACAGGAAGTTCTTGCCACCGATCAATGAATATCTCCAAAAATTCAGGTCTGTTAAACAGATTCATCTTTTCCTGTCCAAAACCAAGGAGAAAAAAATAATGTCAATACACAGTCTATAAAGTGAATTACTCTTTCTCACAAGCTAGCCCTTAAAGGGTCACTAATGGATAACTATATTTTTGGAGGAAATGACTGTTTACAGTGTCTAGAGACATACAAGTGCATACATATAATGTGCCTCTAGTTTCACTTTTGGTTTTAAAATTATTTAATGTTTCTGTGAAGTAAAGAGACACACAGAACCAAAAAAAAAAAAAAACCAGGGCATATTTTAATTTCTAAAATTATTAGCATTGTTTTGGTGGATTTTTAGACACACAGCTTAGACCACAGTGACAAGCTCCCCTGATAAATTTGAGAGGGAGCCAGAGAACCAGGAAGTGATGATTTATGCAAAGGATTACAGCTGCTTAAAAGCAAAAAGGGACAATGAGGACATGAAATCAAGACTGATATAATGTAAAGTTAGTTATTTCTGCCCCAAACAATTTGGGCTTATTGCTCCTTTAAATGTCTGTCTTTCCTGAATATGCCACTGCTGTCCCAAGTTCGAAGCATACCTACACGCTTGTCGTTCAAACGTCTTTCTTACGCAACCCGGTCGTATGGACGCTACATGTGTTCGAGCCTTATATACACTCCGCACACGACATCCGCCCATGCTTAAAAAAAATTGATGTTTCCCCCCGCCCCTTATCTTCCGTCGCAAAAACGACAAGGAGGAATTGGCAGCAGATCATGTTGGGTCAGTTCCTAGGAAACAGATGACCAGTTGTGTCGAACTAATAAGCCAGATCTCATCCTCATTTGTGTATGAAACGTTAGTTAGAGAAAAGCACTCCGATCTAGTTTGGTCAAGACATAAAAGCGACCATTTGCATCATGTTTAAACCGACTTGTTTTTAGAAGACATCCTGATGAGAACCGAGATTGCCCACACAACAGTAGTTGGATCAAAATGCATAATCAAAGCGTTGGTTACGTACGACGGCACTATAGCGGACCATTACCTTCAAATTTCGAACTAGCTATGTTTTAATTTATGAACCTAAGATGTAGCCCACAAAATCATTCAATCAAGAATAACATGTAAAATGTAGTTACATACCGGTCTTTGACCCGATCGTTATCTCCGCCGTCTTCCACAAACTGTGAACGCCCCTTTTACTCACGTGGTAGCCCTTTATACACGCGCATGTGGGACTTTACGCACGTCTCCCCGCCCCTGACGTTCATGGTGTCGTACTTTCCCCGCCCCTTTTCCATCTTTTTTTTGTTGTGAGCACATGTTGGAGAATATGGCAGCAAGACAGGAGCCAGGCCAGGCGGGACGAGGAATGACACGGAGAATCCGTTTTAAGGCCACCAACATGACCTTTGAGGAAATGGTGGAGATGGTCCTCATTAGGGTTGTCCCGATACCACTTTTTTAGGACCGAGTACAAGTACCGATACTTTTTTTCATGTAGTCGCCGATACCGAATACCGATACTTTTTTTAAATGTCATGTGACAGTTTTCAAACCACAATACAGACTAAGGATATTTTCTTTAGAATTATGAAGAACTCTAACTCAAGACATTATAAAAGAATAAAAATGAGTAAAAATGAATAAAAATGTTTTATTTGCTTGTCACGCAGTAGTAAAAAACTCAAAGAATTTTCATAGAACATGTTGATAAATACAAAAAAAGTATTCTATTTAGGTATCGGGAGCATTTGCGCGAGTACGAGTACTCCCGCAAATACTCGGTATCGGTCCCGATACCGATACTAGTATCGGTATCTGGACAACCCTAGTCCTCATCCTCAAAGCAGAGGACTATGATGGGAGGCATGGGCCATACAAGTAGCCTAATAAGGTCAAGGCCCAAATAATGGAGAAGGTGAGGAGGAGTCTCCATCATAAATTTGGGGTGAAAAGGTCCAAGGAGCAGATCCGGAAAAGGTGGTGTGACCTGAAAAAACGGGAGCCGGAACAAATGAAGACGATCAGGAGAGTGATTAGAAGAAGTAAGTTTGTTATATATTTTGTAAGATTTGTTCCGCGCCATGTGTTTTTTATTTCAGGTTGTACTGTATTATTTTTTATGCACAAGAATTTGTCGTCAAACTGGACGTCCATTCGGAACGACAAAATATTGTGTTTAAAATCCTCAAAATTATGACATTTTTCAAAAATTGGGGTGAGATCAATTGTGAAAATTATGTAGATGTGCTATTAAAACCACAAAACTTTTTATAAAATTTAAATATATACAGTAAAAGGAGAGTCTGCTCAGCAGTCGGTGACACATGTGGACTCATTTGCATAATTGTTGTCCCCTTTAATAACCCATTTTGGGGTTCACACAGAGGTGAGGTGATCCAGTGTATACTTGGTTGGCTTACATGTTTAAAAGTAGACCAAAGCTACAAGATTTGTCATGATCTTTGTGAATGCCTTCAATCCTGTGTTTTGCCCTGAGGGGTTTTTCAAAACATCAATAGTCCCAGAAATTGTATAAAGTGAATCATATTCCTCTTTCAGGCCTATAAGCTATAAAAATCCTGTTTCCATTTTCTTCATTCTCGTAGGGCGTCATGAAGCTTCAACACGGGAGCAAGAAGTCCAGCAAGCCACACCCCCGAGGGATGGTGATGATGCGCAGCCTGCCACCACATCAGGTAAAGTAACATATAACTAACCCAGCTTCAGGTAATGTAGATGTAGGCCTGCCTAATTTTAAAAAATGGTTTTGTCCCACATTTCAGGATCAGGTGGTGGCTTGGACAGGCATACTGTCCAGATGGTTATATCTGAAATCTGGGCCTGCAGAGAAGAGGTGGAGGAGATTCATCTGGCCAACCGACAAATTAAAGAAAGAACAAGGAGGGTGGAAAATAAATTAAAAAATTTACTTGATGTTTTGGGGAGAGTCTGAATCAGAAAAAACAAAAAAAATTATCGAAAATACCAGATTTTACTGTTTATTTAATAAAAAAAAAAAAAAAAAAAAAATAACCAGATTTTAGACTTTATTTAATAAAAAAAAAACAAAAAAATAAAATAACCAGATTTTAGACTTTATTTAATAAAACAAATAAAAAAATAACCAGATTTTAGACTTTATTTAATAAAAAAAAAAAAAAAAAATTAAATAACCAGATTTTACAGTTTCTTTAATTAAAAAAACAACAAAAAAATAAAATAACCAGATTTTAATGTTTATTAAGATAAAAAAGACCAAAAAAAATACAAAAATGATTGTATATTGTATGAGAAAAAAGACCAAAAAATTAACAAAAATTATTGTATATTGTATGAGAAAAAAGACCAAAAAATTTACAAAAATGATTGTATATTGTATGAGAAAAAAGACCAAAAAATTAACAAAAATGATTGTATATTGTATGAGAAAAAAGACCAAAAAATTTACAAAAATGATTGTATATTGTATGAGAAAAAAGACCAAAAAATTAACAAAAATGATTGTATATTGTATGAGAAAAAAGACCAAAAAAATTACAAAAATGATTGTATATTGTATGAGAAAAAAGACCCAAAAAATTACAAAAATGATTGTATATTGTATGAGAAAAAAGACCAAAAAATTAACAAAAATGATTGTATATTGTATGAGAAAAAAGACCAAAAAAATTACAAAAATGATTGTATATTGTATGAGAAAAAAGACCAAAAAATTAACAAAAATGATTGTATATTGTATGAGAAAAAAGACCAAAAAAATTACAAAAATGATTGTATATTGTATGAGAAAAAAGACCAAAAAATTAACAAAAATGATTGTATATTGTATGAGAAAAAAGACCAAAAAAATTACAAAAATGATTGTACATTGTATGAGAAAAAAATACCAAATATTTTTGTAGGGTATTTTGGAAAACAAACCAAAAAAAAAAATTTGTAAAATAAAGAGCTTTTGAACCTCAAAAAAGTGTGTGGTGTTTTTCCTAAAATACGTTAAATTTTCTATGTGTTTGGTTTGGGGGTCACCTGGGAAATGTTTGCTAGTTGATAATGAAAATACACTTAGTTACACTTAGTAAAGAACTCCAAGCAACACAAGCAAGACATAACAAGTTTATAAAAAAGATTCTGATTTATTTTTGTGAAAGATAAAATTATGGCAAATTTGCTTGAGATGGTATTGCCCCCCTACCCATGAAATAGTCCATGTATTTGTCCCGGACTTCACGGGCACTCTGGGGGGGGAAGTCCTGTGTGGCCAGCTTCAAGGCCCGCCAAAGTTTCTGATGGAGCCAAAAGTTGTGCCTCAGGCCCAACCAGGGCCATATAATTTGGAGATTGTCTCCGCAAAAAATTATGTAGAATGCAGCATGCAAAAATAATAGTATTCCACTTATATTCCGCCATGTGGAGAGAGGTGAGGAAAAGGCGGAACCGGCTGGCCATGATGCCGAAAGCGTTCTCAACCACTCTGCGTGCTCGGCCCAGCCGGAAATTAAAGACACTCCTCTCTGGGCTGAGGGTGCGCTGAGGGAATGGCCTCATAAGATGGGGTCCCAGGGCAAACGCTTCATCAGCCAGGAAAACAAATGGCAGGCCTTCTACATTCTGGTCATCCGGTGGCAATGACAGATCATCATCCTGAAGGCGAAGCGCAAACTCCGTCTGCCTGAAGGCTCCAGCATCCGATATCCGTCCATTCATCCCGACATCCACAAAAAGGAATTCATACTGTGCTGACACCACCGCCATCAGCACAATACTGTTGAACCCCTTATAGTTAAAGAACTGGGATCCTGAACGGGGTGGAGGCACGATGCGGACGTGCTTCCCGTCGATGGCTCCCCCGCAGTTGGGGAAGTTCCATCGGGTCTGGAAGTCCAAAGCCACAGACTGCCACTCCTGTGGTGTGGACGGAAGCTGGGGAAGAAAAAATGCTAAAATTAGCCACATAACCTTGCAAGCAGATTAGACAAAGACATTATAAGCATTATAACATTTCTGGGAACTAGCATATTATATCTAAATATATTTAGACAATTAACACATTAAACACCCCCTCTGATGGGCCAGTGCCCAAGTTTGGGGGAGGGCTAGATGAGTTTGGGAGTAAAAAAAAAATATAATTTGGATTATTGGTGAAAATAGACTTTACAACACATTTTGGAGGGGAGGGCTAGATGAGTTTGGGAGTACAAAAATAATATAATTTGGATTATTGGTGAACATAGACTTTACAACACATTTTGGAGGGGAGGGCTAGATGAGTTTGGGAGTACAAAAAAAATATAATTTGGATTATTGGTGAAAATAGACTTTACAACACATTTTGGAGGGGAGGGCTAGATGAGTTTGGGAGTACAAAAATAATATAATTTGGATTATTGGTGAACATAGACTTTACAACACATTTTGGAGGGGAGGGCTAGATGAGTTTGGGAGTACAAAAATAATATAATTTGGATTATTGGTGAACATAGACTTTACAACACATTTTGGAGGGGAGGGCTAGATGAGTTTGGGAGTACAAAAAAAATATAATTTTGATTATTGGTGAACATAGACTTTACAACACATTTTTGAGGGGAGGGGGGGGGGACATTACAATGGATATAACACAATACATTGGGAAGTGACTAGACTAGGTAGGTTGGGGCCCAGGATAGCATGCTGGGGAGGTAAGTGATGGGAAATATGCATGTAGGCCAAAAAAGGGGCATCAAAGTTTACAGCATGCATGGGGGCAAAGGGGACATTCACAGCATATTCCAGACATGGTAATTAGGGAAGGAGGAGATAACTACAAGACATTAGCATACATTATAGACATAAAATGCGATATTAAAGGAGAAAACTTACCCTCATATATTCCTCCTGCAGAACCTGGATGATGGCAGAGCAGGTGTCAGGAATGATGAGGCCCAGAGCCTGGGGGGAGATGCCCGTCGAGAACTTTAAGTCCTGAAGGCTTCTCCCAGTTGCCAGATAACGGAGGGTGGCAACTAGCCTCTGCTCAGCACTGATGGCTTCCCGCATAACGGTGTCCTGCCTGGTAATATAGGGGGACACCAAAGCCAACAGGTGCTGAAAGACGGGATCAGACATCCTCAGGAAATTCCTGTAATCAACAGGATTATTTTCCTGAAGCTCCCGCAGCAAAGGCATGTGAGAGAATTGGTTCCTACGGAGCAACCAATTCTTGGTCCATGAACGCGTCCTCCTCCTGTTCATGAACTCCTCATCGTCTAGGTCATAAACAAACAGACCTACACACAGAAGATGCTTAGCACGAAGTCGGCGACGACTAGGTGCCTGCAACATGGCTACAAGGCTAGTTACGAACGACAAATCAGAATTGCACTAAACAGACCGCAGTGAAGAACAGCAAGACCTATGAAGAACGACCCTGACAATGAAAAACGCGGGGACAGGACCGCAATGTAAAACAATACGACCTGACCGCACGTCTCGATTGCCTAGATACGACCCCCACAAGTACAAACTGAACGGCAGAGATCAATCTGAAAGCACAAAGACTGAAAAGCACGAATCGTCACTCACCAAACTTTTACTAACACGCGTAAACACGGAATCAGCAAAAGGAGCCCCAAGGGTGGCGCCAACAAAATCAAACCTCCCCTTTATAGTCGCGTCATACGTCGTGAGCGTCATCGCGCCGGAGAATGACCAGATTTTGGTATGTTACGTGTGTACGCAAAGCAAGCCTGCCGAGCTTCTCGACAAGTTCAACAAGGAACTCGACGAGGAACTCGACGGGCTTGGCACGTCGAGTTTCTCTGTCGTGTGTACGAGGCCTGAAACGTAAGGGGGAATAGGATGGAATAAAACTAGCCAATCTGGCCGGGGTGTAATACCATCTGTAGAACACTTTATAAACGCTTTCCAAGAATTGGACATTGTTTGAGCATTTGGACAGTGCAATAGTCATGGCCTGCCAGTCTTCCAGATCCAGCAGTTTTCCAAGCTCTGCCTTCCACTGGAGGTGATGAGGTTTCAATAGTGTTTTTTTTTAGCCAATTATGGCTGCATAGATTAAAGAGATTAGACTGGAGGAATGGGGCGTGATCTACAAAGGCTTTCAAAATGGGTCAGAGAGTAAGAGGTGGGTCGAGACTTTATGAGTTGTTGGAGAAAATGTTGGCGTTGTAGATAACTGTAGTGTTCCCTGAGGGGGATGTCATGTAGGGAATGTAGGTCTTCAAATGAGATAATCTTGTGGGGGTGAACATGGAGTGAATATCAACAAAGCCATTCTCAGTCCAACAAGAGAACTGTAGTGGGTTGTTGCAACCTGGTGGGGACAATGGACAATGAATGAGGCAGAGTAGGGGAAGATGAGGAGAGATTGGACCCGCTGAGTATTTGACCGTGCCCCAGAACCGAATATAATGAGCCAGACATGGTCCTATTGTGTTAAGGCAATGTGCTCCGGGGAGCCAAGGGAGGGAGACTAGAAGTGTTGGGTGAGAGTCCACTAAGTAAATAGTGGCCCACAGTGGCATTTGATGTTTCTCATGAAGATGAGATAAGGGGCTATGCTCGCTGCAGTGTAGTAAGCACTTGGGAACCGAGGTTGACTGATAGGCCCAAGAACTTTGCAAAGGTATTTAAAAGAGAAAGTAGGTTAGAGAGGGTAATTGTAGGTTTAGTAACGGACAGTAGGATATCGTCCACGAACAACAATATTTGGTGCGAGGTACCTGCTATTTCTACCCCAGTTATGTCCGGATGTTTTCGGATCACCTCCGCCAAAGGTTCCAGTGCCAGGATAAATAGATGTGGGGAGAGTGGACACCCTTGTCAGGTTCCCCTTTTAATGGGGAAGATAGGCGACTCGAAACCATAGTATTTAACTTTGGCCTGAGGGGAATCGTAGCTAACTGATACCCAGCTCAAAAAGGAAAATACAAAAACATACTTGGGGGCACACCCTAAAAATGCTATACATCTAAGATGGTGCTGCTATAAGACCAAAGACAGTACAAAACAGATTATAGCGCACACATGCAAAAACTACATTTATCCTGAACATATTCAAAAATACGGGGGTTTGGTCACACTATGTGGTCACAGTAAGTGTGCTTAGCACTATAAGACCATATAGTCTGACCAAACCCCCGTATTTTTGAATATGTTTAGGTGTTTTTAACTAACCTAGCAGGATAAATGTCATTTTTGCATGTGTGCGCTATAATCTGTTTTGCAGCTCAAAAAGGAGGCGGCAAAACCATAATGGTGAAGCACCTGCGTTAAGTAAGGCCATGACAAGGTGTCAAGGGCATTATTAATATCCAGAGACAAAAACATTGTTTCTAAGTACCTACTATGAACTATATGTTGGATTTAGAGGCGCCGTCTGATAGCGTCACCCACCTGTATCCTTGGGATGAACCCCACCTGATCTTTCAGGCGTGGGAGAAAGGCATTTTCATGTCTATATTGATCAGTGAAATTGTCCTGAAATTAGCCCAAGAAGAATGATCCCTGTCTGGTTTGGGGATCATTACAATATTGGCGGTCAATAGGTTTGGTGTGAAGAATTTACCATCTTTTATGGAGTTATGCATAGCCGTTAAGTGTGGGGCAATGACATCTGCTAATTTCCGGTAGTATAGTGCCATAAAGCCATCCAGGCCTTGCCTCTTGCCCACCTTCAAATCTTTAATGCATTGTAGGACTTCCAAGACCTGTATGGCTCGGTCCATTAGGGATGTGTGGGTTTCAGTCAGGAAAGGTAAAGACAAGCCGTTCAGGAAGGCGTCAAGGCCCTGGGTAAAAGACTGTTGGGGGGCAGAATAAAGATTGATGAGTTGATGACTTAATTTGTCCAAGACGCAGTGGGGGTTACCAGTAAGGATGTTATGGCGGGTACGTTAAGTAATGGGGCATATGCTGGCAAGCATCGGGTTTATTCGCCTTGGCGTACCGTTTCTGGCAAGTCCAGCGTAAGGTACATTCTGCCTCATCGGTTAAGCATAGATCTAGGTCCATGCGGGCCTGGTCTTAGAGCCTACGGTTGGTGGGGGTGGTTTTTTTTTTTTTGAAGGCCGCTGACGAGGCCTCCAGGCATTGCTCCAAGTTGCATTAAGACAGCATTCGCTCTTTCTTGCATTTCGACAGTGGCGTCACTAGGGTTGATGTCACCCGGTGCGGTGAAACATGGTGTCACCCCCCCCCCCCAGCAGGATAGGCAGTAGGGCATTATGCGCCTCTCATGCCGTCGTCCCCCAGCCTGCCGCAGTGCTATTTCATAGTGTCACCCTGGGCATTCTTCTCAGGGAAAAGGTGCAGGAATTCAACCTTGCACCACACCTTCCCCTAAAGTAGGGGGTGGGGGGGGGTGAGCGTGCCACAGCAACTGGGTGTGGGAGGGTCCTAAAGGGTCATTAAATACCATGAGGGTGCTACATACAGAGTGCAGAGTTCAGGTGGGTGCAGGGTACAGAGTGCAGGGTGCAGGTGGGTACAGAGTGCCGGGTGCAGGTAGGTGCAGGGGGGTACAGAGGGCAGGGTGCAGGTTGCAGGTGTGGTACAGAGGGCAGGGTTCAGGTGAGTGCAGGGTGCAGAGTGCAGGTGGGTACAGAGTGCAGGTAGGTGGTGGGTGCTGGGTGCAAGTGGGTAGAGAGTGCAGGGTGCAGGTGGGTACAGGGTGCAGGGTGAAGAATGCAGGTGGGTGCAGGGGGGTATAGAGGGATGGGTGGTGGGTGCAGGTGGGTGCATGAGGGTACAGAGGGATGGGTGCACATTGCAGGTGGGTGGTAGATGTAGGTGGGTGGTGGGTGCAGGGGGGTACAGAGGGATGGGTGCACAGTGCAGGTGGGTGGTAGATGCAGGTGGGTGGTGGGTGCAGGTGGGTACAGAGTGCAGGTGGGTACAGAGTGCAGGTGGGTGGTGGGTTCAGGGTGCAAGTGGGTGCAGGTGGGTACAGAGTGCAGGTGGGTTCAGGGTGCATGTGGGTACAGGGTGCAGGGTGAAGAATGCAGGTGGGTGCAGGAGGGTGGAGGGGGTACAGAGGGATGGGTGCACAGTGCAGGTGGGTGGTAGATGCAGGTGGGTGGTGGGTGCAGGGGGGTACAGAGGAATGGGTGCACAGTGCAGGTGGGTGGTAGATGCAGATGGGTGCAGGTGGGTGGTGGGTGCAGGGGGTACAGAGGGATGGGTGCACAGTGCAGGTGGGTTGTAGATGCAGGTGGGTGGTGGGTGCAGGGGAGTGCAGGTGGGTACAGAGTGCAGATGGGTACAGAGTGCAGATGGGTTCAGGTTGCAAGTGGGTGCAGGTGGGTACAGAGTGCAGGGTGCAGGTGGGTTCAGGGTGCAGGCGGGTACAGGTTGCAGGGTGAAGAATGCAGGTGGGTGCAGTGGGGCACAGAGGGATGGGTGCACAGTGCAGGTGGGTGGTAGATGCAGGTGGGTGGTGGGTGCAGGTGGGTACAGAGTGTAGGTGGGTACAGAGTGTAGGTGGGTACAGAGTGCAGGTGGGTGAAGAGTGCAGGTGGGTGGTGGGTTCAGGGTGCAAGTGGGTGCAGAGTGCAGGGTGAAGAATGCAGGGGGTACAGAGGGATGGGTGCACAGTGCAGGTGGGTGGTAGATGCAGGTGAATGGTGGGTGCAGAGGGTACAGAGGGATGGGTGCACAGTGCAGGTGGGTGGTAGATGCAGGTGGGTGGTGGGTGAAGGGGGTGCAGGGGGGTACAGAGGGATGGGTGCACAGTGCAGGTGGGTGGTAGATGCAGGGGGTGCAGGTGGGTACAGAGTGTAGGTGGGTACAGAGTGTAGGTGGGTACAGAGTGCAGGTGAGGGGGTGGGGTGAGACAGAGATGGAGGGGGTGGGGTGAGACAAAGATGGAGGAGGTGGGGGTGAGACAGAGATGGAGGGGGTGGGGTGAGACAGAGATGGAGGGGGTGGGGTTAGACAAAGATGGAGGAGGTGGGGGTGAGACAGAGATGGAGGGGGTGGGGTGTGACAGAGATGGAGGGGGTGGGGTGAGACAGAGAGGGGGTGAAAGGGAGGGGTGGGGGGTAAGACAGAGATGGAGGGGGTGGGGTAAGACAGAGATGGTGGGGGTGTGACAGAGATGGAGGGGTGGGGTGAGACAGAGAGGGGGTGACAGGGAGGGGGTGGGGGTAAGACAGAGATGGAGGGGGTGGGGGTAAGACAGAGATGGTGGGGGTGTGACAGAGATGGAGGGGGTAGGGTGAGACAGAGAGGGAGGTGACAGAGAGGGAGGGGGGGTAAGACAGAGATGGTGGGGTGAGACAGAGAGGGGGGTGACAGAAAGGGAGGGGGTGGGGGTAAGACAGAGATGGAGGGGGTGGGGGTAAGACAGAGATGGAGGGGGTGGGGTGGGGGTGTGACAGAGAAGGGGTGGGGTGGGGGTGTGACAGAGAGGGGGTGACAGAGATGGAGGGGGTGGGGTGGTGGTGTGACAGAGAGGGGGGTGACAGAAAGGGAGGAGGTGAGGGTGTGACAGAGAGGGGGGTGACAGAGGAAGGGGGTGAGACAGAGATGGAGGGGGTGTGACAGAAGGGGGGTGACAGAGAAGGAGGGAGGTGACAGAGAGGGAGGGGGTGAGACAGACAGAGAGGGGGTGGGGGGTGAGACATTCTTCTCACTGGTGGCACACAGTGGATACCCGCGACCCCCCCCCCCCGCTTCTGTTCCTATTATGCCTGCCGCGGCCGGCGATGGACACCCCCGCACCTGTTGTTATTATGCCGCGGTCTGCGGTGGACACGCACCTGTTTGCTGTTTCTATGCCGCGCCCGATTCTGGAGACTGAGGACTGATGTGGGCATCAAGGCAGCAGGTCACACGTGCAGAAGTTGAGCCGCGCCGCGGAAACTGAAACTGAAACTCAATGTCGGGATGGTGTCACCCCTCTAGCGGGTGTCACCCGGGTGCGGACCGCACCCCCCGCACCCCCCTAGCAACGCCTCTGCATTTCGATGCCCTTTGGATAACGTGGCCCCAGGGGTTTGCTAAGCAAGGAATAGCAAACAGTCAGGATAGGGTCGTGGTCTGACCATGGGGCAGCTAGGATAGAGGCAGAAACAATTAAAGGGAGATGCTTCTGTAATACAAATGAATGGTCAATCCTGCAGTGAGAATGATGATGATGATGGGAATAATGAGTATAGTCCCTGCCCAAGGGATGAAGCTCTCTCCAGACATCTACCAGGTCATGACCTTGCAAGGAACGTAAGACTTTTTCTGCAGCAGGGGAGGGGAGTTTGTGGTCCAATGGGTATTTATCAAGAGAAGGGTTCAGTGTCACATTGGAGTCACCCGCCAATAGAAGGGTGCCCTTCTGGTGGGACTTCAACAGGGAGAAGGTGTGGGTCAGGAAAGGCCCCGGATTATCAGTTGGGGCATAGCAAGTCATGATGGACACCTCGTTGTCTTGGATGATACCTTGCAGTATAAGGTACCTGCCCTTTGGGTCCTCTATTTGCTTACTGCAACTAAATGGGACCAATTTGCGTAGTGCAATGAGGACTCCTCTTAGCAAGGTAGCCTTGGGGGTAACATGCATCAAAATATTTGGGGCAGGAAGAGGAAAGAAAATGGGTTTCTTGCAAGCATGCTAGATCTATGTTTTGTTTCTTGTGTATTTAAAAACCTTCACCCATTTTTGGGGGGAATTCATGCCCTGAACATTCATGGACAACCAATGGAGAGTCATGGAATCAAAAAGGTGCACCTAATAAGTACTCTGCCCACACACCCCAGGGACCTAAAGGACGTGAGAGGAGGGTGGAAGGGAGAAGACATAGGAAGAGGGGGAGAGAAAGAGAGCAGGACATAGGACATAAGGATACCGAGTGAGTCTCGGAATATAGGAACAGTTGAATTCATAAAGAGTGTCATAGAATTATGATGCTCCTCCACACAACAAATGTCAGGATGGTCAATAGATTAATGTACCTTTAAAGAACAGGAAGATTAATATCTCACATGGAGGATGGTGGCATTGAGGCAGAAGTGCAGACACTGTGGACACCTTATCCTCAGGGCATGTTCAGCCCCTTGCTAGCTAGGATACTCCACACTCTGCATCCAATAGCATCATAGCAAGAGAGGAATCAACCCCAGCTCCATTAAGCCACAAATCATGAGATTCCCTGGCTGACAGCTGGAAGAAAACTAAGAGGCAAGGATGCTGGTGACATAATCATCATTTCTGATGACATCATTGGTGACAATTAAGTTATCATGTTCCTGCTTGTGTTGTGCAGTAATAATGGCTCCCTTTCCTAGCCTTCTTCTCTCTTTTTCCTATCTTGACAATACCCTCTTCATACACAGCCTCTGGTAGGACTTAAATGTACTGCAATAATGAACAGTGAACTCCACCCACTTGGTGACATCATGTAGATGGCATTAGGGAGGGAGAGTTCTTCTGCCTGCCTATAGTAGCAAGCAGCAAAATTAGCCTTTTACAGGCACCAGATGCTGGAATGCCCCTGTTTTAAATCCAGGGACAGTCATGTAGAAACCCAGATAATTTATAGGTATGGTATTACAGATAGATTTTTTTCAATTCCCCCTTTAATCTAATGTCTACCTGTTACTTTTCTAAAATCACTGCCTTTGACCTATAGCTGCTGAGATAAAATCTGAGCCGCACTCACAAGGGCATTGTCTACCAAGTGTAAGGCAGAATCTCTGCCTTGCTATTATTGCGGTGGCTGCTGTCCTCATAGCAACCAGTGAGCTATGTGTGAGAAGCTGTCACATTCATGACTGCTTCCCAGCACAAATTAATCCACTCTGAGCACAGAGCTTGTCTATTCAGAACATCGTTCTTCTGCTGTGTGAAGGGGGTGTGTTCCTTTCCTCCAATCAGCTCTCACACACTGTAACTGCAGTCTCTCTGCTCCCTCCTCTGTGCTCCTGACAGACGAAGAAAGATTTTTAACACAATTTGCCCCTTTGAAGGGGTGTAGAAAGGAGAAGACTGCAGATAAACAAGCAAAGACCCCCTCTGTATTGTCCAAGGGTTGCCTGTACTGTAGGGGGGTCTGTACTGTAGGGGGGTCTGCACTGTAGGGAGGGGGTCTGCACTGTAGGGAGGGGGTCTGTACTGTAGGGAGGTCTGTGTAACATGCAGGGGGTCCAGAACTGTTAGGGGGGTGTCTATGTAACAAACTGTGGGTGGGTGTGTAATGTAAAGGGGTCCAGAGGTGCGGTGCTATGTAATGTAAAGGGGTCAAGAGGTGCAGGGTGCTGTGTAATGTAAAGGGGTCCAGAGGTGCAGGGTGCTGTGTAATGTAAAGGGGCCCAGAGATGCAGGGTGCTGTGTAATGTAAAAGGGTCCAGAGGTGCGGTGCTATGTAATGTAAAGGGGACCAGGGTGCTGTGTAATGTAAAGGGGTCCAGAGGTGCAAGGTGCTGTGTAATGTAAAGGGGTCAAGATGTGCAGGGTGCTGTGTAATGTAAAGGGGTCCAGAGGTGCAGGGTGCTGTGTAATGTAAAGGGGCCCAGAGGTGCAGGGTGCTGTGTAATGTAAAAGGGTCCAGAGGTGCGGTGCTATGTAATGTAAAGGGGACCAGGGTGCTGTGTAATGTAAAGGGGTCCAGAGGTGCAAGGTGCTGTGAAATGTAAAGGGGTCAAGATGTGCAAGGTGCTGTGCAATGTAAAGGGGTCCAGAGGTACAAGGTGCTGGAACCCCACATCCCATCATTAACCACCACGAATCGCCAAAGACGCCCCCCCCCCTCCAGGCTGCTCATTCTAAAATGCCCGGGCCTATTTTTTGTCCCAGTCTGTGCCTGCTTGTAAGTGCAGTCGCTGTAGATCGCTGTAGATCTGAAGGAAAGCTCTGAAATGAGGGGAAGCTCTGCTGATTTCATCATCAAATCATGTGCAAGCTAAAATGCTGTTTTTTATTGTCCTTGCATGTCCCCCTCAGATCTACAGTGACTGCACTTGAAAGTGCACTGAAAGTGTACTTTCAAGTGCAGTCGCTGTAGATCTGAGGGGGACATGCAAGGAAATTGCCCTGAGGGGGACAATGCCCTTTCAAGTGCACTTTTAGTGCAAAGTGGATTTGCCTTTTGTAAATAACCCCTGTTGTTTCATTTCTGTATCATCTGAGGCTGTTCACTTCACTGGATA